>NC_091118.1:135029240-135369240 GCF_040183065.1 Periplaneta americana | reverse complement strand
ATTTGTTGCCATGAAGTTTTGTAATGAATTATTTTGTATGCAGTAAGTCCTACTATGATTGTTGTGTGTATTGGTGGCTACCATAGGCGTTCATGCATCTTATCGCAGTCTGTCTTTCCTTATATTAGAAAACAATAAACTCCTGGGAAGATTAATCCGTACTGGTGGCTTTGTGACAAATTCCTTCAGCGAGTTTCCAAGTCCTTAGAGTTAATAATTCAAAACTAGAATTTGGCCTACAATTCACAAGGAAAAAGAAAGTGCCTGACAGGCCCTTAGTATGAACTTTCCACCAAACCGTTTCTCGCTGCACTTCACTGCAGGGCAACAGTAGCAAATGGAAAGTGCAGCAGCTTATTCTTACAACCAATATCCGCACTGCATTATTTTGGTTGTCATGGAAGCGGTTTTTTTGTGAATACCACTTGAGCACACTTGCTAATGTGAGGGTGATTTAGATGGAATGGCGACGCTGTGTCAATCACCAGTCACTTCTCTTATCCCGCGAACTATGTATGTGGAGGAGAATATTGTGTACAAGGTAGAAAGTGTTGTCTTTGATTTAGCCATATTTCTTAATGGGCAAATAAATATGGGCAAATGTTATTTACCACTGCACTGAATGGAACCAGAACAACATATAGGTCGCGACAGTCTTAGAAAAAAGAATACAACTGGCTGCGAAAAACAGAGAGATTATCTAGGATTTCATAGCTCGAAATTGGGAACGGCAATATGACTTTAAGCCTTATAGAGCCACATATAAAATGTTTTTTCGATTTCGGAGGGTCTGAATTATGGATGTGTGAGTAGTTTTTGTAGTATAGTAATATTAATGGAAACCCCTGCGATGGCTGAGTGGTCAGTCTTTCAGCCTGTCACGCAGACGATCCGGGTTCGAGTCCCGATTACGCCAAGGAATTTTAATCGAAAAATTCATAGTGACACTTGTGGCGCACAAGCTCGTAGTTGGTGTTTTTCTTGAGTTTTCCATTTCCCCATACAAAGTATCTACATCATTCCGTTAACATTTCTCCATTTCGTTATCATTCCATGGCATTCCCCGAACGCCGGCTGGCGACGCACGGTGAGGTCTAGCATATGGACGAGTGGCGTTGCCTACTCGAAACCTGGGTACGCAGCGAACCTTAGTGTAGTAAGCCGGGTGAGTTTGGGAATGCGCCTAGCTTGAGGGTTTGCGCAATAGATCTTGAAAGGCCGCAGTATTGGGTCGAAGTACCACCTTCCGAAATTCCATTCCATTCCAATATTAATGGAAAGGGAATAAGATCACATTTCTAGTGTTACCCAATGCAACAGTAGGCCTACTTACGAGCGAATTCGGCTAGACAGCCCAGTCCTTTCAGGTCGCAGTATTTGTAACCAGCTGAAAAAAAAAAACAATGAAAAAGGTTATTTGCTCCTAATTCAAACTTGTATTGATTACTGAAAAATATTAATGCTACGAGGTTAACATACTTTCTCATGGTGCACTTTACGTCTTTCACAACAACCCAGTCTCTTTATTAATACTGGGAGATATAGCGTGGTTTTTATTTTGTATTTTTTAACTATTGTCCAAAAGACATAAAATTACACAATTTAATAGGCCTATGTATATTAAAATAAGAATGTGAATTTCTGCTTTCTAGATAACACATAAAAGGTATCCTTTATAATCTGAAAACTTAAGAAATTGTCTTAATTTGCAAAGTCCATCGTTTAATTAGATACACAAGGATGTAATTAATTTTCATAAATGTAATAAAATAATGAGAATTGCATTTTTTTTTCAATTTCTAGACTTATTGTAGCCTATTTTCCTTAAAAACAAATCAAGGAAGGAGACTGACGAAATTTATGTGCCGTATTACTAACGATTATTTAATCGTAATTTCTTTATTGAATACATATATTTTTACAAGCATTTATTTACAATAGAGTTACACTGCTCCGTCGATATAGAAGAAAGCCAATGTTTACCTTATTACTATAATGTATCGAAGTACAGCACATGTGGTATTTCTGTGCAGGAATTCTGCATTACCATAAATGGTGAAGAATAGGTAGAACGGAGAAAAATTCTCTCCGGCATCGGGACTCGAACGCGGGTTTTCAGCTCTACGTGCTGACGCATCCGGTGTGGCTTAGTGGATAAAGCGTCAGTACGTAGAGCTGAAAACCCGGGTTCGAGTCCTGGTGCCGGAGAGAATTTTTCTCCGTTCTACCCATTCTTCACCAATGTTCATTTACTTAGATATAACTAGAGAGCGGAATTTAGGCAAAAACCTATTTTTTTCCTTGATACATACAGGCTTCAGATTTAATATTTACATTTTACATGGAAATATAGGTATAAATAAAGGTGTTTTATAGTGCCTAAAATGCCTATTTCGACGTTAGTGCCTATTTTTAAGTTTTTTTTTTTAATTTTTGTATCGTTTTTCATAACTGTTTACAGTTTTTCTTAACATCCTGTACCGTTTACATTCCAAGACGGATAACAACTCCTTCCTAGCAGTGAACAACACAATAGAGAAGTACCTCTGGGCCATTCCTTCTCATTCTTACAATCTCTCAATCCAAAAATTCCAACTTTCAGTCGGCCTGGATAGCGTAGTCGGTATAGCGCTCGCCTTCTGTGCCCGAGGTTGCGGGTTCGATCACGGCTCAGGTCAATGGAATTTAAGTGTGAATGCGACAGGCTCACGTCAGTAGGTTTACTGGCATGTAAGAGAACTCCTGCGGGACAAATTATTATTATTATTATTATTATTATTATTATTATTATTATTATTATTATTATTATTATTATTATTATTTCTTCCTTTGTCAGCAATTTAACACAAAGTCGCTGGGTTGTATCCGAATAAGCATTCTCTTACATTTCAAGACCGATAACAATTCCTTCTTCTTACTCACCATTTGTAAGTACAGCAGTGAGCGACACATTAGCTACAGTAGGTGCTGATCATCTACTGTGAAGCAAACTATTGAAATCTGATCAGTGAATGAAAAACACTAACTTAGAGACAGAATGTCTTCATTTTGTGTATGCATGTGTACCCTTGTAAAATTTGAAATATGTGGAAATTTCTTTTAATCCAAGAATTTTGCATTAAATAAATGTTTAATCTTATATTAGTGACATTTTTTAACAAACAAAAAATCCTACTTTTTTATTTTATAGAGCCTAAATAAAGGAGTTTAAGAGCCTATTTTAGGCGCCTGAAATACCTCTTTTTAGGGCCTAAAATTCCGCTCTCTAGATATAACAAACAAGCGGAGCAAGACCCCTACAATCGACAAGCATCGTGTTTAGGTAGAGCATTAAAGTCAAGGAACAAAATACAAAAATACTTTAAAATTACAACAGTTCTGTACACCAGATCTGGTTCTGGTAAACATTATTATAAATACTATCAGTTTATATATATGTAATATATATTGTGACTCTAATTTGGACCACAAAATAGAAGAACTAACTCAAATATGTCAAGCGGTAAATGGGAACCCTCTACTAATCATAGGGGACATAAATGCAAAACAGACAGCATGGTCGAGTCCAATTACTGACGACCGCGGCAAAAAATTTTATAACTTTTGTTCTATCAGCAACCTTATCATCCTTAATGAGGGCAACACGCCAACATATAGACGCGGAAATTCTATTAGTTTTATAGATCTGAGTGTATATAATTCTATAATGTTACAATAAATTACTGAGTGGAGGGTGAGCGACAAGGCATCCCTTTCAGACCACAGTCTGATTGTTACTAAAATAAACACATCATTAAATACATGTGGCAACATTGAGGGTATGCATTTAACAAGGAAGTATAGAACAAAAAATGTACTGTGGGAGCATTTTAAAAAATCAACTACTCGAAAACTCGAATCAGTATCAGCAGAGCTACAAAATGTTAATAATTCTTCCGAGTTAAATATTGTTACTAAAAAACTCACGGATGTTATAGCACGACTTTGTGATGCCCATCGACCAAAACTAAGCCAGAAACCTTTGAAGAACTACTGGTGGAACACTGAACTTACAATAATGAGAAAACGTGTCCTCGCATGTCACCGAAGGTATAAACGAGTTAAGTGTGACCTTCGTGTGAAGTATGAAGAAATCTACAACAAGGTCAAATCTCAATACAGATTGATGATGTCGCAAGCGAAAGCAAACAGTTGGAAAATCTTTTGTTCTACACAAACAAATCCCTGGGGTATTGTATATAAACACTCTCGGAAGCCACAAAATTTTAATAAAGTGCTAACAACACTGGAAACGGAAAATGGACCCACTATAAATGCAAAAGACACTGCAAACGCCCTGGCTAGCAAATTTTTTCCAGATGACACGGAAGATAATAATGTCCAAAAAGTAATTCGTGCAACAACAGATGCTGAGCCAGATACGTTAGATGATTTATACTTCACACCTCGTGAAGTGGAACGCATAATTCTGAAGCAAAATGACCTTAAGTAGTTAAGGTAATACCGAAATTTCAAAGTAGCAACAAAGTTACTACCTCTTCTTTCCGACCAATCAGCTTGCTGCCTGTGTTGGGAAAATGCCTAGAGAAACTCGTCATAGATCGCATTATGTATCACTTACTAAGCAACAGTTCCCTCAGTGAACTTCAGTTTGGATTCATGCCGCTGAAATCGACAGAATTGGCAGTTTGTAAAGTTGTAGATTGGATACAGGAGGTACTCAAACAAAGAAATTGGACTATTAATCTCCTTGGACATATCAGGTGCGTTTGACAATGCCTGGTGGCCAAAAATACTCCATCAACTAAAACTTAAAAAATGTCCTAGAAATTTATATAGAATAGTTAAAAACTATTTCGAAGATCGCAGAAGTCAGCTCACCATAAGCGACGAGACAATTATCAAGAATGTGACGAGAGGATGTCCACAAGGATCAGCATGCAGTCCAGGTTTCTGGATTATACTTTATGATGATCTGCTACAACAACGACTCCCTGAAGGATGCACGCTGCACGCTTACGCCGACGATGCTCTAATACTTGCAAAATCAAGCACATTTAGGCACTTAGAGGATATAGCCAATGAAGCACTAGCGGCCGTCCACATATGGGGCAAGACAAACAAACTCAACTTCAATGCGTCCAAAACATCAGCAATGCTAATTAAAATAAAAAGAAAAATAGAACCGATAAGCATCTCTATGGATAATACAAGCATTGTACTAGTTGATGAACTTAAGTACTTAGGCATAGTCCTAGATAAGTGCCTGACTTTCCGTCCACATTGCTGGTAAAGCTAACAAGCTACTTTCTGCTCTCTCCGCTGCAACTAGACCCACATGGGGCCTTAACTCCTCTGCACTAAAGGTAATATATAGGGAAGCAGTAGAATCTGTGATTCTTTACTGTGTGGCAGCATTTCAACATATATTACAGAAAAAAATGGGCGCAAGAAAAACTGTCTCAGATTCAACGAGGATATATCTTACGAATCATCCGAGGATATCGTACAATATCTACTGCAGCCTCTCAGGTTATAGCAGATATTGAACCATTATATTTGGTTGGTGAATTTAAAGCAAACATCAGCAATATAAAACAAGGCCGAAAAATCCCTCAGTTTTTGACACATCTCCGTAGAAGAACCAGCAAATCCTCTTAAGGCAGGGCATCCATCTTTATACATACTCTGTCTCAAAGAAATTTGTGATGCAGATTCCCATGACTGTTTGATCTATACAGATGGATCGCGTTTGGATAAACTGTCGAATCAAAATGCCAAAGTAGGCTGTACCTTTGTTGCCTACAGGAACGACAGTGAACACACCTCAGCTATCTTCAAACTCTCCTCAGAGTGCTCAGTGTTTCAGGCGGAACTATTAGCTTTGCGAGAAGCAATCAAATGGTGTAGTCAGTCTGGTTACAGCGCTTGCGTTCACAGTGACTCGCAGTCAGCAGTAATATCAATTAATGATAAATATAACACTAACATTATAGCCTCAGAGATAAGAACTTTAATAATGAAAAGTGCCGTCCATATTTGTATAACTTGGGTCAGAGGGCATACTGGGATAGTTGGAAATGAGAGAGCCGATGAATTGGCAAAGATGGCAGCCAACTCTGATGTGCCACTGTCGTACAATTTATGTCCGCTATCCTATATCAAAAAAGTAGCCAAAGAACATTATATGCAAGAATGGAACGAAAGATGGGTCAATAGTGATAAGGGAATTCTTACAAAAGAGCTATATTTTCCAACGGTCTATGATCGTAATAAATGTAAAGTAATAACGCCAAATTTCGTACTGACACAGTTTTTGACTGGGCATGGAAAATTCGGGGAATACTTAAATAGATTCCATATTAAAGACGATGCAACTTGCATTTGTGGGGAGGAATCTCAAGATGTCAAACATGTATTATATGATTGTCCAGTTTTTTGCCGTGAAAGTTACGAGCTTGATTTGTTACTGAACACTTTAAATTATACATTTACCAAACCGTTAACCAATATACTTACCAACTATAAATCATATAAGTATTTCATGTCCTTCTTGAATAGAATATTCTTGAAACTGTAAAATGTTAAATTAATCCGGGAAAAAAAATCGTATTATTTCTAATCGACTATAATGAAACTGTAAGTCTTCAATTTCGCATACTATAATATTGTATTATTGGTTTTAATTTTTATTTTAATTAGGCATTTGATTTCTAATTTTGAGCCATTTCTTGTAATACCTGATTATTGCCAATTGTTGTTACTAAATAATGTATTTAATTCGTAAATTTTAATCCATCTCTTAGTATAGCTATTTATTGCTTCTAAAATAACATGTTTAATAGCTATTATATATATATATATATATATATATATATATATATATATATATATATATCTTCCTATAACCATTAGATATAAATATAGAGATATGCCTTGAGCTTTATGAAACGATCCATTCTTTCATTAAGGTGCATTCTTGTACATAATTCATGTGAATTGTAACCTTGACCACAATTTTGTATTCTAATTTTATTATTGTTTATTGCTTATAAAATATGTATTTTGATGAAAACTATAACCCTAATATATCTCAGGGTGAAATAGGGTTTATTAAATTGGATAATAAAAAATAGTGAAAGAGTGAATAAATGAATAAATAATAATAATAATAATAATAATAATAATAATAATGAATAAGTAACAAAATAAATAAATATATAAATAATTAAATACACACATAAATAAATAAACAAATTAGTAAATAAGTATGTAAATAAACAAACAAAAATAAATAAATATTACGTTTACCTCTCCTGCAATATCCTTAACATTTGCGTCGCTTTCAAAGCGTTGAATAGTATTTACGTGTTTGTGATAATTTTGATGCCTTACCGGTATGCGGGGATTGAATTCTCGTCACTACAGTCCACGCTGTACTGCATTGCTGCTTTCTTTATACTCAAACGCATTCTACTGAATCGACGGAACAGTGTAGGCCTACTGTGCTGCTTCTGAATTGATTTGCTGGGAAGACGTTAGTATGGATCTGTTACAATAGAAATAAGGAATGTAATTCTTGAAAGATTGTAATTACATCGCTTTGTCAAACACTAACTTATCAATACAAGAATCTCATCATTTCTTAAGCAGGTGACGTCAGAGTAGTGTGACGTAAAAATCGTTGCCGTTGTTAAGCAAGGGACGTCAGACGAAATTTTCGTAACGTTTTAATCATTTTAATCATCTCACTCTCAAGCAAAAACGTTTCACGTAAAAACGAATAGTAATCACAGTACTATAACGTTAATGGAGTGGACTGAAGTGGATTTCTTTGCTCGTTATACAGTATTAATGTAGACACTAATTATTATTTTTTGATATATTTTCTGCTTATTGGAAAAACTCACGAAGGATACGGTAGAAGGGAGGAATACACTTGCACTTCCTGCGCGCGTAGCGCATGCGGCACTGCGTCATGCATGCGCTGAACGTGTAGTACGTGTCGGTCTCAAGCTTGATCTCCTCGGGGAATACGCATTTGCGTTGACGGATCGTGAGCTGCCGCGAGTCTGCCGTGGTGTACGTCTCCTTATCCGAGAACAGGATACTGCCGACGTCGTGCGTCCACACGTGTAGCGGGTGGATCTCCACGATCGGCATCTCCTCTGCGCTGTGCACGTACACCTGTAGACAATAATTCAACCAACTGTAGACTCAACACAACCTGCCACAAACGTTTCTTCTGTTGCGAGGAATATAATCGTAATATACACTATCTACCAAAAACTAATTGGGCGCTGTTTTTGACCGTTTGGAACCTTGTGGTACCACCTCTTGTTGCTATAACAGCAGTCACCCTGTCAGGCATGCTCCCCACTAGTTTGTGTCCACTGGAATGCGTCGCTATTCCTCTTGCAACATGGCACTTAGTTGGACAATGCAAGTTGGCCCCATGTTTCGGCTGCTACTATGCAGTTGTATGCAGACAATAATGTTCACCGGTTGAACTGGCCTGCACAGAGTCCTGATCTCAATCCCATTGAGCACCTTTGGGAAGAATTGGACCGGTGATTGAGGTCTCGGGAGATGCGGCCAATTTCCAGTGTATAACTGAGTGTCATGTTGCAAGAGGAATGGCGACGCATTCGAGTGGATATCTTACACAAACTAGCAGAGAGCATTCTTCACAGAGTGGCTGCTGTTATAGCAACAAGAGGTGGTACCACGATGTTCTAAAAGCGGAAAAAACAGTACCCAATTTACTTTTTGGTAGATAGTGTACGCTTATAACCATTCACGACTAGTAATTAAAGACTGGTCCACAATAAACCGGGAACGGAAACAACGAGAACGAGAACGGAAATATTGTTAAAAGTATTTAAGTGTGAGCATTCACAATTAATTTTCACGTTCCCGTTCCCGGACTCCGGCAAGCTTCTCGTTAATTGCGAATGCTTAAATTTAAATACATTTATTTTAACATTATTTTCGTTCTCGTTGTCGATTCCGTTCCCGGTTTATTGTGAACCAGCTTTAAGGGACACTAGGAAACTTCTGAAGTTTTTTATCAAATTTGATTTAAATTTAAATAACTGTGCCAAATTTCATCACGTTTCTTGCACTAGTTCCTTACTCTAGTTGGTGGAGACATCCAAATATTCCCACGCTTGTAGATTGGCATGTGAAATTTCATGTGATGATTCGAATCCATCTCACTGATTTGTTCGTCCTGGAAAAGTGACGTCACAGTACCATTTTGCCTGTACAAAAGAAAAACAAAAAGAAACAAAGTGAAGAATGTTAAAGACACAGGCGAGTCATTAAGTAAGTAACAAATCAAAGGGGACCTAAATTTTTTAATGAGGTGTCTGAAACTATCACCATATTGAAGCTGCTTTGTTTCGCTTGTGTGCGTTGATAATACTAACATTTAGTGGTGATAGCTTCAGGTGCCTCATTTAAAATGCAGGTTGCTACATCAATCTGTAACTTACTTACTGATTCTCTCTTATATCAGTGGACCTATTGATTTTCTTTAAAAGTAAAAAAAATCATTAATATCTTGATTTTAAAATCTCGTTCAAAATTTACCTAAATTGAATATAATAGTTATCTTTTTAAGTCACTTGTTGAATAACCCTTTCCTGATACTTCTGTTTTGTTTCATGCTTTGGTTAGAAATCTGTGCAGTCTCACCAAGATTAGAGGCCCTGTATGGAATAATACTGCAGATATCTGCAGTCTCAATCTTGACATTGGCTCATAGAGAGATCTGTTTACAACGTAAGGAAGTTCGTTAGGTCGATGAACTTTTGGCAGTAATTTTGCCTGTTATGGTTTTATTTCACTTTTCTAGAAAACCATGTTAAGGAATCTTACTATTCCTTAAAAACTCATCGCACTCTATCAGGTTTGAACAAGCTAAGTTCGGATTTAATGACAACTAGATAAAAACAACACCAATGACGTAGTTTTCATTTATAAATTCATCATTATATACCCAACTAATACGTTTGTGTCTCTGTTTGCTGGACTGTGTGAACATTTAAATAACAGTTTAATTTAATTTCAACAACTAATAATATAAAATCTGAATGACTTAATTTTACTTGTTTTAATTGAAATTCCAGCTAATTATGAATTTTATAGTCTGTATAAAAAATCAATCAATAACTGGTCAACAAATGAATTTCCGGATAAAGCTTACTTTTCTGAGTGTATTTTGCTTTGCTGAGTCCGAATATGCATTTTACAATGCTCTTGTGCTAGTTTTCTGAGAAATCCTCCAATTAAATTTATTATGGCCTGCTTCACCACGCTTCATCAAAAAGAGTTATGGTTCTATTTTTATGAATCATTATACTAAATCATGAGAAATGTAACCTTTTTTACGCCATTTATTACTTCAAAAAAGTACAACAGGCTACAGCTGATAATGTTTACTAATTTAATCTTATGAAAGTAGAAGCCAAGTAATTGCAATGTAAAATCTTTTATATAGCCTTTCCTAAAATAGATCTTTTAATGCTAGTTATGAATGTTAAAAATTTACGATTAGGGTCTATAAGGTAGCGTGCTAAGAGTACTTTTAACACTGATTTTCAACTGTTTTCGCCTATTATTAGTTGTTTCCCACAAGATGTCACACGGCAGCAATCGCAACCGATCAATAAAGCGATTCAAACAATGTCAGACCTACTTTTAAAAATGACCTTTTTGTTAAGAAACGTAAATAAATTAAATTGCTTCAAAACTTTTTGATTGAAAACTATACCTATGAAATAATACACGAATTAAATGTAATTATAAAAGAAATGAATGGGTACACGAGTTTGAACCAAGACCTGTCGATCTGCAGTCGAATGCATTACCACTACGTTGTACCACCGCCTACTTTTAAAGTGTTAAAATTTTACAATGAATGGAAGTACAGCAGTAGAAAAGTATCGGGAATTGTCTCTATATCAGCACAGAGGAACGGATGTCTAAAAATAGTGGACGTTACGCATGTTAAAATGATCTTATTTTGTTCCTAGGGTTGCTACATTCGACCTGGCCTCATTTTCCCAAACATCCCTACTCACAAAATAAAATGTAATTTTTAACACTTGTATAGTGAATAACTATTATCTCTGTATCATTAAGTAATGTTTTTTAATCTGTTGTTTATTATTAATTACATATTATTTATTGTATATTCTGAAGAAAGAATATTGCTGAAACTGATCAGGAATAGAAAAAGAAATTTGTGGACATTAATATATAGCCTCTATGGGTCGTATAGGGAGATTAAGAGGACGACGGAAAGAGGGAAGATTTTTGAATACTTGGTTTGTAGTGAAAAACCTGCCCTTGGGCACAAAAGCTCATGAATGAATGAATCAATCAATCAAACTTGATTTCTCATTACATTAGAAACATAATCCTAGTAATATCTTCCTCTACGGTAGATAAATTATATCCATTAGAACTACAGTAAATTATTGGAAAATTACAACTAAGTATTTAATTTAAATATTAATTTATTGCTCATTATTGATTACTACACCGGGTGAGTCCACCGATGTGGAGTAACGTTTAGCATGCCTGACCGAGAAACGGGCAGGCCCGAATTCAAATTCTGGTTCGAACAAGTTACCTGGTTGAGGTTTGTCTGGAGTTTTCCCTCAGTTCAATAAGAGAAAATGCTAGGTAACTTTCGACGCTGGACCCTGCACTCATTTCGCTGGCATTATCACCTTCATCTCATTCAGAGACTATATAACCAATGCAGTTGATAAAGCGTCGTAAAGTAATCAATACAAATTTATACCGAGTGATTCATAAGTGTAAATACTGGATGGATGTAATGTAGGAATAGAAAGAAGTCTAAAACACCAAATAACACTTTTTCTGAAAGTACTTTATTTCAGAGTTCTACATCTTAGAAGCAATAACAAACATAACACAAACTTGAGTGTCATTTCTCCCAAAGAGTTTACAAACTTTACAGTGCACATAATAAGTCTTCAAAGCGATTTCCCTGAGCTCGTAAACACAGACGTGCTCGTCGCCTTAGTAATGCCACTGAACCGCAACTCACAACGAACAGTTTCACAGCCACGTTCAATTTTTCGCTGTAGTTCTCTTTTCAGAATGTACAGAGAGGGCACAAAGTTCCGTTACCCCTTATAAATGCCTCAGATACATAATATGTACATTAGGATGGAGTGAATCTATACATGAAATTGTTTTTTATCTGTTTTCTAAATGTAATAGTTGCAGAAATCTGTCTTTTCAATCAACTTAGGAATGTGAAAAATATGGAGTTTCTATATTTAATTTTTGAGGTGTCCCAAAGGCTTTGAAGTTCCTTAAAATTATATATTTTTTTGCCTTTTTGTATATTTATTCTATTATTTTGTTTTTTGTTATATAGCTAGTGAATTGCTGTAAAATCACACATTTAAACTTTATTTGGAAGTCTTGAAATTGGTGTTGCAGTAAACACTATTTTTCTCTATTGATCATGGTAAGCACAATCAATTGTAATGTTCTTTTATGACTGATTCGGAATAGATGCTTTTACCCAGATTTCCTTACTTTTGAAAGCAACTCTTTCTGAAATCTCTCCAACAGTAGGTTCTTTTGATTTGAAGTCAGGTTTTAATTCATTTGTTATCCATAAATAATATTTCATCCCATGTATTGTGGATACCTATCACCACGGCATGGCGCGTCCTCAGGTTGCGGATAGAGAAGACGGCCTCCAGATATGGAGGGTAGCAGCGAATATGTTGAATAAGCTGTCGTGGGCAGCCGATAAGGGGTGGTCCTCCAGCTTGGGGTTTGGGCGAAGGGCTAACAACCCATCACCGTAAGAAAACAGCTTGTTACTAAACCTTACAATTGGCGGCAATGAACCTGCGGGTTCCTTAAAAGCCATTTGTAAGTAAGTAAGATAATATTTCATTATGTCATGATAGTAGGTAATTGTGATGGGTTCAACCCTTCCAGCATTCCGAATACTGAGTAGAAGGTTAGATTTCTTGTCTTAATTAGAGCCATTGTTCTGATTTAAACACCCTGCAGCATCAGAAAAATGAATTTCCATTAATTATATCATACCTAAACGTTTTGTAATTATGCCCAATTTTCTTATAAATTGACGTTTCTGTGACATTTCAAGATAAAATAACAGGGGACCAAAAATATGCAGAGTCTTTTCACATATATTTTCCTGGTATCCTGTTCAGATTATACCACTGGAGAACGTTCTCTTGCTAAAAAATCTGAACCTCCAAATTTTGTGAAAATTTCAAAATATGGTGCTCCTGGGGCACCTCTAAATATTAAGCTAGAGAAAAAAAAATTGCATTGTTCTTTATGATATCATCTCACAATTTTTACCTGGTATTACATTTTAATTCTAAACTTCATAGTTTCACTCCACCCTAATATACATATTTATGTAATTCCTGTCATAATGTATTTACCCACTTTACACTAACTATATGTTCTAAGTGTCCAAAGGGTCAGTATGTTTTCTATCATTCTCCTCACACAAAATAATACGTCGCCAGTGTTCGGTGTGACATTTACCTCAGCATTGCTGGTACAATTTATTGGAAAGCGCGTCGCACGGCGTCCTTCAATTCATCAATGGTGTCGTATCGTTCCTGTGCAACAGTTACAGGTTGTGAAGTCAGGGCTGCAAGGTTGGTAGTCGAAAGGAGCTGGTAAGATAGGTGAGGCCAATACAGCGTTGTGGACATCTATGGCAATGCGCTGTAGGGTTTCATAGAGCATTGTTGCACAGGAACGGTACGACACCATTGGTGAATTGAAGGACGCCATACGACGCAGTTTCCAACAGATTTCAACAGCAATGCTGAGCCGAATGTCACACCGAACCTGGCGACACATTATTTTGTGTGAGAAGAATGATGGGGGACATACTGAACCTTTGGACACTTAGGATACACAGTTAGTGTAAAGTGGATGTACAATATGTCTGCAGTATGACAGGAATTACACAAATAGTGTGTATATTTGAGGTATTTATAGGCGGTAACGGGACTTTGTGCCCACCTGTATAGTACACTAGCGACTTCAGAACATCCCACAGGCGTTCGTGTTCGATGAACTTGTCACGAACTTTGGCATAATTATGAAGTAAAGTACTTTCCTAAAAAGGTATTGTAGGGTTTTATTCTTGTATTTAGTACTTCTATATTACAGCAATTTTATATTTACACTTGTTTTTTAATAATTCTGTATATTTGAGGTATTTATAGGCGGTAACGGGACTTTGTGCCCACCTGTATAGTACACTAGCGACTTCAGAACATCCCACTGATAGACGTCCAGGCGTTCGTGTTCGATGAACTTGTCACGAACTTTGGCACAATTATGAAGTAAAGTACTTTCCTAAAAAGGTATTGTAGGGTTTTATTCTTGTATTTAGTACTTCTATATTACAGCAATTTTATATTTACACTTGTTTTTTAATAATTCTGTATATTGTTGCTATTATTATTTTGTGTAATGTACGGGGAGTTATACCTGAAAGCTTGATTTGCGTAATACACGTCACTGTTCGTTAACAGGAAGCCACAATTTAAGTCACACAGAGTTAGTGTGCACTCAACGTTGGTTGCTTGACAGCTGTCAGCCCACTTTGAGGTCTGTGGATATAGGGGGAAAAATTGGATCGGTGTCTGGTAGAGTTCCCGGGTAGCTCAGTTAGTAGAGCGTTGGTACGTTAAACCCAAGGTCCCGGGTTCGATACCTGGCCCCGGAACAATTTTTCCCTCGAAATTATTCAATGTACATTAGATTTGTCCATTGTATTCGTGGAACATTATTGGTCCTCCACGCTCTCATGCTACCTATGTGATAAATAAATGACGTCCATTAGATATATACCAATGAACAGAGACAAACACAAAAATAAAACCGGTTTGTTTTACCTGGCAGAGATCAGAGGTCTTCCCTGCATATATTACCAGAATTCAATGAGTTTTGCGCGTGTCAACTCAATCGTACGTTCGTGTTGAATTCTATGACATATTCACAGCTTGCTTTATTTTCTGTTTCGTAGTTTCATTATAATTATTTAGAACGTTTGACCTCCATCCTGATAAATCCCCCATCGATATCAGTGCCCGACGACTCTGTTTATTTTATATATGCATTTTATAGAACTTACAGTGGACATCCTCAAACGAATGGAAGATGAAATATCAATACAGTTCACTTGACAATATTTTTCAGAGGAAGAACAATTGCTTGTGTACATCTTATGACTGGTTAGTTGAATATGTTACTAGTAGGGCCAGGAAGTTCATGCCCTTAAAACCTACTAAATATGTGTACTAATATGCTTTCAAAAACTCTAAAATATGTCAATAAATATGCACTAATAAAATTCCATATTTCTTCATATATCACCCGGGTTCGATTCCCGATCGAGACGAGTTGCCTGGGTGAGGTTTTTTCGGGGTTTTTCCCTCATTCCTATGGGTGAATATCAGGTAACTTTATCAGACGATTGGAACCCCATCCATCATTCCTTTCATTCATCATTCCGTTACTTCTTCTGGTTTTCAGATCGCTCTACAGGCTGCCCTCCGAAGCTGCTGGCTCTCTCGACTGGCCTTCGTAAGATGTTCCTCCCTCCCACCTAACAAGAAAAAAAACATTCCTATGCTCTTCAGTGGTTTTCAACCGGTGTGCCGCGGCACAGTACGTCCCGTGAGGTTTTCTAGGTGTGCCGCGAAACTTTCAATACTTTCCTGGTAAAACTAATTATAATAATTTCACTCAGCACCAGTTTTAAAAAGCAGAATATGATGCTTTGATTTTAAAAATTCAAACTATACATTTTTATGCAACATAAAATCAGCTTTAATGAGCTTAAACGCGAAAATATGCCACAATAATAGATATAACATGAAATATTATGCATTTATAAGAAAATGCAAAATATGCAAATATATGCAATATAAAATTTGGTTTGATAACCTTCAATTTTGGTGATTCGTGAAAATAATTAATCAACAATTAATTACACCCACTGGAAAAATACATGCAAATGCATTAATTTCCTGGCCCTAGTTACTAGTCAGCGATATAGCCTATGCAATAGAGGGAGAAAGGAACTGGCTCCTACCCCATCATCTCGTGACTTAGTTGTCTCATAAGTGGTGCCTTGTTGGTATCAATTATGAGGTTCCAACCTATCTTCGGACAGTTGACTTAACAACAACAGTAGTAAATTACACGTATCTAGGCACCCACATTATATTTTGTATTACGACAGTTTCTAAGCTGTTCTGTGTCGTTCAGTAGCTATGTACGTTGCTTAAGATTCGAGCTTAGGTTCATACCTTACAGTGGAAGATTATAATATTTTGTATAACTTCCTTCGGAGTGAATTACCGGTAAAGCCGTTGTTACTGTACTTGTCATTAGGAATCAGGTTCTCGGGTTCAATCCTTGCCGTCGGAGATATATGAAGAGCTCAAATGCAAAACCAGTTATAGTATATCCCCAGAAAAGTTTTCTCAGAAATGAGCAAAATGTGCCACACAGTATATTTACAATGCATTTCATAATTATTTTTCATCATCCAATTCCTTCTATAGTTACAAGATTTTAGAGCAAATATTGGCCTTCAATATTCTTCCTTCATCAAATTATTTAAATTTAAAAAGTGGATATGACTTGATTTGCACAGATCTGCATGTATAACATGTTTTGCACTTAATCGTGATGTGAGTAGATATTAATTTTAAACTTACTAATACTGTAAAATATTGAACAAAGTATATGGTTATCAGTTCAAATTATACATATTATTTTCATAATATTTTACAAATTTGCTGAAAAATATAATTTTTTTTAAGATTGCCTGCTGAAATTTTCACATGAATAAAGATCTAATTTTATGATTACCAATGAAAATTATGCACATAGTTATCATTGCAAATTATACACATTATTTTCATAAAATACAAAATTACTGAAAAATATAACATTTTAAGACTGCCTGCTGAAATTTTCAGAAGAATATAGACCTAATTTTGTATACATTTTTAAAATGAGTAACAAAGGGTGTCCTTCATAGACTTTAACCAATATTCTGTTCTTTTGGGGAATTTCTACATATGCTCTACAGAAGGTTCAAAATCAACACAATTACAGTTCTCGTTGGGTTCATCATGGTCTTTCCTAGCTGCTGCCGTTGACTGTAATTCCTTGTAGAAGGTCAGTCTAGGATCTTCTCTAAAATTCAGTCCACTCCTTGCAAGAATATTATGGATATCCCTTATCCCTCGAAGCATTTGTTGCTACAGGCGGGCGCTGCAAATGACCACATAATTTCTTAAGTATTGAAACAGGAGAGCCACTGTCACTGAAGAAAAATGGTTATTGATAGTTTCGTGTACTGTTTCTCTGTTTATTGTTAAAGAAGCAAATGGATCACTATACCTGGCTTTCTTTCTTCTTTTCCTGTCTGTTACATTACGTTTCCTCTTCCTGGAACCCACGTTTCCTTCCCCAACTGTCACCATATCTTCCATATTTTTCATTCTCTTGCCACTTACGTAAATACAACAAATTCAATTTTATCTCACCACATTGACTGTTACAACGGTACATAACAATTAATAAAATTATTTAAAGTAGCAAAATTAAAACACCTGTTGCATATTACGTTAATAAAACGAAAGAATGGATATAACTTAAATTGAACCAAACAGATTTTTGGATGTAACTTATTTTGAGTCAAATGCAGGTTTTTATCATCCTGTCAGCTGGAGGAGATAACTTTTTCTGCAGAGAATATCACACATATAGACGCAGGGGACACATAAAGTAGCAGTAGCAGCAAGAACTCGATTTAAAAAAAATGGATATAACTTGTTTTGCATTTGAGCTCTCATATTTTAATGGTGATGAAAATCCGTAGCAAAGCTTATTTCGGAAGGAATGAGAGGTTCATGTCATAGATTTATTACAAAATTTACCAGCCATTTCTGTTTCACGTCAAGGTAGCTGCGTACGTAGCTTTGCCCTATTTTGTATCTTGCATCTTCAATCCAAAGCTGGTACTCCGATTCCAGAGATTAATACAACACAAACATGATTCAGCACTTAACAAAAATTGCTGCACTCGAAATCTCCAGACAAGTTCCCTGATTTGCGGAATTACATCTCTGCGGGTCTGTTAAATGCATTTAACTTATGATCGTTACACAGAATCTAGATACGTCTACAGTGCCGTAAAACCCAACTCTCCCCTAATACATTTTAACCGTTGTTATTATTGGTAATTTCATATAATAAAATTACTTTCTGTGTGCAGTCCATTTTAATACTGTAGTTATTATTATTATTATTATTATTATTATTATTATTATTATTATTATTATTATTGTTTATACATATTTAGGACCACTGTCTGTGTAGTACATTTTAATCATTATTATTAGTAGTAATAAAATAATATAGTCTTTGCATGTTACATTTTAGCTTGGGAGATTGTTCGGGCTCTAAAACCTTTCAGTAACAACGAATTCATTAAAATCTACTTGGTGAAGGTTTCGGAAAAATGTCCGAAGCACCTATGTGATTTTAAAATAATTAAACACTGTTAGTCCAGACGTACTTCTTCCACACATATAGAAGACATTTCAGGATATATTAATAAGAAACCGGAAGAAAAGTGTAAAGAGTTATTTTTTTCTCTCTCTCTCTGGCCTTGGACGAAAGTACTGCACAATTAAACATTTTTATTCTTGTTGTGAATGCTAAATTTACCTGTACAAGAATTATTATTCGATATAATTCCCCCGGAAGGTAATGGCACAGGTGATGAGATTTTACAATCTGTTTGCGAATATAATGAATCTAACAATAGCAATCAATCACTGCTCGCATTATCTGTTCACCTCTCCATCTCTTCGCTTTCTTCCGCACTACCTTTATTGCGGGTTGTGTCCTCTAAGGTTCGGGGCTTCTGATATTCTGCCCATGACTGTGTTAGAGGGTCAATTATTACTCCAAGAATCTTTCCTAGTTTCATTCTTTGAGATATAGCAAGCTTTAGTTCTTCGTTTCTGGTTTGGGTACATGAATTAAAAGCGTACCTTAAGGTCAGGATGATTAATTTGTAAATGTGGAATATATTTTTTAGACAATATCTTTCTTCACAGGAGCATAATAATTTCTGTTGGCATTTTGGATTATTGCACTGTTTTCATCTTTGACGTTGCTATTGATAGTAAATAATACACTCAGATATTGGATTTAGTGAAGAACTGTTTTCAGAACATGGGATGAGTGATAGTAGGTGGAAGAAGAATAAAGTGCATAAGATTTGCTGATGATATGGTTTTGTTAGGAGAAGAGGAGATGATACTAAGGGATATGATACTGAAGCTAAATGACAGCTTGAAGCAGTATGGGATGAAGATAAATGCCAAGAAGACGAAGATCATGGTCATAGAAAAAAAAGTAAAGAAGGTAAACTTGCGAATTCTAAATGAAGTAGTAGAGCAAATGGACAGCTTCAAATACTTGAGATGTAAGCAGTAACATGAGCTGCTACCAAGAAGTCAAAAGGAGGATAGCAATGACAAATGAAGCTTTAAATAGAAAAAAAGAGCATCTTCTGCGGACCTCTGGAGGAACAACTAAGAAAGAGACTAGTGAAGTACCTTGTGTGGAGTGTAGCATTGTATGGGGCAGAAACATGGACATTACAACGAAGTGAAGAGAAGCGACTAGAAGCATTTGAAATGTGGATATGGAGAAGGATGGAGCGTGTGAAATAGACGGACAAACAGAATAAGAAACGAAGCTATGTTGAAAAGAGTAGATGAAGAAAGAATGATGCTGAAACTGATCAGGAAGAGGAAAAGGAATTGGCTGGGTCACTGGTTGAGAAGAAACTGCCTACTGAAGGATGCACTGGAAGGAATGGTGAACGGGAAAAGAGTCCGGAGTAGAAGAAGATATCAGACGATAGACGACATTAAGATATATGGATCATATGTGGAGAGGAAGGCAGAAAATAGGAAAGACTGGAGAATGCTGAGTTTGCAGTGAAAGACCTGGCCTTGAACAGAACACTGTTAATGCATGAATCAGTATTTGGAATGAGAGTGGGGTGTTATGGCGAGATTTTTTTAACGCGTGTTAGATTTACGGCACGCGAAAGAACCCTATCGTTAATGAGGACTCTGGGTAAACATTGTTAGCCATTTAGCGCTTATGATAATGATGAATACGCTCTGGATAGATAAAATACTAATCCCACTACTTTGTAGAAAGTTCTGCACGGTTATTATTAGTACTAATTTTTGCTTGTTATGACGAAATTAAATTTTGTTTTTACATTGACAGTATTGACTTGTGTATGAAGTCTATACGCAAGGAGGCTGCAAGTTGCGCAGTGGCCTTTGCTCTGAGCGCGTCATCAAATATTCATCACTCGCTGACATGCTACGCTTACGTCTCCATGCTTATCACCTCATCTCGGTGCCAAAGCAAACGCGGTGGGAGCCAACAATTAATAAAACCACTTAAACTAATGCTGTGTTTCTTTTTCTTGTTTCCAGCGTGAACGACATTGGTATGTTGAACAGACTGTCTATAGCTAGTTAATGAGCTCAGAATGTAAATGTACTTCCCCGAATTTCGGTCAGTTAAGATCTATATATTTTAATTCTTTCTTTAGCGAGTTTTATAAAAGTATCTGATCATATTATACGATAAATTCAATGTGCGTGCAATCATAAACACTGAATAAGTGATTCTTGCTCTATATGGCTCATTGATTATAACTAGACCTGGGATTTTAGGGTGAATGTCTATTTTGTTTCTTAAGAATTGATAGAACAGTGTTTAAATATGTCCAAGTTTCATGAAATATGCAATTTGTTGGAGTTATTAAAATGTTTGTTGGTCGTTAACAACGAGCACAGAATACGCAGAGTAGACAAAAACAACTTGGAAATGAAGCCGAGCTTGCGGACTGTCGCCATTACTATGCTACCAAAACATTAGCTCCCGCTTAGCATATGGATAGTTGATTGTGGTGTTTCACCGTTGTTTTCATTCATAAATCAACTAATTTCAAGATGCCTACATGTGCTGCGTATGACTGCACAAACAGATTTTCAAAGAAAATTACTGCAGTAACTTTTCACAGCTAAATATGCTTGTGTGGAATGTACTTATTTACAATGGTTTAGCCTAGGTTAGATTCGTATTGTTCATGTATTAATCTGATTAAGAGAAAGGATTAATATATTGATATTATTGTAATCATTTTTTTATAATCACGATACCACAAAATCGAACTTAAGCTTTGCAGACTTAAGCATTTACGAGCGAAGCTAACCTAACTTAATCCAAGTTGAAAGTAAGCCAGCATTGGCTGTACCGAGGTTTTTCTTCAACCGAATGCAATAAAAATATAAAGAATAAAGGTGAAACTATGGTTTTTCCCCACACTACACAATTCCTCAGCCTCATATCACTTAAATAATCCCCTCAACTAACCCACAAACGTTGTCACATAGTCGGCTTAATGTCACTTAGCTATCCCCTCATTTAATCCATATAACACAGAAACTTAAATCAGACCAGTTCCGTGTGTGGTGTGCCAGAATAAGTAATCATATTAAAAAAACTCGATGATATTGTTTTACAGAAATAAATCATTCCAAAGTCATTAGCATCATCCTTGTCATATTCACTTTATGAATGAGGCTATTTTATTACATAATTATACAGTACTGTGGAACTATTATTAAACTGGTAACGATTACATTATTAAATAATAAATAACAGTCAAAACGAAGTAACTGAAGATGACGACATACTTCCGTCAAAATGATCCTCCTACCGATACAGGTAGATGTGTTACATTCGATTTTAGTTATTTCTATATAATACGTTTTATTTTACATAGGTACTAATAGAAAGAATTGCAACCAGGAGTAGAAATTAATTTCAATATTTGTGAAAGCTTTTATTTCATACGTTATTTTCATTCGCAAGCATCAATAATAATGCAATAACTATGGTAATATTTTGTATTTTGTACATAATGAAGTTGACAACAAGAAATGTTATAGCAAAACAATTTTAACGAAGATCCTACCAAATTTTTATATGGTTAAGGAGATTATATTTTCTCTATATAAAACCGTGACATCTATATGAAGTATTGGCAAAAGGAAAAGAATGATAATCAGCATTAAGGAACTAGTTGCATTATTAAGTGAAAACAAATGGATCAACCTATGAAAGTAATTATTGTAGGTTAGCATTTTTATTGGACTAGTGGTAAAATAAGGTCAAAGTGTTTTTTTTTTAACCTTCCAAACTATTTAATACCATACTGCATTTTGAAGAGCTATCAATTTAAATAAGTTGTATGTATGTGATTTATCAATGACAGTTCCCAAATTTTGCTAAAAATATTTGCTTAGCGATTCTGTATTACGAAACAAAAAAGAAACTGTGACTTCAGGAAATTAGGGACGTATGGGGTTCCTATTATCATAAGATCTTCTATAACATATTAGTTATTTTGCAGTGTTTTATATTTTAATACCTAATTTAGGCGCTTAAACACAGTTTAGTTCCTTAAAATGCCATGTCTACTCGTCAATTATTGTTTCCCTCATAAGACACGTGTATTTTCTTCAGTGGCTGTTGCGTTTATTTCAAACTTAGTCATAGGAAGTGATTTCTTTAATTATTTTAATGGTGTAATGGCCAAGGAATTATGGATAAGTTTGTGTTTAGGATAAGTGGCAAACGAAACAACATACCTAATTCGAAAATGCGACGGAAGTTCAAGAAATGTGTCAAAGGAGTCCACCGTTGTGGCTGAGGGGTTAGCCAGTCTAGCTCCGAACCCAGCGGTCCCGGGTTCGATTCCTGGTGAGGACGAGTTCCCTGGGTGAGGTTTTTACGGGGTTTTTCCCTCACTCCTATGGATGAATATCAGGTAATTTTATCATGCGGTTGGAATTCCACTCATCTTCGCCACTTCCTTTCCTTCCCCATCATCCTTTCCTCATCATCCTGTTTCTGGTTTTCCAGATCACTCTACCGGCGGCCTTCCGAAGCTACTGGCTCTCTCCGACCGACCTCCGTGGAATGTAGTTAAGCGACGTTGGATGGCTTCTGCAACGAGCACCCGGGACGGACCTACTCCGGGGAGGAGTTTCGCCTCGGACCAACAGGAGGGCCTTGGGGGACGTTGCCGAGGCAGGAATGGTATATGGATTTCTGTCGGCTGTAGGGACTGGTCGTTAAGGGAGTCATGTCATTAGGTTGGTGCTCTTAGGGGATCTGTGGCACGCAACTCATTCAATATCGAGGGTTAGCGCCATAGATAACAACAAGGCGCCGTACTGGGTCATCCGTGCCCCCCTCAGTTAAATTTCATTCCATTTCAATGTGTTAGAGGTCTCGTCTGGGGCAAGCTCTAGCGCGCTGGTCTTTCATTCAAGCAGCTCGGATTCGATCCCCGTTCAGTTCGTAATGGACAAATCAAGTGTTGCAAAGGGATTTTTTCAACACTCTCTACCTTCCAGTCATTTCATTTATCATTTGCAATATTTAAAAACAAGCTCGAGAGGAGATTTAAGGGTATTATGTGTTTCCGATTCTGATACAGCAAGGGCTTGAAGCTTCGGATCCTGGGCTTGATCAGTACCCTTCGAACTTGGAACTTGGCTGTGTCAGAGCTGAGGCAGGATGGCCCACTTGTCGTCGTCGGATTCACGAATGTCAACCGGATTTTCTGTCGGACTTGGACATTCATTGCATGTATTATAGGTCATACAATGGACCAATTTAAGCCTACAGTAAGTACAAGGATCCATCCGAGTTTGTTTCTAGAAAAGTCTAGCGAATATGTTGCCACAGAGAAGTAACGATACGAAATGGCAAGAATGTACATAATTTAATAAACGACAAACAACTACCGGTACACGGAAGAAAATAAAATGAAAATTCTGTCCCCTCAAATCAGTGTCTACCTTACTGCCATTCTGATGTCCCTATTTGTGTCGTACCCAAAGACAGGTTTGAGCGTAATTTCTAAAGTATATTTTGTGATTCTTTTTCTTGCCATAGTATATTTCCAAATTTAGCAAGGTTATACCACAGTCTAGTATATACAGTCACGAAGCTCAATACGTAGTAAATATGCATCCATAGATAGTTGCTAACCACTATCGCCTCATTACAGACAATGCCAAATAGTACCGGCACAGTCTATTGTTCCTAGTACCCTCAAAAATTCAAGCTTCGTGACTGTATAAGTAGACTGTGATTATACTAAACTTGAACTAGTTATTAACAGCCTGTAGCCTATTTGTTTTTGTCAGATTGTGAATTTTTACAGACGGTAATTTTCATAAGCATAGCAATATGGGATGAAGATAAATGTAAATAAGAAGATCATGATCATAGGAAGAAAAATATAGAGAGTAAGATTGCGAATTCTAAATGAGACAGTAGAGTAAGTGGACAGCTTCAAATACTTGGGGTGTACTATAAGTAGTAACATGAGTTGCTGCCAGGAAGTCAAAAGGAGGATAGCAATGGCAAAGGAAGCTTTTAATAGAGGAAGGAACATTTTCTGGAAAAGGACCTCTGGAAAAAAAAACTAGAAAAGAGACTAGTGAACTGCTTTGTATGGAGTGTGGCATTGTATGGGGCAGAAACATGTACATTACGATGAAGTGAAGAGAAGCGAATAGAAGCATTTGAAATGTGGATATGGAGAAGAATGAAGCGAGTGAAGTGGACAGATAGAACAAGAAATGAAACTGTATTGGAAAGAGTGGGTGAAGAAAGAATGATGCTGAAACTGAAAGTGATCAGGAAAAGAAAAAGGAATTGGCTGGATGACTGGCGGAGAAGAAACTGCCTACTGAAGAATGCATTGGAAGGAATGGTGAACGGCAGAAGAGTTTGGGGCAGAAGAAAATATCAGATGATAGACGACATTAAGATATATGGATCATATGAGGAAACAAAGAGGAAAGCAGAAAATAGGAACGATTGGAGAAAGCTGGGTTTGTAGTGAAAGACCTGCCCTTGGGCAGAACATTGAATGAAAATGCATGAGTTTTAAGCGTGTTTATTTATTTTATTGAGTTATTTTACGACGCTGTATCAACATCTAGGTTATTTAGCGTCTGAATGAAATGAAGGTGATAATGCCGGTGAAATGAGTCCGGGGTCCAGCACCGAAAGTTACCCAGCATTTGCTCGTATTGGGTTGAGGGAAAACTCCGGAAAAAACCTCAACCAGGTAACTTGCCCCGACCAGGATTCGAACCCGGGCCACCTGGTTTCGCCGCCAGACGCGCTGACCGTTACTCTACAGATGTGGACTAAGCGTGTTTAAACAAAAAGTAAAAAAAAAAAGTATCGTACTGTAATATGTTTGAGATATTTTTACAATTTTATTAATTGCTTGTTTTGGATAAAGTACACACAGTAATTAAAGAAAAACTAGGTTCATACAGTTTTTACTACAAAATATTTGCCAGACCATCATTACGACGCATAGGTGTTCATTAAATGCTAGTCTGAAACTCAGAGATTAACAACACTTTATTAAGTGTCTCGAAGCACCTTCAAATAAAATAGTCTGCGCATGCTAGAGGTAGTAGTTTTAATTTCTTATTCGTAATGAAAAATGATTTACATGCATTTTATAAAAATGTGTCAAGTGCAGATTTGCGTGCTTAACTAAATTCTCTGCAGTCAGTATCGTTAGTGACATAACGTAGGAGATTAAACAACTTTCAAAGCTGCTTACAAGCAGAGCATGTTGAATTGCTCTTATTTGTGTAGTTACTGTACTTTAATCGCTTTCCTATTTGTTTGCAATAATAACAAAAAAGTTCAGCCTGAAAACTACAATATACTAAGGAAGACTGAAAGATACATTTTTTACTACAGCCATTGAACTCAACTCGTACCCAAATTCTGTTTTCAGATCTATAGTTATTTCAAGCACAAGTGTCTACTTCTGATAAACCGATATCTGTAATATCCAATTGAACTCTTATCTTTAGTTCTTTATACGAATCAAATTTATTCCACTGATGCAAATCTATCTTTCTGTCCACTTTTACTCACGTTGTTATAGTTAACAAAATAAAATGAAACACTCTTCACTAATTCCAGTGAGAATATTATTGGAATAATTCCAAAAGTGTTTTAGTCATATCGTAACAAAACCTACACAACAGACAATTATAGAGATGATACAGAATTCATCACGAACATACTGTTCAATCGATAAGTACCTACAGAAAGCTATGTATTGAATTCTGAAAATGCACGCAGCGAAGTTCTAAGATCTTCCGTAGATAAAACAAACTTTTACATTTTATGGTACTATTTATGTAATGACTGTTATTTATCTACTATATTGCATGATATTACTGGAATCACTTACTTCTGGAAAATGTACGAACATAATGGAAAAACTACACATATGACAGGATAATAATATACAGTCTGATCAGTTTGGGAAGACATAAAATAAAATTACTACAACATTTATAATGGGGATGCTGTAGAATTTATTTCAGTTCCAGTGTGATACTGAAACACGGGAGGTTTGTATTATCATTGTTACCGCATAAGAAACAAAAGAATTTACTCAGCAACGACCGAATAAACAAAATGCCGGTTACTGCACAGCAACGAGCGAAATGTGTCTTTGGTTTGCTAAATATGAAAGAGTAACGTCTGTTCAACGGCAGTTTCAACGAGAAAAGAGTGATCGGAGGGGTCCGAGTTATAAGTCAATAATGTTATGGTTTCGCACATTTGAAGGACCTGGTGGCCGTAAGCGTGTTACTGAAACCAAATAGCTTAGTACTAGTAGTAAGATATTTGCTGAAAACGAAGCTGCAGTCAGTGCTACTATGAGAGTAAGTCCCAAGAAAAGAAAAGACGGGTGTCTGCAGAGTTGGCTATGCCATACACAACATGTCAACGTATGTTTTTTTTTTTTTTTTTTCGGAAGAGAACCCGCAGGCAAGCACCGCTGCCTTAGGCTTATTGTGCAGTCTCCTTATTGGAATGATTGTTGAAGTCCGTTAGGATCGCTCTTCAAGCACATGATTCACTGCATGGTGTCATCGAATCGATTTAGCCACAGCATCCAATCCCGACTGGAGATATGATTCTCCGCCTTCCTGTGGTGTTGTTCTGTAGCTTCCTCAGATCGATGGAATCTGTTTGCAATTCATGTGCTTGAATCTGCTACATCCTTAACCAGAAGAACATGTCGCCGTCGATTCCACGACTCACCAAGGCGTCATCTGTCTGAGGGAGCTTACACTATCCGGTCGCCAACAGTCCGCTGAAAAGCCCCTGCGGCTTCGCTGGATGTGTGCAGCTCCCGCAGATAAATCCGCCTATAGACAGATCATGGAACCACATCCGCCATGTCCTCCTGGTAACCTGTAATCTATTAAGATGATTAATGAAATGATACTAATGAAGGCGAAATGAATCCGAGGTCCAACGCTGAAAGTTACCCAGCAATTCTGCTTCGAGTGGTGGAGGAAAACCTCAGAAAAACCCAACCAGATAACCTGTCCCAATCAGGATTTTAACCCGGGCTCGCTCGTTTCACGACCAAAAACGCTAGCCGTTACTCCACAGCATTGGACTAATGTATCGTTAGAAAATACCTAAAACTCTACCTCTACCGAATGCATCGTGTTCAGGCACTACGTGAGGTTGATCACCACAAACGCTTCATATTTACATCCATTGTGTGCAATCGTATGGAGAGCGTAGAGGGCTTCTTGAATAGATGGGTATTTTCTGACGAAGCAACCTTCCATATCAGTAGGCGAGTGAATACCCATAATGTAATCCCATGGAGACTTGAAAATCCGCATAACTCTTATGAACTGAAACGGGCTAGTCCTAAAGTTAATGTTTGGTGCGCGGTAAGTGGCTCTATTTGTCTTCACAGAGGAAACGGTTCGATTAGGACCATATCTGGTCACGTTGAAAAACTTTTCGAACTACAACTGCAATAGGAAAACAACATGGGTATCATGTTCCAACAGGATGGTGCAACACCTCATTGGGCAACAGACTTCCGTGATTACCTGGATGACACATTTGGTAACAACTGGTGTGGTCGAGAAGGGCCAATTATGTGATCTCCAAATTCCCCAGACCTGACGTCACCCGATTTCTTTCTCTGGAATTTCGTGAAGAATGATGTGTATGCACAGCGATCCAGAGATATTCATAATCTCAGAGCAAAGATTTTCTCAGCTTTTGAGAAAGTTACTCCTGAGATGTTAGACCGCACATGGGAAGAATTAGTCTCAAGATATAAACTATGTCGTGTTTGTAATGGTGGCCACGTTGAGGTCTGTCTAATTTGGACAAAACTCCTAATCTTCTAGAATGCATGTACAAATTATTTAACAATAAATAGCAAGAGTTCTCACTTTATCACGTTTTTATTTTATGTCTTCCCAAACGGATGACCCTGTATAATAATTAATAACAAGTAATAAATAATGAAAATTAATTATTATATAAAAGTAGCGAACTACTTGATGCTACAGCAACTAACGTGCTTTCGCATTTCAATTGCCTTGACTGCGAAATGACTAATACGAGTAGATGAATAATGACATTAAAATGAAATTAATGTGTTTGAGGCTATATGCTTGCATTATTAGAAATTAAAGAAAAGGACTCTCACAGACATAGGTGACATTTTGCAAAAACATGGCGTCGCTTCTACTGCTGTATGATATGTGTGTGTTTGTGTGTGTATGTGTGTGTATAAACCGAAAACACCAGAATTGAGATTTGGACACCTTAAGGGAGACTCCACTCAAAATCATGAACATTAAAAAAAAATTATTGGCTATTTCACTTCTTTTGAATGTATATTTTCATACCCCAAATGGATTTAGTTAAATTATGATTACAAATATTTTTTTTCTAATTAAGACTGTAAGGTAGCGTGACATTTAAAGATCTGTCAAAATTATTTTTCATCAAAGAACTCTTTTATACAAATTTCTGATTACAAATCTAGTAACTTTTTATTCTGAAGTTGGCTCCCTGATGTTACTTGATGAATGTAGTGGAGGAGAATTATTTCATATGTGACATAAATAGATTTTATTTTGAAATCCATTTCTCCGTAAGTTTATTGTTCTTGATTGAATACCAACTTCTTTATGCCAAATATTATTCAATCTGGATGAAATTTTACTGCAAATATTTATGAGGTAGCTGCATGTTTCTATGCATTTATTTTGTAATAAATGCTGCTAGTTTATTTTATTAATATTTTTTCGTGAATTATAGAAAAAAATAACATTTTCAAATATTCCAAAAAATGTCTGAAAGTGAATGAATGAGATATTTCACAAAATGAATACATAGAAATGTTTCTTTATGTCTTGTGAATGTAACCAAAAAAAGTAAGCTTAAAATTGAGAACTTCTACTAAAAACTTGGGTTTGAAAATATTTCTAAAAAATAGGAAAAAATAAAAAACCAAAAACATTTGGGAGTTAAAAATTTGGATTTTGTTAGTCCTTTACATAGTAAACATATTTTCAAAATAAGAGCCACACAGCATCGTGATAAATTTTGAGAGCTACAGTGAGTAGCGAAGTCCGATTTCGTAAGTCAGCTATAGCTGCAACTATTGAGGGGATTATCGGGCTGAACCTTACTGGATGGATGATCGTCCACCTTTTCTGAGGTACAGACGTGAGGCTAATAATTGGCTGGTCAGCCTTGATCCTCCAGTAGACTGTCCAGCCACTGATAATATTAAAAGTTGACAATCTTCAGACGAGTTTTCTTAGTTTTGTGTGGCAGTTTGTACACTTACAAAGTGTAGGCATGACGAGAATTGAAGGAGAAACAGAATCCATTTTCTGTAGCGTATGGTACAAATCGATCACAGCATACGAAGCGATTTCCCTTGTAGATGCAGTTGAATAATAGTTGCTCGCATTTCTTCACCAGCTGCAACATGTAATAAAGTATAAAATTGGACTTAATTTAATGATTTACTGTCACGATGTCAAAATACTAATCAGAAGTACAAGATGAGCGACTGGCCCGCTGTGCACAGCCACATGTGGAAAAGAAATTAAAATGTAAAAAATCTCCTACATTACTTAGCCTACTTTATTCTTGAAATTTAACTTGTTTACTCTTAAAATATTATGGAAGTGAGCTTTCTGTATAGCAACAGTATTGCAGCATAGACTAGCTCAGAAGGTGGTCAGTACAACCAGCTGAAGCTGATCGGTTTAAAGTTGCTCACCATGCACTACACAGGGTGATTTAAAAGAGTTGTTATTAATTCAGAGTGAATGAAATGCTGCATCTCTCGAATGCTTGGTATTTGTATGATAATTTTAAGTCCCACATGGTATTGTCTTTCGTAACACGATAACAAACTCCGTCAGTTTATCAGACTAGCCAGAACAGTCTGGTATGAATTACGGTTAGAGCGTGAGACAAACCCAATTGCAGGTAGAGACTGTAAGGATCAATTTTTCCACTTCAAAATTAAGTCTTGGAATAGAAATGGGAGTGAAAATTTAGCCTGTCATACTCTATTAGGGAAGGATTCGTTTACATGTCGTAAATTTGGGACCTCAGCTTCTGTTCTTTCTGGTTGGATTGTGGAACTGAAAGTACGTATATTTTTAAAGTCTCTGAGTGAAAAAGCGAAACTTAAAAATTATGAAGTATTTATTAACCATAATGTATGACCTAAAATAAATTGTAATTATGTGATATGATATGATATGATATGATATGATATGATATGATATGATATGATATGATATGATATGATATGATATGATATGATATGATACGATACGATACGATACGATACGATATGATACGATATGATACGATACGATACGATATGATATGATATGACATGATATGATATACTGTATGATATGATATGATATGATATGATATGATATGATATGATATGATATGATATGATATGATATGATATGATATGATATATGATATGATACGATATGATATGATATATGATACGATATGATATGATATGATATGATATGATATGATATGATATGATATGATATGATATGATATGATACGATACGATACGATACGATACGATATGATATGATATGATACGATACGATATGATACGATACGATATATGATATGATATGATATGATATGATATGATATGATATGATATGATATGATATGATATGATACGATATATGATATGATATGATATGATATGATATGATATGATATGATATGATATGATATGATATGATATGATATGATATGAAACTGCGCCAATTGTGTTTATTCCTTCATGACATAACACACTGATAACATTTTATTAAAAATGTGTTCCTTTATGTGCGGCAAGTTTCATCATATTTGTTTTAAACACTGATTTCAGACATCGTCTCAATAATTTTTTTTTTCATCGCTTTAAATTTAAAATAAATTTGTAATTCCATATAGACCTACATAAGCTCGTATAATCTTTTTGTTCTCTTGCATCTACAAATAAAGATACACTGACTACTACATGCGTTTATTTAATCGTACAGTGTATTATTATTATTATTATTATTATTATTATTATTATTATTATTATTATTATCATTAAACTGTAGAGAAACAAATACGTTCTTTTGTGGTTTAGTATGATTTTTGTGTTATGAAAGAAGCGATGTAAAAGGAATTTGTTCACAACTGGTATTTAAACTGGTCTGTATTTCACCGTCCTTAGCAACCTAAACAATGACTTTATTCATAGCAGTGACAAGTTTTTAACTCACAGCAATGAATTAAATTTTTAAGTCACTCCCAACATGGCAAACAATATATTAGGAACAACAGAATTCATATATTCATTCATTTATAACCTATTCACAAACAACACATTAGAAACAAACGGCCTATATTTTAAAATTAAGTTTAGATACCAGTAATGGATAAAATATTGTATAGCACACGAGAGTAAACAGATTTTATGCGCTCTTCTACTATAAATTAATATTCTACGATCAAAGTTTCTGAAAATTTTACCCGCGCAACACCTTTAGTTAAATATGAAAATCTGCAACTTCTATAACATAAGCTTAATTTTGCATTTCTTTGTTTATTGTTTGGGAAAAAAACATATTAGTGAAATATAAGTATAAAACTTTTTGAAATGCGTTTGTTAATTTTTATACCGATTTTGCTTTAAATTATAAATTAACGTATACTTACAAAGATTATGGTCTCACTGAAAATCGCGGTTTCACGGAACACCATTTGTAAAACGCTAGCATATGGCACTGACTTAAGAATTGACAACTCAGCTAAGGGTTTATCCCTTGTGCGTGTCTGCAGTTAAATGGTGAAGAGGATGAGGAAAGATCGTCATGTTTTGGAGCCAAGTACACACACACACACACACACACACACCCACACACACACTCACACACACACACTCACACTCACACACACACTCACCCACACCCACACGCACACTCACACACACACATACACACACAAGGTATTCATTCAACTAATAAAGTAGTGACTCTAATGGAATTGAAATGTAAAGTTACAATTTTTTCTTGATGAAATAAATATCCTTTCCATTTTAACATCAATTACCAAACTACAGGAGCACTGTAGTAAATTGAAAGTAAACTGATTTTGCCAATAAGAAAGAGCCGTTGTTCTTTTAGCTTCCAGCATTTGAAAGTGCATTACTTACTTTTGCCTGTAGTCCTCTCAGGTCGACTATAGTAAAATTTACGAGTTTTTCACTGTGACCTTTGAATTCATGCAAATTGTAGTATGACAGGTTAGCAATATCGATAAGGAACCGCCTGTACTTGCTGTTTTCCTCTTCATCTCCCCATAGTCTGCAACAAACCTTGTTCAGATTACAACCTCGTATCATGTCATTAAGTGTGTCTGTAAATATACATTACAGTTCACTAAAATAGAACAAGTGTGCGCTTACAATTGAAGACCTACCATTCTAAATATGCTAAGTGCCAAAAGCATCTTTCAGAGATATTGATGAAAAACACACTGCGAAATGCATGTTGAGATACCTACAACACCGTCTTTTGGCGCACGAATGAGTCATTTAGAGTTGAGCTACGACAAATACAATTTAGTATGATATTCTCATATGGATGTTCCTCCCTTAGATTGAATAAAATGAAATTTGAAAAATTGACACTTAGCACATTTGAATCGCTATTTGTTAAAAGGGTAGAAGTCACATGTTTTTCACAATTCAGTTTTTATTGAAATGTGTTCTCTTACCGTAGATACATCAGTTTATGTTAAAAAGACTTCAAAAATCCCACTACAAATTATTACAATTCAACATAACATTTTATAATTAATGCTAAAAGGATGGATATTCTAGAACGTTTTTTGTCTCTCCTGTAAAATTTGTATTTTTGGACTTCCGTGTGTTTAATAAATAGCGATTCATTTAGAATGTTAGGCTTTCAATGTACTTATGATGGGCAGACCGCCTCAATTACTGCTTATTCGATGTCGTTTATAGGTGCAAAGTTAAGTAGATTCGTGTTCGATTACCGACGAGGTAATGGAACTTCATGATTTTCCGATCAGTGTTGCCAACGCCAATTTGCGAAAAACCACTGCACGGTTAACAAAACTTACCAAATATGTCATAAAATCCGCCAGAATTTCGTTCCTATAGACTTTTTTGCACTTAATTGTTAAATAATGCGCAAATAAGGTATACTAGTGTGAATAATTATTAAACATTATAACATACACCTCTTAGTGCAGCTCTAATTTCAAAATTTACGGAAATTCCTATCCTATTTCTAATTTTGGTTTAATGATAATACTTCGAATCCACTTCTGAATTTCACCAAGCAAGACACACCCTAACATTGATGGTGCGAACTCGGTAATTCTTTTAACGAGTTTGTATTTGATACCTCTTTGTACTGGAAAACTTTACAAGTAGTATGCTGAAATTGTTTCGTTTCATTAAGTTCATCACGCATCACTATACTTTAACGTTTTCAGTAACTTTTTGGGCCGTATTGAATTACTCTGGCAGCATAATCGGCACGTAAGATTCCATGAACGATTTGGACTGAAGTATTTTGGAATGCTTCATTTCTCGTCCGATATGCATATCTATGCGTTGCGATTGTCACAGAAAAGTACATAATCATTAATAAGGAAATATTGAAAATATCTCATTAGCAACACAAATGCCTTTTATCTTGAAGCAATAAAAAATGTGTTACTTACCATGTATTGTGGGTCCCTATCACCACGGCATGGCGCGTTCTCAGGTTGCGGATACAGGAGACGGCCTCCATATGTGGAGGGTAGCTGCGAATATATTGAATAAGCAGTCGTGGACAGCAGATAAGGAATGGTCCTCCAGCTTGGGGGTTGGACGAAGGGCTAACAACTCATTACCATAAAAAACAGCTTGTTACGAATCCATACAATAAGCCTCAGAATGGGACTGATTCTCTGGGACGACCGCAGCAAAGCGTTTGAGATGGGCAGGGTATGTAGCACGTATGGGCGAATCCAGAAATGCATATAGAATGTTAATTGAGAGACCGGAGGGAAAAAGACCTTTGGGGAGGCCGAGACGTAGATGGGAGGATAATATTAAAATGGATTTGAGGGAGGTAGGATAAGATGATAGAGACTGGATTAATCTTGCACAGGATAGGGACCGATGACGGGCTTATGTGAGGGCGGTAATAAACCTGCGGGTTCCTTAAAAGTTATTTGTAAGTAAGTAAGTTACTTACCTGAATCTTAATTCGTCAATTGCCTGGTAGTTGACAGGATCGATTGGACAGATCGTGATGGCGGGAAATTTGACGTCCCAGCTATGGTAATTGGTGTCGAGGCCTGTGAGTGTGGGGTTGTTCTGGAACTTCTCCCATAGAGCGACGATCACCACCATAGTGGCCACCGCACCCACGCTCGTGAACACGAACCACATGAACCTACATTCAGTGTTCCGTTTTATATTAGATATATACTTATACGGTGCGTTCAACTATTTCCTCCGCAATACACTGCCTGCTTGTAAGAAACACACACCTTTCTCTTTCTTCCGCCCTCACCCTTGCAAGACTAGATCTGATTCAGCGTGGACAAGCGAAAATGAACCCAAACAACTACACCTGTACTGCGTAGGGATTAGTTGAACGCACCGTATTATTTATTCGTCATATAGTCTACCTTAAGGATTTTCGTTATGGGTACAATCCCAATAGTACGAATATTCGGGTAACAAATCACTTACTTCTCACAAAACGGTCGGTTCGGCTCATTAATGTACCGCACACCGTGTAGGGTTGTATTGTCGAAGAACTGTCTCGTCTGGAAGGCCCAGCTCGTCCTCAGAAGTGCACGTCGCCTGTGGTACTCTTTAAGCGCCCACTCTCTGATCGCTTCAGTGGTTTCTGTCACTTTGTCTCTCTCTCGCCGTCTCTCCATTGCTGATCTGCAAGGTCAAGATTTTAATTAAACCATTATTTCATTCATTCTGAAGTCTGATTAGTGAAATATGTTACTAGTTAACAATGTATGCAATGGAAGGGGAAAGAAACTGGCCACAGTCACACTTTATTATTTTTTTTATTTTATTGGGTTACTTTACGACGCTGTATCAACATCTCAGGTTATTTAGCGTCTGAGTGAAATGAAGGTGATAATGCCGGTGAAATGAATCCGGGATCCAGCACCGAAAGTTACCCAGCATTTGCTCATATTGGGTTGAGGGAAAACACCGGAAAAAACCTCAACCAGGTAACTTGCCCCGACTGGGATTCGAACCCGGGCCACCTGGTTTCGCAGCCAGATGCGCTGACCATTACTCCACGGGTGTGGACGTCACACTTTATCTGCTGACTTAGTTGCCTCATGAGTAATGCCTTATTGGTGTTACTTATGAGATTCCAACCTGTTTTCGGACAGTTGACTAAACAAAAACATAGTTTTCTGTTTAAGGGCCGGTCTTTTACTACAAACCCAGCATGCTCCAGTCTTTCTTATTTTTCCGCCTTCTTAGTCTCCGCATACGATCCATACATCTTATAGTTGTCTTTAATCACTTTATATTTTTAGTAATATCTATAAATATCAAATTAATAAAAGGAATGACAACATAAACTTATAAAGTCCACATCTGTGGAGCAATGGTTAGCGCGTCTGGCCGCGAAACCAGGTGGCCCGGGTTCGATTCCCGGTCGGGGCAAGTTGCCTGGTTGACATTTTACCGGAGTTTTCCCTCAACCCAATATGAGCAAATGCTGGGTAACTTTCGGTTTTGGACTCCGGACTCATTTCACCGGCATTATCACCTTCATCTCATTCAGACGCTAAATTACCTAAGATGTTGATAAAGCGTCGTAAAATAACCTACTAACCTATTAAACTTATAAATTAATTAAAATATACTTTTTTAGATGTACACATAGAGTTAATGAAACATAGATAGTATAAGAGTGGATTAAGAAAGAATGATGCTGAAACTTATCAGAAAGAGGAAAAGGAATTGGCTGGATCACTGGTTGAGAAGAAACTGCCTTCTAAAGGATGCACTGGAAGGAATGGTGAACGGAAGAAGAGTTCGGGACAGAAGAAGATCTCAGATGATAAACGACATTAAGATATATGGATCATATCCGGTGACAAAGAGGAAGGCAGAAAATAGAAAAGACTTGAGAATGCTGGGTTTAGAGCGAAAGACCTGCCCTTGGACAGAACACTATGAATGAATGAGATATCACATTGGAAACATCTTTAAACTTAAAATACAATGAAAAAATCCTCGAGGAGAGGGGAAGAAATGTTTTTATACAATTTCGGCCATTGTATTGGACCGGTGCCAACCCAAAATCGTGGTGAGCAGCGAAATCCAGTTTTCTAATCTAACTACATAATGTTGGGAGGGTCATCGTGCTGACCACACGTCACCCCTACACTGGGTCGATCACTGTTTACCTCTGCTAAGATGTGTAAACGTATGGCTAGAAGTCGCCTGGCGGCCTTGGCCCTTCATGGGCTGTCCCTCCGCGGATTATTATTATTATTATTATTATTATTATTATTATTATTATTATTATTATTATTATTATTATTATTAAAATGGATTTGAGGGAGATGAGATATGATGATAGAGAGTGGATTAATCTTGCACAGGATAGGGACCGATGGCGGGCTTATGTGAGGGCGGCAATGAACCTTCAGGTTCCTTAAAAGCCATTTGTAAGTAAGTATTATTATTACATTATTCCTAAGAATACGCACTTATGTAAACGATACATCCATGTATTATTCTAGAGCCACTGGCGTAGCTCTGTCGGTTATCGGGTTCCTTAAAAGCCATTTGTAAGTAAGTAAGTATTATTATTACATTATTCCTATGAATACGCACTTATGTAAACGATACATCCATGTATTATTCTAGAGCCACCGGCGTAGCTCTGTCGGTTAAGGCGCTTACCTACCGATTCGGAATTGCGTTTGGGCGCGGGTTCGATTCCTGCTTGGGCTGATTACCTGGTTGGGCTTTTTTCCGAGGTTTTCCCCAACCGTAAGGCAAATGTCAGGTAATCTATGGCGAATCCTCGGCCTCATCTCGCCAAATACCATCTCGCGATCACCAATCCCATCGACGCTAAATAACCTCGCAGTTGATACAGCGTCGTTAAATAACCAAGTAAAGAAAGAATGTATTATTCTATTGCCACATTTATTATGCAAGTTTATGGAATAAAGGAAGGAGAATGTTAGCACCTCCTGCATATGATTGCATAGGCTACTCTCTATACGAAACTGCTGAAGAAGTTGCCTAATGATCACGGCGGCTATTGTTCTGAAAACATGCATGCTGAAAGCAGATATGAACCTACGATCGTTGCTCCCATGCCCTCTTAGAGCAGAGATGAATGATTATTATCCAACCAGTACAGGGGTAACTTGAGGTTAGCACGATGATTCCTCCTCAAAAGTTATACAGTATCTGGCTTGCGAAAACGCATTTCGCTGTACACTGCAGTTCGCCAAATTCATGGCAATGCTGGGTCCCATTTTCTGGCCGAAATTTCGTGAAAAGATTTCTTCTCCCATGAAGATTCGAACCAACACTCGTTCCGTAACACTAGCCCAAGGCATGACGCCTTGGATTACGCATCTATGGCACGGAACTGAAGCTGTGTACCTCAGCCATTACAGACACATGTTTCATCGTCTTCTTGACATGCTCTTTGTTCTTGTGGTTGCCTCAGCTCTCTGAGAAAAGAGATGGGCTAGATCCGGTATCTAACAATGTGCACGGGGTTGGCTGAACTTGTACACGTTTGTGTTTCATCTCCGAGTTCTACAATATTTTAATAATAATAATAATAATAATAATAATAATAATAATAATAATAATAATGATTTATTTCTTCTGTTGGAGTTAAGGCCATCAGGTGCAGTCATGAAATTTTACTTATATGTGTACTGAATAAACGTAAAAAGATAGAGGAAAGAATATACTATTAGGATTGAGAATTTTAGCCAGAGCCGTAATATACAACAGAAATATAGAAAAAAAAATATGGATCTGTAGATAGCGCTTTATATAAGTTAATGACACAGTGATTCTCAACCAGGGACCGCGAGCGAAGTAGTAATAATAGTAGCAATAATGTAGATAATAATAGCAATAATAATAATAATAATAACAATAATAATAATAATAAATAATAATATAGCTGTGCGAAGTTACGTGTATGTTAGAAACTTTACTTACTTACTTACAAATGGCTTTTAAGCAACCCGAAGGTTCATTGCCGCTCTCACATAAGTTCACTATCAGTCACTATCCTGTGCAAGATTAATCCACTCTCTATCATCATATCCCACCTCTCTCAAATCCATTTTAATATTATCCTCCCATCTACGTTTCGGCCTCCCCAAAGGTCTATTTGCCTCCGGTTTCCCAACTAACACTCTATATGCATTTCTGGATTCGCCCATACGTGCTACATGCCCTGCCCACCTCAAACGTCTGGATTTAATGTTCCTAATTATGTCAGGTGAAGAATACCATGCGTGCAGTTCTGCGTTGTGTAACTTTCTCCATTCTCCTGTAACTTCATCCCTCTTAGCCTCAAATATTTTCCTATGAACCTTTTCTCAAACACCCTTAATCTCTTTTCCCCTCTCAAAGTAAGAGTCCAAGTTTCACAACCATACAGAACAACCGGTAGTATAACTGTTTTATAAATTATAACTTTCAGATTTTTTGACAGCGGACTAGAGACAAAAGCTTCTCAACCGAATAATAACAGCCATTTCCCATATTTATTCTGCCTTAATTTCCTCCCGAGTATCATTTATATTTGCCACTGTTGCTCCGAGATATTTGAATTTTTCTTACTTCTTCGAAGGATAAATCTCCAATTTTTATATTCCCATTTCGTACAATATTTTGGTCACGAGACATAATCGTATACTTTGTCTTTTAGGATTTTACTTCCAAACCTATCGCTTTACTTGCTTCAAGTAAAATTTTCGCTTTTTTCCTAATCGTTTGTGAATTTTCTCCTAACCTATTCACGTCATCCGCATATACAAGAAGCTGATGTAATCCGTTCAATTTCAATTAGAAACTTTAGTATCATTAATAGAGAAATCTACGAAATGAGGTCTAGAAGTGAACTTGAAGACTGTAACATTGTACTGTAAAGTATGCACATCAGAGGAAAGCAACACGGTATGAATATGATGCTGGAAGACAGGAAATACATTAAGCATTAATGATAATGACACAAAATAAAAAAATGGATTATAAGGCAATATCAAAGAAGGAACACTATCTCTATGAAAAATAGTAAAATATTAAGCCGATATACATACAGATATATTATCATACTGTATGTATATATAAGAAACTAACTTCAAATATACAAGGAGCATTATGACACAAAAATGAAAAAGTCAGGAAAAACATGAGCTGCAGAGATGTATTTCTGGGCACTAACTGTGGGAAAATTAGGAATGATACATGGTACGTAGAACCAAGGTTCCGGGTTCGATTCCCGACGCTAGAGCGAATTTTTCTCCTCAAATATTAATTGTCACTATAACAGATATTATTCTGTTGGAGCTAATTAATAACATCTTTAGTAAAATAAGCTGTAAGCTCTTATAGTCGGAAAGCATAATAAAGTGAAAAAAATATTAAATTAGTAGTGTTTTATAACTACGCTTTCAACTGCAGAGTTTATTCAGCATCGAAATTCAACATGGACGAGAAATGCCGGACAAATTTTGCTTGGAGCTGTCTGTAGGAAACAGAAATCTTTTACGTGATGCAAATATATGACATGAAACTGGCAGCTTTACTTCACTCCTGGAAGGGGGCATATTAAGGATTTTATCGCCTGTAAATTTCATGACTCTCGACAGGGTTTGAATCTCCGATTCTCTTTTATAACACCTAAAATTATAATCGCCTGGCACCGAAAAAGATGCATGTCCTATTGTATATGGACAAATAAATTAGTGGAGACGGAATCTGAAGTAAAATTTACAAAACTGATATACAAGATGTCTGATTTAAGCAAGTCATTTTTGTTTAGGCAGCCCAAACATCAGTCCAGACATGTGGGATGTATTTAATGGTTTCGCAGGCGGAATCAGGGGTGTGTATAACATCCATTAACATCGTCACGTGAATGTTACGAATTTTAATTTTTGTTTGATAATTTTTTGTTAAACATGCGCAGTCAATCTGTTATGTCAAGTAGTTATTTTCTTTCGGCTTTCCAACATTTTTATAGTCGCGTTTTTCATTGGATAGTGTTTTATTGAATCATTGGCCTCCTTATAATAGGCCTAGTCCTTAACATGTAAGTTATCTCCAATCCCTTAAATTAATTTGTTTTGTTTCATTCGGAATAAATGAAGGGTTCAGAATCATAGTGGGCCAAGCTCCATTTACTAAAATCGTACAAAACAAAGGTTAAAATGAAGTTATTACCATAATTCAATGGAAACATATAGCAAGTAATATAAAGTATACACATTAAAACTAAGCGATATGTCAATCTTCATTAAACTATGGTATTCATTTAACTTAACCCTTGCTTTCTCCGTTTTTGGCCCACTATGGCTCTGAAACCTTCAAATAACTGACATAATAAGGAGGTATCTGTAAAGAACGGGCAACTTAGAGTTTTAACACAATCACTTATTCCATTATTTAAAATGACTTGAGTCACATGACTTGTAGCGACACAACCATAAGAACGTCACAACTTGGGTAGACCATGAAAAACGTTGGATTCAGACTATGCCATACCAAATGTTCTACGACATACGAGATCATTGACAACCCGCATGGAGCTGGATCATGTAGACGTATAGGCCTACTGCTTGCTGGAATATCTTATATTCAATTTTTCTGTCGCTATCATTTACATTTTCTGTCACGAGTTAAAGAGAGTCGAACCGTGAATGATTACCGAAGGCTGGATTCAATCTTTTATAGCTACTGATGTGGAATATTCTAGTTCATAAGATGGTTTACCGATTACATGTTTCCGTTTTAAAGTAGTAAGTGTAGCTCAGTCGGTTAAGGCGCTTGCCTGCCGGACTGAAGTTGCGCTCGGGCGCAGGTTCGATCCCCGCTTGGATTGATTACCTGGTTTGGTTTTTTCCGAGGTTTTCCCCAACCATAAGATAAATGCCAGGTAATATATGACGAATCCTCGGCCTCATCTCGCCAAACACCATCTCGCTATCACCAATCTCATCGACGGTAAATAACCTCGTAGTTGATAGAGCGCCGTTAAATAACCAACTAAAATAAAAAATCAACTAGAACCTTCTAGAATCACCTGCTCTTGGAGTTCGACATTAAAGAGTACGAAAATAAAAATTCGTGGATCGAACACTCACAGGCAGTCGAAATATTCACAGAACCCAATACTCGAGCTGAGAGCCATTAACTACCTTGAGAAATCCGCGTATTAGAAATAAATGTTGCTTTACTCAAACGCATCGTTGTTGTTGTTGTTTCGTCGTCGTCGTTGTTGTTGATGTTGATGTTTAGTCAACTGTCCGAAGAAGGTCTGGACCTCACAAGTGACATCAACAAGACTTCACTCATGAGTAGGGAACGGATTTTTATATGCTAAAAATTTTAAATATATTTATTTTTTATGTGCTAAAAAGTACGAAAATATTTGATAAAAATAAAAAAAATATTTGTTTTTAAATATGACAAAAATACCTTACTTAGCTTGGAAAAAAATGTTACTAGGTACTCACCAACCACACTTGAGTGCTAGTAGTTGGCCGAGAATTGCAGTGAACAACAAAGGTCATTTCCAAATTCTCCATCATAAATGCATGCCGATTATCTCTGAACAACGACTTATACTGTGAAAACAATCTTTTCACATCACAGGACGTCAGACGTGCATATTTAAAGAGAGGAATGTCACAAACACAAACACCGTCAATTTCACCTACAGGCACACTCTCCAATATTTGAGCAACTTTACACATCTTCTTATATCCCCTGTTTTCCCAAACACATTCTGGAATTTGTCCCTTAGTACTTGTACTTCTGAACCTGGTAGCGAGTCTAGTTAATATTCACTGCACGCATCTCCCTGTTTCAGACAACAGGCTTTTGGATGTTTCGAGTTTTTTTATGGTGTCACACAAAAAGCTTAGATTTGCTAATAGGAAAGCCAAATCGTTTTTTAAACAACCATCTTTCAGTATATCTTGAAGGATATCGATTGACGAAGCCCGATAAACAAGAGCGAGAGGCGAGAGATTTCTTTAAATTAAATAATGTTCATACCCAAGCTCTTATCTGTTGTGTTTCACAAACAAAGCGTGGAATGAAATCATCTTCAGCAACAATAAACATTCCTAATTAAAGGAGCAGTCCACGATAAAATTCCATATTTCGATTATATTATAGGATGTTTACCAAAGTAATCCTTGGATTAACGGCGTTTGTCGCATCGCTCTACGCCTTTTAGTTTGCGAAATATTAAAGGTCTTACTGCAAGCTCTGACGTCATAGCCACTGATCGCTTCATAAGATTGCGTTGTAGTTCCGTTTGACATACGGCGTAGAACGAGTAAATATAGATTCATACGTTACAGTCAGTTATTATTAACACACTTAGGACCTATCACATGCATATACTGTAATAATAATAATAATAATAATATAATAACTTACCCATTTTGAATTTCGTACTCATAGTGATTAGAACAACTTGGATCTGGTAAGGGTTCAAACTGAAAAGGTTTAATATGTCGATCCATTATAACCTAATTCAATGCCTTCACTGAGTGAGTGAATGTATGTGAGACGTGAAATATTCGACTGCAAATACGTGCTTATCTCACGTCAACAATAAATTAGTACATGGTTTATGTTATTCTATTGCGTCATAGTTGTTGAGTCACACGGTTTAGGCACGAAGCTATGTTTGGGGGAACCTCTAAAACATGTGGATCATCGAATTGCGGCAGTTGATAACCAGAACTACTTCCAAGACATTTTTCTGTATAGTATCTTCTCTCCACGCATTTTTCTTCCAGCTGTATGTTTTGTCTTCCACCCATCGTTTAATGGCTTTAGAGTACTGGAGTCAGGAGCCAGTTACATCTCTTTTCACGCAATTATGGTCCATTATTGCAATCATAGTTCTTGTTACCATTCCACCATATGGAAAGTGTTTTCTCTTAGGAGTGTAAAGCAATCTCTCGTTATGGTATGATTCAAATTTGCTGGTGTGACAAAATTGATTAGTCTGATTTAGGTCTTTTAAAAGGGCAGGGTTACATACAACTTTTTTCATAGTATTGTAATCGCTGGATCCAGGTTCGATCCATTCCCTCTCACTATTGTATGGGTGAATGTGTGCACATTTTTTATTATGTCTCTGTTTCTCCCCATTCGTGTATATTACAAACATGATTTAATACTGAAATTAATCTGTCTTCTAAGTCGTCAGAATCACCTTCACATGTAGCACAAGACCACATAGGTGATTTATGATGCTCTCTTTCCACATTTGTGCGGCGGCTTTAAGCTTTTTGCCAAGTGCCAAATGTCAAATTGATAGCCCATCCATTCATATTTGGTCCTTATCAGTTTCCTAATTCCTCTATGGTGGTCCGATAGAAAGAGGGTAATGTTCATTTTTTCTTTTAGGCGATCTAGGACTTTTTCGCATGCTGCTTTTGCAGAACTACGAAGTCTATAATTTTATCTGAATCGAGGTCCATTACACTATAAGTCACATATTTTGCACTGTAACTAGGTGAGTCAAATTGGCCATCACCGCGATTCGCACGTTTTTATTTTTTAGGTAATTGCTAAGTTGTTCATGAATCTGAAAATACAGTAAGTACATCTGATTGTTGGTTCTACGAATTTTGAAATTATTTTATAAAATGTTGTCTTGCCGATGAAACATAGTTATAAAGTTTTTGAAAAATTTTCAAACAATTTGTATCTTATATCGCACAAGTATAACGCAGAACTCACTGCTATGCTTCACCTCTGTTAGGACTTCCACTCCCAATTACGGGCATTCTGGCACACTGTATTAATTTTCAGCAATGGTCCTATTGTTTCTACCAAATATTTGTAAAAGAGGAATGACAAATATTACAGAAGAAAAACAAAATTTGTAACGCTGACCAGAAAAAAAAACACTTTTTCACTTCCTATTTACTTTCTGTTTCATGTGCAGCGTCCTCGGAACCTGATGAATTAGAATTTGAAGTTTCTTCTTCTATTTGAAAATATGTCCCTAAGTCAGTTTCCCCCACATCTGATTCACCACACACATTTCTTAGCGTCTCGCACCCTATCTCACACTGCACAGGTTTGTTTATATTAGGTTCCTGTGAATTTTCAGCCTCATCAAGAACTACACACACGTCAATATTTTCAGCTATAGGTGCATCACTGCAACTTGCTATTGCTTCTTCGACGACCTTCTTTCATTTATAAGCAGAGGAGCGCGTAGATCAGAATTATTTTGGGAAGATTCTCCTTTCAAAAATAGGAAAGGGACAGAAGTTTTCTTAATTTTCATAGGAGTTCTATTGTCTTTCACTAAACGTCTTTTTAATAAAGACGATTCTTCAAAATCAGTTTCACGGAAATGACTGGAACACAACAGTAATTTTCGATAGTGTAAAACCTTTTCTGTTGATTTTTTTTCACCCATGTTTTAAATCTTTGCAGTAACTTTTCTCTATTCGGAAATACATGAAATGATACCCCTTCTCCATGTTCTGTTTTTGTTGTTCCATCTGAACACGAAAAATCACGACACCACGGCATTTTAAACTGTATTACGATACAATTTCTTCTGTTTAATCTACTGTAGTTCAAAATCGTTCATATAAAAGAAAATACGTCTACATAAAACCACAACATTGGTAAGTGCTGGTTTTATGATTAAATGAAAAGCAAAACATGAATTCACACAATCATAACTAAGTCCGAAATTCTGTTCACGTTTACTACGACGAGAGAAGATTATTTAATATAAAGCGCTGCGCTGCACTCGCCGATGTTCTCGGTCCACTACGCAATCACACCAGTTCAGTGGCTGTGACGTCATAAGTATTTGTGCGGAGTCAGTAATTCAAGAACCATGCCTCGCATTGACATGCGGCAAATTACATTCTACTTAGATTGAAAAACGTGTTTGATTAAAGCCAACTTAATTTTATCGCGGACTGCTCCTTTAATGTTGCAAGATCTCTCCTTCTTGTCCATGTTAATTTATTCTCTAATAATAATACTGATATGTTGCCTAGCAGTTCTCAGAACTTGAGGCGATACTATTACAAAAATGGATCACGGATACACCACACAGCGCTTAGAAACACGAAGCAACCAAGAATTCTTAAAAAGATAACGTACTTCTGAGTGATATAATTGATTTAGTTTTAAAATATTTAAAAGTTCTTGTAAAAATTATTTAAGTAAAAAAAACCTCCAAGATTTATGTATTATGTTTATAATAGATTTCCTGAAAATATGTATTTACATATTTTTTTGTGAAAATATGTGTTTTTATGTGAAATAAAATTCGGGTTTTAAACTTGAAACTTCATGTTCGGAATTTTTAACTTTGTTAATTGTGTTTTATCACACACAAAAAGAATATTTAATTACATACGAATCCGCTCCTTACTCATGAGCAAAGCTCGGAACTTGGGGACTTGTGTCTTTGCACGTGGCGAAGCGCGACCGGACTTTAATGTCAACAAACTAACAAACTCCCGCTTCCAGCACGGAGGTACTGTCAGGTCTGCTATGAAAGTTGCTTCTGGCTGGAACAACACATTGATAGTATAATGGTAGGTTGAAACACATAATTTATAGCATAGATATAATAAAAATATAGATGAGAACTATATCAAATTTACTGTTCTGCTCTGTACATTTTATTACAGTGTATCACTACATATAGCTATACGAAGATTTTCGAACCCATAACTTCTTCGCCTGTTAGGCTAGTTAAACATGATTTGAAACGAGAAAAACTTATTTCCTCTTCACATGAAGTAACGGGAGCAAACTTAAAATACTAAATGTTTTCACTGCCACTTTTCTGTTAAATTTTGAGAAGTTGCTAGCTGATCTCCTATCTGAGAAAGATAAGTATATCCTAAATTTTTATCGAAAATAATTTTTAATTTGTGTGTCACTACTGGGGCAGATCCCTCTACGACTTGATCCATGGCTATGGACAAATTTTCCACCGATTTAAGGGACTGCAATGTCTTTCACCGTTTCCAGACTCTAATTTGTGTGTGGCACAACTTACAAAATATAAACTCTCCATTCGAAGAAAATAATGTATCTCCTCCGAAGTCCTCCACGAAATTCTGTACCTAAAATTTAAAAAATGTATTTTCGAACTTCTATAATACCCATTCGAATAACAAGTATTTTCTAATTCCTCAAACAGACCGTTTGCCTGTAATCCTCTGAATGTCATTGACTTCGACATGCCACAGTTTCGTCGTCGGTCTTCTTGTCATTCGACGTGACCACTTACTTAGCACATACGTCTGTCCCTGTGCACTTGCAGCGTGAGCTTTGTGTACGTTGTGCCTGTAACCTTACTCATGCGCACGACACACAAGTCCCCAAGTTCCGAGCTTTACTCATGAGGCAACTAGGCCAGGAAATAACGGGGTAGGTTGGGAAATTCCTTTTCCCCTCTATTGCATACATCGCTGACTAGATACATATTACATTAATCAGACTTCAGATGTACTATACAAACAATATTGTTCTTCCTCTGACACATATCGTCAAGTGAGATGTACTGTCTGATAATATGAGATGTATATATTAGCCAGAACTTCAATCAGAGGTAAAACGCATCGTATAAATCAATATATTAATCAGAACGCGTTTATACCTATTTATTATTTTAGCTGTTTTCAATCATGATTAAAACAGAAAAACAACCCCTGCAAGTTAGAGAATTTCAACGACGAAAAATGTCTATAGGTCATTCATTATCTCGTGTAACCAAATGCATTCCTGCGTCGTCGTAGCTCATAATAAGAACCTTAAGGTGCCAGCTATCTTGCAAGTCGAAGCGTAGCGATGGAGGGAAGCTTCTCAGTCCACTTTTTCCTTCCCATCACGCGCAGGTAGGTTTCACAATATACCAAATGGTATATAATCCTAATCGTGTTGTGCGTGATGCCTAATACAATTTATGAACGGCTTGAGTCAGACACTCTGTATATTTAATTCGAAGGATACGAGAATTCAAACCATTTTCATCATATTGTTACTGCGTTGAAGATTCATGCGATGTGATAGTAGCTTGTGATAAAAAACATAAATGGACTAACAATGTCGTGTATTCGATAATAGAGAGGCAGATACAATATAACCATTCAGGCTGAAGTACTCATGGCTGGATTTATTAGAAAGAAAAGTGCAGTGGAAATTTGAAATTGAAAGTTCTCAAACATTGTGAAAACCAGAATCCATATACACATTATTTATTGAAGAACAAAGAAGAAAAACAAGAAATGTCACAGAACAACATTATTGAGAAAACCAAGTTTTAATCACTGCGACATTCATGCGGATGTCTGTGATGTTTATGCGGATGACGTGAATATGTTAGGAGAAAATCCACAAACGATTAGGAAAAATACGGAAATTTTACTTGAAGCAAGTAAAGAGATACGTAGGTTTGGAAGTAAATACCGAAAAGACGTATTAGTAATCATTTGTACCCAAGAAACTTTTATTGTAAATGATTTCCTATGTGTTCTTATCATTTAACTTATCTTAATGTTTTTTTCTTTCAAATTGTCATATAATTGTTTTTAATCATTGTTCATTGTGAATTGATTAGTAGGCCGATCTATCGAACCCATATTTAGAGCGGCTATTTTTTAGAAAATTATTCTTATTATGTCTCGTGACGAGAATAATATACGAAATGGAAATATAAACATTTGACATTTATCCTTTGAAGCGGTGGAAAAATTCAAATATCTGGGAGCAACAGTAACAAATATATATGACACTCGGGAAGAAATTAAACACAGAATGAATATGAGAAATGCCTGTTATTATTCGGCTGAGAAGTTTTTATCATCCAACCTGCTGTCAAAAAATCTGAAAGTTATAAATTATAAAAGTTATATTACCGGTTGTTCTTTATGGTCGTGAAACTAGGACTCTCAATTTGAGAGAGCAACATAGGTTAAGGGTGTTTGAGAACAAGGTGCTTAGGAAAATATTTGGAGCTAAGAGGGATGAAGTTACAGGAGAATGGAGAAAGTTACACAACACAGAATTGCACGCATTGTATTCTTCACCTGACATAATTAGGAACATTAAATCCAGACATTTGAGATGGGCAGGGCATGTAGCACATATGGGCGTATCCAGAAATGCATATAGAGTGTTAGTTGGGAGGCCGGAGGGAAGAAGACCTTTGTGGATGCCGAGACGTAGATGGGAAGATAATATTAAAATGGATTTGAGGGAGATGGGATATGATGATAGAGACTGGATTAATCTGGCTCAGGATAGGTACCGATGGCGGGCTTATGTGAGGGCGGCAATGAACCTCCTGGTTCCTTAAAAGCCAGTAAGTAAGTGACATTCGTTAATTTTAATCAGTGGACAAAATGTTTAACGTTACCTTATACGGAAATTTCCGCATTTAAACTCTTTGTGACTGGACAGCTCCGTAATTATAGTTGTCACAATAGAATGAGCTATCCACCATAAAATCGCTGAAAATGAACATTTCCTGTTTTTCCTTTTAACCTTGAATTACAATAAAAGAATAAAGAAATGAATAGTTACCTGATTTGGCAGAAGGTTGTGTTCCAGGGGACAAATATTCATGACAACGAGTTGCCTGTGTGGCTCCCCTTAGTAACAGGATCTTACGCAAGACCTTGCAATATTAAACACCACTCGGACTGCTGTATTACTCAATTTTATTACGTGTTGAAGCAATATACCGTCTTCATAGTAATATGTGTTGCATTTCATGAAGTGCCCCATCAAGTAGGCAGTAATTTTCCTGTTTCATTCTGCTAACACTGCGCGAAATAGCAGTATAAGTGTACTGTATTAAAGAGATTTGGAATTTGGCCATTATAATAGATGTCATTGAGAAATTTTTTCATGTTTCTTAAATTTTTTGTCACATATCGGTTTTGTAAATTTCACAATTATATATTATGTTTAGTAAACTTACTTCACCTCACTTTATATTACTCACGTACACCTAATAACATTTAATGGATGTTGAGAAATATTTCCTCAGTTCTTAAGTCTTACATTTTTCATTTAAATCCCACAATTACATACGAGGGAGAGTCAAAAAGTAACCTTAATAACTGTTTTATTAATCGATTATGTACAATAAGACTACAAACACTTTATCACTTTTCAACATAGTCCCAACTACGTTCAATGCAAGTGTTTCTGTTATACTGTGTTAAAAGTGATGAAGTGATTGTAGTCTTATTGTACATATTCAATTAATATATTATTAAGGTTACTTTTTGACTCTCCCTCGTACGATGTTGAGCAATATTTCGTCAGTTCTTAAGTCTTACATTTATTTGTCACATAAATGCAGCCCGTGTCAAGTCAACTTTTGGAATTGAACGGAGCTAAATGTAACAGTTAGTTCCCTTCTTCACCAACTCTAAAGAATAGGTTGTAATCTACTTCCCTACACAATTTATTGTTGTACGTAGTTCATTTCATTACCAATAATAGGGCTATCTATAAAATATAAGAAACAATGTATAACTCACTTTAACAAAAAATGTCAGTTAGTGCCTTTTAATTCTCACCTATTCAAATCTTCTTTTCAAAACTATCTCAATTACATAGCATGTTAACCCGATTTCTCTGGTTGCCTGACGGATGAACTTTTTCAAACATACTTCGAATAATAGCATCATTTTCCAAAAAAAACTTGGCGTTCACGGTCAACTCGACCGTTGCGAATTCAAAACAAAATCTGTTCTTATTAGTTTACTGTGGCAGTTTCTGATGGTACTGTGGTTCAGAGTCGCATTTCTTCCGTTTTCAGCTGAACTTGAATAACTGATTTCCATACGTTACCTGTAACACAAATCGAAAGAAATAAGCTCTCATTCCCTATTACATTATGTAACATAAACTTAATAATAGGTATTGCCTTACCAGACATAGTGCAGTTGATAATATATGATAATTTCAGAAACATGAGGGACCATGTGCACAGTTAGGGCAACTGTAATTAATTATATTATTTTCTTATTAAGCAAGAGAAGGTCGATATCTGGAAAGACGGAGACAACGTTGAAAACTTCAGGATCGTCTTGTAATTAATAGGAACAAACCTAAATTCGTTCATGATGATAATTATGATGTTATCAAGGATGAAAATTTGTACATGCATCACTAATTGAATGTCCTCGTTCTTCTCACTGAACATTACACGATGTCCTGCCAATGAATTTAATGGCTTTAATTGACCTACACTTCGATAATTATTATGAACAGAGAAGCAGCAGCAACACTAGTGGCAATGGTAGTGGTGGTAGTGAGTATTGTGATAGTGGTGGTAGTAGTAGTGGTGGTAGTGCCGATGGTAGTGATAGTGGTTGCTGTGGTGGTAATGGTTGTGATAGCTTAGTGGTAGTGGTAGTGATGTTGGCAAAAGTAATGGTAGTGGTGTTGGCAATAATAGTAATAGTGGTAGTGGTGATAGCAATAGTAGTGATAGTGGTGGTGGTGGCAATAATAGTGATAATGGTAGTGGTGTTGGTAATAATAGTGGTAGTGGTGTTGGTAATAGTAATGGTAGTGTTAGTGGTAATAGTAGTGGTAGATGTGGTGGAAAAATTAATGGTAGTGGTGGTGACAATACTAGTGATAGTGGTGGCGGTAGTAGCAATAGTAATGATAGTGGTAGTGGACTTGGCAATAGTAGTGATAGTGGTGGTGGCAATAGTAGTGGTAGTGGTGCTGGTGGTGGCAATAATAGTGATAATGGTAGCGGTGGTGACAATAATAATGGTAGTGGTGGTGGCAATAGTAGTGGTAGTGGTGGTGGCAATAGTAGTGGTAGTGGTGGTGGCAATAGTAGTGGTAGTGGTGGTGGCAAATAGTAGTGGTAGTGGTGGTGGCAAATAGTAGTGGTAGTGGTGTTGGTAATAATAGTGGTAGCGGTGTTGGTAATAGTAATGGTAGTGTTAGTGGTGATAATATTGGTAGATGTGGTGGCAAAAGTAATGGTAGTGGTGGTGGAAATAGTAGTGATAGTGGTGTTGGCAAAAGTAATGGTAGTGGTAGTGGTGTTGGCAATAATAGTAATAGTGGTAGTGGTGATAGCAATAGTAGTGATAGTGGTGGTGGTGGTAATAATAGTGATAGTGTTAGTGGTGGTGGCAATAGTAGTGGTAGTGGTAGTGATGCTGGTGGTGCCAATAATAGTGATACTGGTAGTGGTGGTGACAATAATAGTGATACTGGTAGTGGTGGTGGCAATAGTAGTTGTAGTGGTGGTGGTAATAATAGTGATAGTGGTAGTGGTGTTGGTAGTAATAGTGGTAGCGGTAGTGGTGTTGGTAATAATAGTGGTAGCGGTGTTGGTAATAGTAGTGGCAGATGTGGTGGCAAAAGTAATGGTAGTGGTGGTGGCAAAAGTAATGGTAGTAGTGGTGGCAATAGTAGTGATAGTGGTGGTGGGAGTAGCAATAATAGTGGTAGTGGTAGTGGTCTTGGCAATAGTAGTGGTAGTGGTGGAGGCAATAATAGTGATAGTGATAGCGGTGGTGACAATAGTAATGGTAGTGATGGTGGCAATAGCAGTGGTAGTGGTGGTGGCAATAGTAGTGGTAGTGGTGGTGGAAAATAGTAGTGGTAGTGGTGGTGGTGGTGGCAATAATAGTGATAGTGGTAGCGGTGGTGACAATAGTAATTGTAGTGGTGGAGGCAATAGTAGTGGTAGTGGTGGTAGCAATAGTAATGGTAGTGGTGGTGGCAATAGTAGTGGTAGTGGTGGTAGCAATAGTAATGGTAGTGGTGGTGGCAATAGTAGTGGTAGTGGTGGTAGCAATAATAATGGTAGTAGTGGTGGCAATAGTAGTGGTAGTGGTGGTAGCAATAGTAATGGTAATGGTGGTGGCAATAATAGTGGTAATGGTAGTGATGGTAGCAATAATAGTTGTAGTGGTAGTGGTCTTGGCAATAGTAGTGTTAGTGGTAGTGCTGGTGGCATCAGTAGTGGTAGTGGCAATAGTAGTGGTAGTAGTGTAATATACTTTTTTACATAGACTCGTAAATTTAACTGAATTGTCACTTCATTGTAACAAAAATGTTTGATTTTTACATACAAATTATTTTTATGAAATGTTGGCAATAGTATACAAAAACTAAAATTTCTGTATATTTATAAATTTAATTAAGATATTAATAAGATACATATTGAAACATTAAGAATATGTATCATAAAAATAATGAAAATATTAAAATTGTATTGGTATTTTAGTGGTAGTGGTGGTAGCAATAGTAATAATAGTGGTAGTTGCAGTACTAGTGGTAGCGATGATGGCAATGGTAATGGTAGTGGTAGTGGTGGTAGTACGAGTAATAATAGTAGTAGTGGTAATGGTCTTGGCAATAGTAGTGTTAGTGGTGGTGGCAAAAAATAGTGATAGTGATGGTATAATAGTAGTGGTAGTTGTAGTGTGGCAGTATCAGCAACAGCAACAGTAAGAAATGCACATCTTTAACGTTGTCTAGATCTTCGAACTGCTTCCCGAGAATAAAAATAAGAGTAGTAAGACGAGAGAGGAAATTATAAAATGGCAAGGGAGAATGTTGAAAAGGAAATACTATTCTTCCGGTGCTGTTTAATACCAATTTCCGTTCCTTTATTGCCGTGCTGAAGTACAAATAAAAGACATTGAGTGCGCCCATTTGCCTGAAATACACGTTGGTTGGTTTCCAATGATCCAGATATGATAAACTAAAACTTTCCTGAAGTTCTGCTTAGAGTTGAATAACATTCATAGGATGGTAGCATCTGTAAAGTGAAATTCAGTATTCAAGATTTTTACTGTTATAGACAAGAATTGTGACTACCGGTACCTAGCAGAAATATCTGCGTCTTTCATACTTTTAGATAGCGTGGAGCAACATCGGGTTCTATTCGGTAGAACATCTGCATATTTATGAATTTAATAATTGAGAATTTAACCTGAATCACGCAAGTGAAGTATGTAGACATTGGACACACACACATAATTGAGAATTTTTCTTGCTATTTTAATCGTTTGAAAGTTGAAGATTCTTTTATACTCGTACGCCATAAACTTGGTGTAGCACAAAATACCCATTTCATTCCTCTTCCAGAAGAAGCAGTATTTTAGTTTTTTCTGAAAAACGCATCACCTTCAGCCGCGGTCGAACCCACTGTAGGCCTACTTGTCTACTTGTAACTATAAGCGAATACAGTAATTACTGGTCTACAAGCCCTCCTGGGTGACTCAGTATCCATAGCACGACTCTCGTTGTCATGGCAGATAAATAAGCCATTGTTAAGAGAATTTATGTGACTGTGGGTAGAGACGTGATTAATAGAGGTCAGGACAGGAGTTATTATGAATTTAAGAGTGTTTTCGAGAGAAATAATACACTGTGTCCCGCTTAGAGGGATCTAGAAATAAGTGATCATTTCAAGTGTAAATAATGGTTTATTAACATACCTTTTTACATAACTTGATGTAAGAACTCTCCGAGTTTCGGAGAATGCTCAATGCAACTCGATGTGTGCGTCTTGAGTTGCTCTGCAGACGTCTAAACGGTACTCAAACTCCCTCCAATTGCTCAGTAGCAATTATGGAGTCACTAGCGCAGCTGTAATTTTGATAAGCTGCCTTAGTTCCTCCAAAGTGTTAGCTCTGCCTCTTTGGTACACAGCATCCTTCACAAAGCCCCAGAAAAAAAAAAAAGTCCAAGGAGTCAGTTCGGGTGACCTGGGTGGCCAGACAAGGGGTCTTCGTCTTCTTTTCCACCTATCGGAGAATTTTTCATCCAAGAACTCACGCACCCATTGATGATAATGGGGTGAGTCCCTATCCTTCTGAAAAACCGATCCTGGGGGAAGTTGACCAACAGCAAAGTACTGCAACATGTCCAGATACACATTTCCTGTGACTGTAGTCTCTACGAAGAAGAATGGTCCAATGACGGAGTTCCTCGTCAATCCACACCAAACATTCAGTGCTAGTCATAGCACGCACTGAACTTTAAGTTGTGGTGTCCACATGTTTACTATAGCGTATTCTCCTACAAAATGGCGCCAGGCTTGTTTTAGTGTCCTAGCAACACACAAATGAAAATTACGCATAAACAAACGAAAGTTACGTATAAACAAACGAAAATTACGCATAAACAAACGAAAATTATATATAAAAAACTAAAGTTACGCATGCAACTGTTTTCAAACTTTGTTGCATAAACTTGGACAATTTCTTTATCTTGTCAGATGTAAATCACAATGATATCTATGTATGATTTTAATTGGTGAGCATTTATTTCTCGATCCCTCTAAGCGAGACACGGTGTATAATGATAATTTCATAGTAATAAATTTTATATCCCTATTTAAACTTTCCCAGGCGTGAAAAATAAAATAGTCACAAGTTTTTTTCGTCTTTGTGAACCAGGTATTTAAAAATTAATTAAATTTATTATAATTAATTATGAGATATTTAAGAAGCTTTAAAATATTTGTTGATATTACAAATAAAACGTATAAATACTACTACTACTCGTAGAAATATGACATTGATACATAAATAAAAGCAACAGCATAACAATCTTACAACTAATATAAAAATGTGCAGAAAAATTTGAGATTATTGAAAAAAGATGGAGAAGACAAATGGAGTGTAAAAGATTATACAGAAGCTTAAATTAAAGATGACAATAAATTTTGAAGTCTGATTAGTGTAATATGTAACTAGGCAACTATGTATACAATGGAGGGGAAAAGGAACTGACCACATTATCTCCTGGCTTAGTTGCCTCAAGAGTGATGCCTTATTGGTATCACTTGTGCGGTTCAAACCTGTCATCGGATAGTTGACTAAACAACAATACTGAACAGTACATTACTTAAGTAATCTCTTTTCTTGCATTTCTGACCAATGTTCATCCATCCATCCACCTATCAATTGATCCAAGAGTAAAATATACAGAATAGTAAAGCAAAAGACAGAAATTTAAACCTCTGTCCTTTCAAAATCTGTGCACCAAGTGGAAATGGTCAGAATTACGCTCCGATCGCTGAAAGTATAGACACGTAGAAAAGGAGAAAACCTTGTTAGCACGCATGCGGATAATAAATAGGCTATCAGAGTTTTCATTTATGTTTTGAGACCCTACTAAGAAAATAAAATTGCCATCTGTTGGACAACCCTTCCCTTAAGTAGCCCAGCGAGACCTTCGCCCATCCGAGTTGATACAGGGGGAAAGCCCCTCGTGTGTTGCTGGTGAGGGCTTCATTTGTTGAGCTATTTTTAATTCGTTTGACTTCTCCAGCACCTTGTCGTAATAAAACAGTCTGCTTACATCGTTCCGGTCGTCCCGGCAACCCTTGCACATGACGTGGAAGTGTCAGCACGAATCGTCGTCAGTTATTTCTGTGAGTAATGAAGCTTGCTTCCTCATAATGAAATATACACCTGGTGGCCCGCGAATCACTTTCAGCGCGACATTCTTTCTATCCTATAAAAGCACAAAGGTCCTTTTCAGCATCCATCATCTGAGCCAAACATTCTGTTGGTCCTTGTTATCTCAGAGCGGATGTTTATCTCTGTTTTTTTTTTTTATTATCTCATACTTGCCAACGTTAAGTTAGAACTTTGGGAGTGAATATCAGCATGACGTCTTTATTATGTTCATTCTTTTCAAATAACCTAAGCACCTGTTTGATAGTGACTAATAATCTTATATTATATTATATTATATTATATTATATTATATTATATTATATTATATTATATTATATTATATTGTATTGTATTATATTATATTATATTATTAGATTAAATCAGATTAGATTGAACCTTGTCACATTTTATTTTAGTCCTAAGCACTTCAGTTTCTAATACGCTCGTTAATATACAGCGTGAGTATAAATGATTGCCCTAGTTAGGCGGTTTTTTTTATAGACAAACCGTGAATAATACAGCAATGGCACTGATATTACCAAATAGAATATCTCTCAAAGTTTTATTTCAAATTATCCGCGCGGCGTAGTTTCACCTCCTACCGGTAGAGGACTTGAGTTTACGGAAATGGCGACTGGTGCTGAGCGTGCATTTGTAGCATTGGAATGTCATTCCACAAAATCCGTCATAACTGTGCAGCGACATTTTCGAGCGAGATTCGATAATGATCCACTAGACGCCACGACCATTAGACAATGGTACAATGAATTAGTGACCACAGATGCCTGTGTAAAAGAAAATTTCCTGGTCGGGCTTACGTGGAGCACATTCGTAATTCCCCGAAACTTAATGCCTTCTGTGCACTTTCCAACTCCAAGGTGTACGGCCCCTTCTTTTTTTCTCGAACCCACCGTGTCAGCACATTCTTACCTGGATATGTTAGAACAGTGGTTGATGTCACAGCTGGAGAGTGATAGTGCTCATTTCATGTATCAACAAGATGGCGCTCCATCTCACTTCCATAACGAAGTCCGGACATTTCTAAACGATCGATTGCCAAACAGGTGGATTGGTCGCGCGTGGAGAGACGACATGTAGATCTTGTCCTGGCCTTCACGTTCCCCTGACTTAACACCGTATGACTTCTACCTGTGGGGGTATGTTAAAGACTCTGTTTTTGTACCTCTATTACCGGAAAATCTGCCAGAGCTATGCGCCCGCATCATTAACGCCATCGCTGCAATCGATATGGATACACTTAGCCGTGTGTGGGACGAATTGGACTACCGACTTGGTGTCTTCAGGGACACAAGTGGAGCCCATATCGAGCACCTGTAAGGTATGTTTAAAAACTTGGAGAGTTTCTCCATACACTCGTATATTTAAAAATTTTCTACGTTCAATCGTTTGTCCACAATAATTTTCGTAATCAGGGAAATCATTTATACTCACGCTGTATATTTGTAACGTGTAAAGTTCGAAGTTAATAAAGCATCTGTGAAAATGTTATCATATTGAGGAACTTATATAGAATCTCTCTTGTCTCATATTCATGATATCAAATAATTGATAACTCTCCAGGTTCCATAAATCATTTCCTTAGGTTACTGTTACATGTCGGGTGGGCTCTCTTCCTAGTCCAGAAAATTTATATTAAGATTTCCATCAGACAATCCTATCCAGTGTTTGTATTTCCTAAGTGCATATTGTCCTTTTTTCCGTGCTGTAATGTCGTGAGAAGACATCATGCTTTAGACCAGTGGTCGTCAGAACTTGCTAACATGGGTTACGGGTAAGCAGTGCATGGTGACATGCACCCTCGTGCGGAAGAAGCATACCCGCCAGCAGCCACGAATGCACGCTGGTGCTGTAAGAGACGGGTAAGAGAAGCTAGCCCGAGAGTGCAGTGTTCTGATGACCGCTGCTTTAGACCAACAGTCATTCAGCAGTGTGCATCCTCGGGCTAGCGTCTCTTACCCGCGGATAAGAGAGACACTAGCGTGCATCCGTGGCTGCTGGCGAGTATGTTTACTATAGGCATCCAACAAGGAAAACTCAGTGCGCAGAAACCAGCGGGCGTGACTGTCTCGCGCAAATTATGTATGCTCCCGTTCCCAGCATGCTCTCACGCCTACTGCAAGGGAGTAAGAGATTATAGCATGCGCGCGGCGAGGAGTCCGAGCTGAGTTTTGTTGTGGGATACCTATATACTTCGCACGAAAACATGACGACCTTCCCTCATCCCCTTCACCAGTTAACTGCAGGCACGCGCAAGGGATAAACCCATAGCCGAGTTGCCAATTCTTGAAGTCATTGTGATTTGCGAACGTTTTTCAAACTGTGTTCCGTGAAACTGCGATTTTCAGAAAGACTATATTATCTTTGTAAATATACCTTAATTTATAATTACTAAAACAAAATTGGTGTAAAAATGAACAAACTTATTTTAAAAACACTTTATATTTATATTTTCACTAACATGTTTTGCCTAATATTTATATTTTCACTAACATGTTTTGCCTAAATAAACATAAAAATGCAGACTTCTATAATAAGTGTTAAATTCTCATGTTATTGAAGTTCCAGAATTTTATACTTAATTAAGAATGTTGCGCCGGTAAAATTTTCTGAAACTGTGATCATTGAATAGTTATAGAATTTATAGTACAAAAGAGTAAAGTTAGATTTTATCAGCTTCGCCTTGGGTGATAATTTCCACAAACGCATAAAATCTGTTTACTCTAGTGTGCTATACAATATTTTATTCATTACTGGTATGTAAATTTAATTTTAAATTGTAGGGCTTTTCTTTGTAACGTGTTGTTGGCGAAGAAGTTCATATATATTCATTTTACTATTGCTAATATGTTGGTTGTCGTGTAGAGAGTGATTTAAAAACATTTAATTCACTGCTGTAAGTTAGAAAAGTTTTAAGCACTGCTGTGAATAATGTCATTATTTAGGTTGCTAAGGACGGTGTTGCTGTTGGCGATATCTCTTTCGCGTACTGTTCACATACTGTTCGGCGAAGTAAATCACGTATAAAATCGTCTATCTTACCGAATTCTGTTTTAATTTGTTTATTTTCTCTTTAGTTGGTGAACCGTAATTCTTAATTTCTATACCCATATATCCAACTCCGCCGGTTGCGTCCGATGTTAAGTGGTTAAGATTTATACTTATTAAACTGCCTGAACTTTCGATTACTTTATGGATAGAATTTCTAACGTTAGACACAATTTTAACACTTTGTTTTCTTAGCTACGCTCCTCTGCAAATAAGATATTCTGTTTTCTTCGACGGTGTTATTTGTTGTTCTTGTCGTGATGGTCCTGGATCTTCAGGTGTATCAGGAGGCCTGGCTGCGGATCATCTGCTCCAACACTCATTAATCATGGCCGGAATAAATTAGACATATTGAAGCGCACAACGGTATAAAACAACACGTCGACAAAGACACTGAAAATGGGTGAAACCCAACAGATAGAGGCAATGACTACTAGATTTGGCAATGCTGGGATCTATTGTATTTCTGCCACGCGGCTAGGGGTTGAGTAGAGGATGGGGGTTTATGAGGGATTACCAATTCCAAGAACAGAGGCCGTCATGTTTCCGAGCCAAGTATACCTCTCCTTTCTGCACGACGGTGCATATTGCGATACATTCCTTACCCGTTACCCATGTCAGCGAGTTCTGACGACCACTAGTCTAAAGCATGATGTCTTCCCACAGAATTAAATGTCACAAAATTAAATTTTGCCAGCCACAAAACACATTGCACATTTCTTTGGACATACATCTTGCATAATTAATTTTAAAATGAAAATTAAAGCATTTGTTCGATTGTTACCGTTTTTTTTTTCCTTCAGTGCCTCAAACTTACAGAAGAAAAACTTTGAGAATTTTATTGTCATCTGGCGCCAAAATGACACTTCTACTTCTCTTCAGCAAAAAAATATAATCCTCTGAACCCCCACCTTGACTTTTGGGACACTGTTTTTTTCTTTTCATTCTTTCTTTCTTTCTTTCTTTCTTTCTTTCTTTCTTTCTTTCTTTCTTTCTTTCTCTAGTTCACACCTGTGGAGTAACGGTTAGCGAGTCTGGCCGCGAAACCAGGTGCCCCGGGTTCGATTCCCGGTTGGGGCAAGTTACCTGGTTGAGGTTTTTTCCGGGGTTTTCCCTCCAACATGAGCAAATAACTTTCGGCGTTGGACCCCGGGCTCATTTCACCGCCATTATTACCTTCATCTCATTCAGACGCTAAATAACCTAAGATGTTGATAAAACGTCGTAAAATAACCTCTAAAATAAAAATCTTTCTTTCTTTCTTTCTTTATTTTTTCATTCCGGAACGTCGCGGGTTCAATTTGCGATCTAGTCTTGAATTTTCTTCATTGATCTAATCCTTCCGTCCACACTATTTACTTAACATCTAACAAAAATATTTCCTTGGAGGTAAAGGTGGCTAGCAAATAGAACTGATATCCTTACTGATACTAATGCCGATTGTTTAGAAAAGGTAGAAGCCTTAATCCCCAGTTGTTCTGTGTACTTTTGTGGCCTGTGATAAGGATACCTTTAGTAAGCTCTATAACAAAGTCTCTTGAATATTATCTCGGAACTGATATCCCTATTTAGATCCTACTGCTAAGCAGCAGATGAAACAAGGTATTCTGTGTAATTGTTTGTGTGGTGTGGTGGTATGGATATACCAAATGATATCGATACGCTTACAGTATTCCATAAGGCTGACCGATATGTAGTTTCTTAGACGAAATTGTAATTTGTTGAAGGCAGTCTTGAGGAGCAGTTTTTGTTCCATGGTCTTCAGTATTTCCGAGGCACCCAAGTCTGTTTTTGTGCAACGAATTAGCTCCCGGATGTGTGTTTCGTCAGGATCACACGACGCTCACCATGTGCCGCCGCTACTAGGATGTAATTCCGTGTGCTTCCAAACAACGATACAAGCACGAAGTAACCTACATGTTTGTTTTAACGCCTCGTGTTTTGTGTCCAAAGTAATGAGGTCCGCGTTTATACGCTCCTCGTGTTTATTACCGGAGTTCAATGCACTGGATTTCTTCAAGAATCTGGGAGAAGAGTGGACATTTTGTGGCTAGGAAAATCTAACCGAAGAATATTGATCATAAATTTTATTTTCTACATTTTGTTCCAGGGTTTAAGCCATAGTAGCATTTATCGCATTTTGCTACTCGACTTCTAAAAATGCAATAAACTTTCAATGTAGGTAAGTGTGCAAAAATGCGACAACCACAGAAACGAAGATGGAAATGGATAACATGAAATCAGAGATGTGTTTGGACTAATCTGAATTTAAATGACATGCTAATGACATGGGTAATGTTCATAAAGGTATTGAGCAATAAACGTTCAGGAATTGATTTCAAAGAGTTGGTGCAATTCATGTAAGTTAAGTGAACAATTTCTTCTGATTGATTTATATAATTCCATCGCATACTGTAAATTGTGAGCGAGGATTTCGTTGCATGAATCTTATAAAAACTAAAATTAGAAACTGTTTTTTAGTAAAAGAGTTAGCACTCTGCTAGCAATAAATCTTGATGGGCCTTTTAGTAAAAAAATTTCAATGTTTAGAGTGCCCATAAAATAACGTATTTTAATGTAACGTAAATTCAGCAGTAATTGATTCTAAACATACCTACGTCTAATGATTTACTTACATAAGTACTCGTATATATGGAATGTGATAAGATGAATTGAAAGTAATAAAACTCCAAGAAACAAATTACATAACTTTTGTTTCTGCATACTTCATTAATTTTATCTTTCTGCACAATTATTTATAATATTGCACAAGAATTTCGCAATTTGCACAAATATAATTTTCATTTGTGCATTTTTGCAACAATTATTTATTTTATAACTTAAACCCTGTTTTGTCCTGGAGTAAAATAACTTACTATATTATCTACTTCGGTACGAAGTATTCTGTCCGTTAATTGGATAACGAACGACACAGTTATGTTCATTAGTGTTACCAAACGTCAGCATTTAAGCGGATATGTCCGCTTTTTGATAATAATAACAGCCGTCCTCATATATTTTTGGAAATCCTTTAATTTTTCCGCATTTTCTCATATTGAAGTATTATTTATTCATTTTTGTTCGGTTTGGTCTCTTGTTGCTGTGGGCTGTGAGAAACGTATTGCCGTGTGTGTGTGAGTGTTTTTTTTTTTTGTTGTTAAACGTGTAAATGCTGTTCATCCAGATACATCCTTCATTTTATTAACTGTAAATAGCAGTGGACTTATGAAGTACCGTAAGTTACTAAATTTCATAGATGCAAATTACCATCGATTCTGTAAAAGAACTTGTTTTAGTGAAATTGTAATAATTTAAGACATTTTACATGAAAACGTATGTTTGACTGTTTGGATAGTAACAAGGAATTGTTAAATAAAATTAGGTGTAGGGATAAATATGTAGAAGTCTCAAAAGTGATATAAATGACGAAGTTGGTACAAGGAGTTCGTTGGTGAGAGGAATGTATCAGCATTTTCAAATTTCAGAATATGGTAACCCTATGTTAAACCCCCACAGACTTATCACATGAAAAAAAAATTGTTAACGATCATTTTTAGAAGGGCCGTATAAATAAAAAAGTAGAGTCATTTATAATTAAGGACAAAGCAGTAGTAAGTACACAGATTCGTTTAAAATTAAGGAGAAAGCAGTGGTACATTAATCATGTGGTGCTGAATGGTCTATTTCATTGTTGGCTGGTTGGCGTTTCGAGGGCGGGACCCTGAACTTAGGTTTCATTTTCACTTTGTGCGCCTTACATGCGATTATTTTTATAGTAGAACAGGTGGCCCGGGTGGCTTTCGTGAATCCGATGCTGACAGGTGGTCATCCAAGGTCAGCCTTGAAAGGGTCAGGTCTCATCCATAGACGATTATCTGATAAACTTCAGGGCCAGAAGCCTCAAGAGCTTCCTACATCAGCATCGGAAACCCGTACTCCCCAAGACTTCATTTCAGCCAATTTTTAACAATTGGAGATGAGATGAAATGGGGAGAAATGAAGACTATTCATAGAATGATAAAGAGATACGAGAGACCCCTAGAAAAACCCTCTGCAGCGTCTGTTTTGTCCATCACAAATTGCATCAAGTAAGGCCGGTAACGGAACTCGATCCGCCTGAAAGGAAGACCAGCGCGCTAGAGCTTGAGCCACAGATGCGGATATCAGCTATATACACTTTAAATAGCTTCTTCTTCTTCTTCTTCTTCTTCTTCTTCTTCTCCTCCTCCTCCTCCTCCTCCTCCTCCTCCTCCAATTCACGGGATAGGCGCATTCGCCTGTTCCGTTTCACAGTTTCTTCTTCCAGCGCACAGTGTGCAAAAACACAAATCTAGATGGACAAAATTAATAACTTCTCTGGATTTCAAAGGATTCTTATGAAAATTCGTACAGATCTTATAGGTAGCACATATTTTTCGTGTACAAACTCTGATTACAACTGTATGCTACCTGTAGGCGTAATTATATAGGAGAGAAGTTATTAATTTTGTCTAAATTCACCAGTATAAAAGGGAGTTCCTCTTATAGAAATATAATAATAAGACATCGTAGACAAAAAACATATGCTACCTCTAATTTCTGTATAAAGTTTCATAAAAAAACTGTATTAGAACAATAGTGACACCAATATAATCAAAAGTTATTAATTATTGATATAACTATTATATTATTAACAATAATTAGATGTCCACACCTGTGAAGTAACGGTTAGCGCGTCTAGCCGCGAAACCAGGTGGCCCGGGTTCGATTCCCGGTTGGGGCAAGTTACCTGGTTGATGTTTTTTCCGGGGTTTTCCCTCAAGCCAATATGAGCAAATGCTGGGTAACTTTCGGTGTTGGACCCCGCACTCATTTCGCCGGCATTATCACCTTCATCTGATTCAGACGCTAAATAACCTAAGATGTTGATAAAGTGTCGTAAAATAACCTACTAAAATAATTAGATAGGAGAGAAGTTATTAATTTTGTCTAAATGTACCCCCTATAAAGGGATAGTTTTTCTTGTGCAAACGTAATCAGAGTTCGTACCAAAAAATATATGCCACCTGTAAGGTCTGTACAAAGTTTTATAAAAATCTATTAGAATGCAAAGAAGTTATTAATTTTGTTCAACTACTAGATTTGCGTTCTGATTCAGGTGAGTTTGTTAAGGTTAGATAAAAATGTGTACCTGATGTTCGATATCATGTGAATAGGCTAATTTTGCAGGTTTAAACACTCATACATAATGAACTGTTAAGCCAAATGTGAAACAGTTGCCGCCGTATTGCCGTGTGCCTCACCACTGAAAAAAAATAATTACTGAAAAATGCGCAAGAACGCAGAAACTTTAAAACAAGATTGAACACTCTAAATGATGCTGTATTAAATTGTAAAAGAATTGTTGTAACCGGACGTGACCGGCTATACTAAAACTCACATTATATTAGGAGAACTTAAAAAAAAAAAGTTTTTCATTTGTAATGTTTAAACCGTACTGTAAGAAGAAAAACACTTTACAAAATAGAAATTGAAGTTACATTAGTAAGAACGTACATATCTGAACAGACTACATGTCTCACAACACAATAAATCACTAACAATTGGCATTTATTCACCCACATAGTAAGCCTCTGTTTCTACGGTTGAACAGGAGCGAGAAGTGTCAGAAAGAACTCGTTGTTCATACTCTTCTAAATATAGTTTGCTGCTGATAAAACAATAAAAGCTATTTCTAATAACATTCTTCAAATGTTAAAGAACATGAATTCATATTCACCTCTGCTTAATTTAACAAGTTGAAATTTGATTTTTGTCCACCTAGATTGGGAAAATTGCGCACTGTGCAACGTCTCTTCGGCCGACCCATGTCCCTTGTCCCTGTTGCTTTGGATTGAAACTCTATCTTGGGTAGTCTTATGTCCGGCATTCTGTTCTTGTGTTGAAACCAGTTCTCACGATATTCTTTTATTTTATCATTAAGGCTATAAATTTGTAGTTATTTCAGTATGCCTTCATTCTTTTTGCGCTCTAATCTTGTGTATCCTTTTGTTTTTTCTTAAAAAAGCCATTTCAGCACTTTGTACTTTTTTAAGAATACTCTTCAAATGAACCCATATTTCTGAACGATATAAGAGGACATGTGTAGTCTTCGTTTTGTAGAACTTAATTCGAGTCGTTTTCCTTGTTTTATTTTTCAGTGTTCGATGAATGGTGCCGCAAATCAAATGGAATTTTGATACTTCTTTATCAACGACTCCTTTTGTTTCATTTTTATTTGTATTTCGCAACCTACATAGTTAAAATTTTCACTTCTTATAAATTATGACCCTCCAGTGTAATATTTGAGCATATTAATGATTTTCCCCAAAATGTCATTTTTTAAGTGAAATTTCAAAATTATATAATGAGTTGTTAAGGTTAAATAAAGATATATGCAGATTATCTTCATTATTTTGAATTATTACTACATCGTCAGCATGTAATAAAACATTTAAACTCATATTCTGGTTTAATTAGATCCCTGGATGTACCAATTTTTTCCATCTCTTGATAATGTCTTCAATATAGAATATTGAAAAGAGTAGGCGACACCGTACTCCTTTGTCTTACTCGCTTGTTTATAATAATTTCTCCAGTTTTGTCTTGCCTGTATTTATTATTAGTTTTGAGTTGCTATATAACCTGTTTATTGAATTAATTAAATGTTGTGGATAACCGTGATCTTTCATAACTGTCCATAATAAACTCCTATTTACATGGTCGAATTCTTTTTCAAACTCAATAAAGGCAACAAGTGTTTGAAGATTGAATTCCCTCCTCTTTTCAAAAAGTTGTAGTATAAAGAACTTACATTGTCAGTCGTTGAGCGTCCACTTGTAAATAGCGATTTTTATAAACTGACACGAAGTATATAAATTAATCTCTTTGTAAACTTACATCCTACTTAGGCTACTACTTGAGTTATTTGAAGGACAGTCAACTATAGTAATGTGGTATGATAACAGAGACTACTGTAATTTAAAACAAAATTGGATGAATTTTGTGCCTGCTCCACTGTAATTCTTAACCTTCCTGCAGTGTCGTCGTAAATAGTCAAATAGTCACCATGGTTGCCACTGCATCCAATGTGAGCACGTTAAAACCCAGTTGAAGGCTGTCGACAATTAGAAACTATAAAATCCCTGCTGTCCTTCGATAAAATCCGATAGAATCCTTCGAAAGGAACGTAAAATTTCGAGGACAGATAGCTAAATGCTCCTCTCCCTGAATGAAAAGACAATCAATGTTTACTAATTGATACGTTGGGCCGAATAACGGTCTATGTTACAATTTTTCAAAATCTACTTTTTAATGGAATAATGCTCTATATAATCTTACATACGGCTGGGAGGATCATCGTGCTAACCACACGATACCTCCATTCTGGTTGGATGATCATCCACCTCTGCTTCGGCATGTGGACGTGAGACTTTCATGGGCTGTAGCGCCACGGATTATTATTATTATTATTATTATTATTATTATTATTATTATTATTATTATTATTATTATATAGTCTTACATAGCTGTCAGAAAAATTGTTTTTCAATAGACTATCTGTACTAGAGGCGCTTCTACACGAGTTACAACCATGAATTTCTTGATTGGAACAACGGTCTACGATGTAACATTTTTGTTCCTCCTGCACAGTTAGCAGATTGTAACATAGACCGTTATTCGGCCCAACGCTTCAATTATTCTTCGCTCACGTAAAAATTTAACTCTGCTAATCGATGTTCTCACGTATCGTTTTGTCACCGGAGCTTTGTACGTGCGCCTTCATCTGGTATGAAATTCTTCAACCAACCAATCCTGCAGTATGCAGTTCTGCATTAATAATAGTGTAGTGCGACACTCGTTTCCCTGAGTCCTGCTCATCCCATAGGCACGCCCCACCGACCAAACCGAAGTTTTTTGCTTCTAATGTGCACAAAAGAGCATAACACATATGCAAGATTGTCAGAAGGGAGGAGACGAGAAGGGCTGTGGTACAAAAATACACTTTACTGACTGTTATTCTGTTCTTGTGTCTTGACGGCTGCACTGCCATCCTAGTCACTGGGCAGGAATGTAAAACTGAAACAGAACAAGGTAAGATCCAGCAAACATGCCAGCTTTCCATAATTGGCCATTAAAAATGCCATGTAAAACTGAAAGAGAACAATGGGATGTCGCACAATCGTGCTAACTCCCCATAATTTATTCTTCAGTTTAATCCCATGTTTAATAACTGAGATATCTTATTTGAAAAGTTAAGCGAACAATTAGCGCACATTGAAAGTAACAAACACACCTGAAACTCTACATTTAGTTATCATTCCCATATTTACGTATGAATAAGGAAACAACTCTAAAATTTTATGAGCTTTTAAGCTTTCAAGGTGACTGTGATTAGAATTAGGCTTTTGGTTAATCCGCCGTGTCCTGGAACTTTACGTTTCCAACGTTTCGAAACTACCTACATACAGGTTCCATCTTCAGGATAAGACCAGAGAGGTCGCCTAAACTGTTAGGATTGTTACGCTCTGCTAATCCGGATGAGCAAAACAGAGTAGCCGAGTCTTTTGGTCTGAATTATCTGCCCTGATGATAATGGAATCTGTATGTCATGGATGGGCATTCACTGGTACGCGAGCCGGAAGTGCTTCGAAACTTCCCTCCAACGCCGAGAGATGGGACTATGATTTACAGTTTCGGTCTCTTCGTATCAGTCCTTCTGTATCGTACAAATCAAAACAATTGAGGGGGTCAGAAGCAAACGGATATAATTGCACTTTAGTTACTTTTGAGAAAATGTGGTTGAAAATGTTTAAGCGTTAGTAAATTCTGTGAAATTTTAATTTTAATGAAAAAAAAAAAACGTATTATTTTGCACTGACATTAATTCGAGCTGAAAATTGAGAACCAAATCACTTTACAAGTTTTTGAAATAGATTAGGTCTGAAAGACTGGAACATCTGACAATATTACGCCTGGATTGTTTAACTCTTTTAAAATCTTGTAAGTATTCCGGACATTTTTCCAGCAACTTTCACCACAGAAGTTCTAATGAAATCCCCGTCAGTGAATTATTTTAGACATGGCCGTGCATGCCTTACGAGAGCCTGAACGATCTCAAAAGATAAAATGTAACGGTAACTTGTAAGGACTATGTTTTCGGTATTTTGCTTTTTTGTCAGATTCTATAGACGTTGTTTCTTCCAACTGATTTTTTCAAGTCCATGAACTGTTTTCTGCATTAATTACTCCAAATAATGCTAACATAATTCAGAATTCTGTTTCTCCAAGGCAAAATATGATATATATATATATATATATATATATATATATATATATATATATATATAACATTTCTTGCAGGTTTCCGTAAGCGAGCATTTAAAATTTGAACGATCGTATAAAATCATAGTAATCATGTTTCATAGTGGCAAAGGGATATATCTTTTAACCAGATCACACATTAAAATTATAATTAAAACTTCACGGAATTTACGAAAGCTTAAACATTTTCAGTCACATTTTCTCCAAATTAAATAATGTGATGTTATACTCCTTTGCTTTTCGACTCCTTCAATTGTTTTGATTTGTACGGTATAGGAGTGATACGAAGAGATCGGCTCTGTAAACCACAGTCCCATCTCTCGGCTTTGGAGGGAAGTTTAGAAGCACTTCCGGTTCCCGAACCACTAAATGTCTATCCATGTTGTATGTAGTTTCGAAATGTTGGAAATGTCAAGTTCTAGGACACGATGGAATATCCAAAAGCTTAAATTTGATCACAGTCGCCGTGAAGTCCTAAGTCCTAAGAACTCATATCTTCAAGCATTATTTTCCACCATCTTAAATCTCCATGTAATTACCAATTTTAGCTATCGGTATGCAGCCATTAAGGCGATACATCTTGACTTTCCTCTGAATGCACTAAATCATTCAGGTGTTGGTGATCCTCTAGTATAATCGTCGGTGACTACGACGATAACGGTGGTGATGATGATTATGGTAGTAGAGGTAGTGATGATTGTGTTGGTTATAAAGAGAAGATGATGATGAAACCATATAAGTAATAGATCTTTACGTAGATTGTTCGCCCAACAGTGCAAATTACTATGGAATCTCGGCCACCAAGTCACTCAATTGAGTGCACTCTTTGTATAATGGCAATTGACTTAATATATGAGGAGCAACTCTTCAAAATGCATAATGTCCCAGGAAAGTAAATTTTCAGGAGAAGTGAAAAACTGATTACTTAAGACATATTTATTGCATTTTTTTCAAATTCACAAACACGAATAAGGACGAAATCCTGAAAGAGGACATGTTTTTGAAAAGTGAAAAAAATTATTGTGTGCCTGATTAGAAACGTTTTTTTGATGGACTAAATGCACTTCATTTCGTCCTAATGGACAACATTCTATTCGATCAATCAGTTTTGGACATTATGCATTTTGTCTATAAATTATTAACATTAAAATGATAATTAAGATGAAACAGATTTTAGTCATGAATTTATTATTGAGACACATTTTCATTATATTTTAATTGTAAATCAAATCCTTATAAAAATAATAAGACAAATTTTGGGTCCAAGCAATTTGTTTACAATTTTCCAAGAACTTTTCTTTATCTTAACAGTCAAAAACGATTGGTAGTTACGTAATCAAGAAAAATTATTTATAATATTTTCCGGAGAACAGGTTCCTCATCTGAAGAGTCACAAGCAACGTCTTCTTCGTCGCCAAGATGAATACAAGGAAGGCGGAGGCAGTTTGTGAAGAACTTCAGTTCTTCATTTTGCTTCCAATTTTCCTGTGTGTTACCAATTTTTCCACGTCATCCTTTTTTTCTTGTTTAACTCTATTTAATAGCGGTACTAAAGATATGTTGGCAATTTTTACAAAGTTATAACCACGTTTACCCAAGGGCATGAAACTCTTTTATGTATCATCAGCAGGCTTCGAGACTTCGGACCCAATAGAGCAGTTCAGTGGGAAATCCGCATAACGGCGTACTGAGTATAGTGGTAAAGCGTACAGTGGGTGGGGGTACTGTAGAATGAATGCCAACAAATACGCAAAGGAAAACGCTCTGGATTTGAAGGTTCTGACGAATAATTTGGTTTTCATACAAACTGTGTCTGAATCTATTACACGGTTAGAAAAGTCAGAGCAAGAGATGCCGGAAGCCCTCAAATTAATTTAGAAAATGATCCAGAGAATTAACGAGACATCAAGTACACCGGTTACGTCCACACCTGTGGGGTAACGGTCAGCGCGTCTGGCCGCGAAACCAGGTGGCCCGGGTTCGAATCCCGGTCGGGGTAAGTTACCTGGTTGAAGTTTTTTCCGGGGTTTTCCCTCAACTCAATACGAGCAAATGCTGGGTAACTTTCGGTGCTGGACCCCGGACTCATTTCACCGGCATTATCACCTTTATTTCATTCAGACGCTAAATAACCTAGATGTTGATACAGCGTCGTAAAATAACCCAATAAAATAAATAAAAAAACACCGGTTACTGAACGTGTAAAACAGAAGTGGAAATCAATTTTATGTAAAAATAACGGATATGGAACATTGTGTAACATGAACAGCAAATTAGTGGACATAGAGTCACCCGAGAATAAAGGACTGTCTCTTAGAGACTGCAATGATGTTAGGTTTTTTCGTTTTGCTCCTATCACGTCATGAGACGTAGAGCGCAGCTTTCTACAGTACAAACTTTGGCAGATAAGCGAAAAAGATTTACGTTTGAGACACTGAGAAAGTATCTTGTAATAGGTACATTGCAATTCGGTACTGTAACTGCAGTTCCTAAAGACGACCAATAGAATAAATGAAAAAATTAAAATTGCTACATGCTTATTTCCACCATTAACTCTGTGTATAATTAAACACAAATGCTTATAAAAGACAGGAGAATAAATGCTTTTCACATTCTTTTGACATTATCATTGTGTAATGTATATTTACTTTCAGAATGTACATATGTGTGTGTTTCCCCATACTACCATACTTTACTCTAAATAGCAACGTTGTTACCTCAACACATCTCTATCTACCTGCAGCTAGTCAACAACCTATAGTGCATGCATAGTAAACTTATTGTATCGGGTCCAAAGTCTCGAAGCCTGATCATCAGTGAAATAACCCAACTGGGTTTGGATTTCAACATCATTGACCTTACTACTTACCATTAATTTCTGTAACTGAATTCTTTTTACCTCATTGATTCCATTAATAGATTTCAGGTTGTTGTTGCCTAGTTCTTTGTAATCACGTATGTCTCAATCTTTCCCTAACACTCTCGTTTCACCCACCTCCATGTAAGTTTCTTGGTATGTCTTAGGATTCAATATTTTTGGGATTTTTCAGAGCTTCTTTTCCACACGGTAAAGACTCGATCAGGTGGTAAAAATGAGTGTCCTCGAACTGGGAAACAAAGATGCACTTCAGTCAAATGTGGTGGGGATTCTTTGAGTAGCCAGAAAGCACTGGCAAGTATCATGTGTTTATTTTTATTCTGACCAGCGCATCCGTCGGCAAAAAATCTGAGACTAGTTGTTGAGTTATCAATGTCCATCTTATTTAAGAAATCGGTGATGGCTGAAGAAACTTCCTCTGCCCCTCTACCTGCTTGCGTTTCATTCCAAATGTAAAATATAGGCTCTGTGGCTTCTATGTTTGTTACACACAAACTATCTATCTATCTGGCATAATACGCCTCTCCAATATTTAATTATGACAATTGTTGAACCAGTTGCAAATCAAATGCGAATGTCTTGCTATTATTAGGAATAAGCCTCATTATTTTATTAAAGGCTTTTGCCTTCAGTCTGTGTGATACAAGTTCAGTCATTAGCTCATTCTTTTTATTCATGTCTGTGGCAATATTCATTTCATTTTTGTTTACTGGAATAGAACAACATCCGAAACGCCTTACTCTATGCTGGCATTGCGGATCAAATTTCATTAGTTGAGTTGAGGATCGTTGTCTCGAAACGTGTAATTCAAAGCAACAAAACTAAATGAATGAATGAATTAATTAAAAGTTAATACTTCAATTTGGAAGCAGAGTTGTGTATTTTTAATCTCCTTAAATATGTTTCGGTCCCGCAGTACCATATTACATTGTTCTTACCTGTTTTCATGTTCAATTTTTCTTTTTGATTCTATCTTCATCCATTTCTTGTCCCTCGATCTTTTTCTTCTCCATCTATAACACTAGAACTATGCATCAGATCATCCTTTGTTCTGACAGTGAAAAGTACAGAAACTTCCACCAAACAACTTTACTTTACAATGAGAATGAAAAGTATCTCGACAACGCATATAAATGAAAATAAAAATTATTACAGTCCCGATGGTGTTATTTCCGGCGTGACTCCGCCTCTTTGCTTACGTCTTAGAAAGTGAAGGCTCTATAAAGTCTAGGTAAGTAGTATCATTCGCCATTTTTGCCTTACGTTGCCGAGCTACCATACGAGGAATCTATTTGCCACACCGTTAAACATTATCATGACGCAATGTAATTCAGCAAATAATTGAGCGGCAAATAACGTCTTCGTGTGCTTTCTGCGAACGCCAACGAAAGAGGTAAAATGGCGGGTGGTTATATTAAGTATTTATCGAGCCTTAAGGAATGAATCAGCGAATCACAAGACGCACACGTTTAAATGTAGCCGAATTGCAACGCGATTGGCTGCCGGAAATTAGAACGACGGGACTATAATTAAAGTGAACACTAACATTGTTGTATAATTCCGTTGATTGTTTGAATTTAAATCCTAGTCTAACATGGTCGACACATTATTTCGTATCGGAAGGAAAACATTAGTTTAAGGAGAAACGGACAAAATTCTCTTCGATGCATTCACACTAGAGGACAAAATGCTATTCGGTCTGTCCACTACATTTCGAAGCTCTATTACAAAGTGTTAAAATGCGTTTTGTTGAAATCTGAATGCGTGTAGGACATGTTAAAAACTATACGATTTCATATCAAACTCAATTTTGTCCATGGGTGGACATTATGCGTTTTGAAGAGTTGCTCCTCATATGTCAACATATACTGGGTGTTCATTTCAAAGTGTGTCATGACGTCACTGTTGTTGGGTCACCGATTTGAAGCGAGTTTCAGCTTATATGTTAGAGAAGTTGCCTATTTAAGGCTTTCTTCAATCTGAACTTGAGAACGTGTACGGTATAACTTGAACGTCGTAGCAACAGATGGCGGTCTGTACGGTCTGTGTGCTACCATAACCTCTTTCGTTCTGTGTTTTGCGCCGGCAAGTCGTACGCAGGGTATTTGTTATCATCGGTTGCGTACGGTAACAGTCCACAACACAAATCAAATGCTCCGTGTCCATGTTGACCGTCGAAGTTAATGTCAACAAATACGGAAGTAATCGTCTTAACCCTCTCCCCATATCCCGACAGTACGTATTTCCAAACAGTTCACATTCCTGCCACTACCGGCGTTACCGTACGTATCGGTACGTACTCTTCAGAATGAAGGCCGTACTTGCTAGGCAACTTCTCTGCCTCTTAGGTTATACACCTCTGCGGAAGTGTAGGAAGATTGAATTCTCTAGGCTCATCGGCTAGCCACATGACGGCATACAGCGAGCCATGACACATTTTGAACTGAACACCCAATATGTCGAGCTTGGAGTCAAGCCACAAAGGGAAAAACACTAGAGGAGAGGAATTCGATCCGGCGCTGTGGATTGAACTTCGGCGTAGCTCAGTGGGTAGAGCACTTGGTATGTAGAATCAAGGGCCCGGGTTCAATCCCCGGCGCTGGAGCGAATTTTTCTCTTCCAATAACCATAAGTAATAGATTATTATTATTATTATTACTATTATTATTATTATTATTATTATTATTATTATTATTATTATTTTGGTTGTGATTATGGTTGTAATGGTAATTGTACTGGCTAGATGATTATAGTGGCGGTGGTGGTGGTAGTAGTGGAACAAAAAAATAGGTAATCGTCTTCACATATGTTTGAGGCCAAATGTATGAAACTGAAAGTAAATTCTGAAAGCTGCTACTCGTCATATTAATAGGCTCGGTAGCGGCAAATAACAAAATGAATATGAAACTAAGAGGCGCAATAAATTAGTTTCCGTCGCCTACCATTAAAAACTGGATGCTTGCTCTTTGCCACGTCACAAATGGAGTCTCGCTTGTGACAGTTATGTCCCGGACGATGGATGTCAGAAGCCTTGTACTTGATCACTCTCGAGATGCTCCTGATAAGAGTGTGGGTGTTCAGGCCAGCTCGGGTGATGCGAGAGGCATTATCTTACGTACGAGCTACCCTCGAGAGGACATCTGACGTCTGCAAGTTATCTCAACAACCCCTCGCCAGCCATTTTATGCTTGACAATGTGCAGGTCTCGGCTAGCGCAGAGCGTCTGATTTTCATTCTGGCATCGGCTGCCACGAGCGGGATTTTTCATGACTTGTAGCCAACAGGTGTGCGGAATTCTGTTGTTTGTTGAGCCGATAGTATGACGTGTGAATGCAGTATGAAGACAACTCTTCGTGAAAGATTTCAGTTTGAATAATGAAGTTACAGAATGTTGGGAATTACTTTGTTTCGTAAGGGGACTTATGCGTGATCGCATGAGGAATATAATTATATATATATGTTTTAATATATAATTTGACAAAAGTTTTACATCGATATAATGGATCACCTAACAAGATTTTAATGTATGAGAATTAACATTTCGATGTATAGTGTTTACCTTTACTTTACTTATTATTACCTACTATGTGAAAAAAAAAAAATCATACATGTATGAGTGTACACACCTCAAAAACGAAATTAGCAAGAAACTTGATTTTCATTGATAGTTCTTAATAACATAATCTTTATACTGGATTATTATAATACAGTAGTGTTTCTGTTATTAGTTATATTTTATAGAAATTATTTCATTATCGTAGACCACTAATTAAATGCATAGCCTAATTTCTGCTCTTTTATCAAATGTGAAGCAAGGATGAATGAATGAATTAAGTAATTAATTTGTATGTATGTATGACTGAATGTGTGTATGTATGTATGTAAAAATTATGGTTTATTTAACGACGCTCACAACTGCAGAGGTTTTATCAGCGTCGCCGCTGTGCAGGAATTTTATTCCGCAGGAATTCTTTTACATGCGAATAAATCTACTGACATGAGCCTGTCGCCTTTAAACAAACTTAAATGCCATCGACCTGGACCAGGATCGAACCCACAACCTCGAGCACAGAAGGCCAGCGCTATACCAACTACGCTACTCAGGCCGACTGTACGTATGTAGTATGTATGTATGTATGTATGTATGTATGTATGTATGTATGTATGAAAGAAATGGCCTGTAATTTTTTCCTGGTGATATCTGATTCAAATTCAAGTGCATACCACTGGATCATCGAGTAAAGCGTCCCTTATAATTCATTCCGTCTAGATGTCCTCACCTCGGAAGTGGTATTACACTTTTAGCACAGTGTAGTATATATACGGTCACGAAGCTCAATACGTAGTAAATATGCATGCATAGATAGTTGCTAACCACTAGGATCTCTAATATCGCCTCATTACAGACAATGCGAAATAGTACCGGCACAGTTTATTGTTCCTTGAACCCTCACAACTCAAGCTTCGTGACTGTATATACTAGACTGTGCTTTTAGACTATCAGACTCCAGAAAGGTCTTCATCGACGATATCTCGAGGTGTTAGAAATTAACTTATTTGTCATACTTATATCTTAACCTGGCGCTATGGATCAGATATCATTATATTCAGCTAGAAATACAGTAGATAGGTTTTAATTAGCGATAGCTTCATTGAAGATTAACCCTCTCTCATAAATATTGGTCGTGAGCGTTTTACATGCTTTGGCCGCGTCTGTATTTCAGCCCTAATACGCTATCCTGGTTCGATTCCCGACCAGGTTGTGATGAAATTTGTGGCGGACAAAGCAGATTTGCAGAAGGTTTTCTCGGTTAGGGTGAAATATGGGGATAGTAGACCTACTGGTCTCCGATACTGATGTAGGATTCGAGAGCTTGGGGTTCCGAGCCCCCTGGAGTTTATCAGGAGCTCGTGTGGGGATTCGACCTGATCCTGTCAGGGCAGAGATAGGACTTCCCCCTGTTAGCATCGGCTTGACGAATGCCATCCAGGCAACCCTTCGGACTGGCACAATCACCGCAAACATAGGTCGTATAATGGGCAAATGACAGCCAAAGTGCAAGGCTCCGTGCAGGGTGCAGACCTCGAAATCTAAGGCAAGCCAAATCGCTGCAATTGACGCTGGTGATGGATCCGGGTTCGGGAATGAGGAGTCCTCGATGTGTTTCTATATTGTAATGGAGTGCTGCTTTAACAGAGTCATGACTTTGTAAAATTTAATATCCATGTATTTTCTGATTTTATTTTGAAGTGTTCTAAAATATTTCACGTATAGTTTTAACTTGTACGTTTTTAATTTCATCATTCATACGTACAGACATACAGTATATTAACTAATATAACAGGTCATTTACCATTTATAAACTTTTATAACACATGGGCCTAATCATCTATAATTATGTTATAACTAGACTTCGAATGTGGATATAGCTATGTGGATATGGGATAACTGATTGCGGAGTATGATGTGGAGGTGGAGAAAACAGGCTAGGGCAGGGCTTGTTTACTTTTTCAAACTGTCCATTGTGCTGTCGGGCTAGAGCAGCGGTGACCAAAGCGGGTGTCGTGATTACATCGTGTAATCACAGATATTCAAATGGGTACGAGAAGTTTCCTGTACATTGCTGTGTGTTTCATTCACGTACTGAAGGAAAGCAGTGGCGGTATCATGTCGCTCTACAAACTCTGTCTCTACAAGTAGTAAGAGGTGGTTTCGTAAAGAATGAGAAGGAGGACTTTTTTGTTGTTCAGTCGGACAAAATTTAATATGTTTACTTTGCTCAAGGGTTCAATTAGGAGTATATAGAAACATTAATTGCCACGCTGAATAATGTATTATTATTATTAATATTATTATTATTATTATTATTATTATTATTATTATTATTATTATTATTATTACTGACCACTAAGTATGTGTTTCTATAACTCTTCTGTACGTGCATGTATATTGATATTTTTATATCTTCTCCCTAGAAGGAGAAAATTATTAAGGTTTTTATCTCAATTTCAATCTTCTTCATCTTTATATGAGGGTAATTATTTATTAGTTATTCATTTAATAATAATATTGTAGAAAAACTGATTCAATATTATGTGCCAACAAATGTTAAACGCTAGGAACTGACATGTCTTAAATCATAGCCAGGAAGAGAAAGATGAGATAAATACAGTAAATGTAAGGAAGTCAGCTACCTAATGGGGTTTGAAATATCTCGTGTTCTAAAGCCTTTTAATAGAACAGAATTTCTCAAAAGAGTAATGATTAAAATAGCTTAAATAACTTGTCCATAAGAAGTTTTTAATTTTGAAAAACTACGAATTTCTCGACCAAGTGTCGAGAGAAGAATTAGAAAATTCCTGATTATATACAAGAGTAAACAAGAAGCAAGAAAAATCGTATATTATTCACTGGCTCTTGATTACAACAATGACATTACTGATACAACAAAGCTTGAGATTTTTATCCACGGGATCGATCAAGATGTTAGTGTAGAAACCACCACTGGTTGTAGTTTTCATGCCAAGTACCTTTTCTCCTTCTTCTTACTTCATAGGCTGTCTGTCGCATGTAATCACTGCAGCTCGAGTTTTGGTCACCGCTGGGCTGGAGGTTTCGTATGTGCCGTACTAGCACTGATGGTGGGACAGTCGGGACATTCAGGACAATGCGGAGTTCGAGTGAAGTCATTGCGATGCCCAGAAAGGTAAATTTATTTACGAAATTAAATGTCTTTGCAGGGGAATACGGGAAGGATTATTTAACAGTTGACAAGGGATAGGATGCTAGGCTATGAAGGCCCAGAAAACCAAAGTGTATCAGAGGTACGAGAACATGAGATTGTTTTGTTTTATATGCTCTGATGACTTCATGTGCAGTAGAAAGGACATTTTTAAAAACAAATATTGTTTAAGTGGGCGTCGAAGAAAGTTTACCTTCCCTTCACTAGTAAAATACATCGTCATTAATCACAGTGCTGAAATGCTGAATGTCAGAGAAACTTGGATTTAAATTTTTAATAGTTCAATGAGAACTATATCCTTCTGCTATTGGAAAAAAAGACATTATACGATGTAAATAATGTACAGTACATAATTATAAATAAGATTTATATAAACAATGTACTTGTGTAATTCTAAAACTGTGTGTGGGCTTAAGAAAAATGTTGTTTTTTTATAACTTAAAGAACATAATAATACATTGTCAGTGCTGTAGTTGGAAAAAAAATTTAGGGGGTACTATTGAAATCTTTTTGATCAGAACTAGACTCCGTATGGACTCATACTGCACTTATTTTTCAAGGTTATTTCTTCGACATGCAATCTCTGTAGAACTCCACAGATCACAGACGCTATTATACATAAGGCGAGAAATTAAACGCTGACAATTATGGCCCAACACATTTTAGAAACAAAAGCCTACAATTTTTTTAATAAAAGATAATTTTATTTCTTAGTGCAGATATCGTTCATTACTCTAAATGCTCCTTCGCATTCTGAAGTTGAAATTTGAATAGAATCTATAATATGTAACAAACTCTGAATCTTTGGTGGTTTCACGTTGCCTGAATATACTTTCGCTTGTCTTCAAGATGGAAATGTTCACACAAGTTTGAGATGCATGTATCACTACAAGTTAGGCCTATATCTGTTTGTATTTACAACCGTCAAAACTTTCAACAGTCTCTTTTTTTCTGCCTTCCATTTTATATCGCTAACTAATCTTAGATTCTGAATGTAAGTAGGATGTTTGTGTGGAATTAATATGCCTTTGCTTAAGGTTTTCTGCCAGGTTTCTGTAAAATTGATCAGGGTTTTTTTTTTCAACTGCCTTTGTCCTGCTGTGTAACTCAGTATCTTTTATGCCAGATATCAAAATCAAAATAAATGTTTTTCTAACATCTAACACCCTCCATTTCCGAGTATATTAAAGACTAGTTAATATTTTCGAGTTTATATTTTTTGCCGGTACGGTAACAGCGTGCTCTTATTTTAGATGGTACGGCGTACCGGCACGTACCGGCCCCACTACAACACTGTACATTGTATTCTAACAAACAACATACCTTAACATTAGGTGAAATAAATAATGTACAGCACATATGTAAATAAAGTTTATGTATAACCTGATCAGAATGTTATTACTCCTGGCCTTGAGGCGCTGCTGTCCGTATACACTACGTCATCTTTCATCGGTAGGAAGCCGCGGTTTGTTGAGGGGACGGACGAATGTGTACACAGATGTGTTCCGATTTCTGCCACGGTACGTAATAACATTCTGGACGGGTTATAAATAATGTATGTTATGTGACTATAGCTTATGTAAAAAAAAATAACTTGTGTAAATAATATTATTCTATATAACTATCTATAGGCCTAAGAAAAATGTTACGTTTCTTCATCTGAAAGACTATAATACGTTTCATATACTGTATTTGTCCTTCCAGCACGAACTTCAATTTTTTCCATTGTTCGAACTGTATTGAAAGGGTTACATTAGCTTCTTGTCTATGCGGATGACGTGAATATGTTAGGAGAAAATCCTCAAACGATTAGGGAAAACACGGAAATTTTACTTGAAGCAAGTAAAGCGATAGGTTTGGAAGTAAACCCCGAAAAAACGAAGTATATGATTATGTCTCGTGACCAGAATATTCTACGAAATGGAAATACAAAAATTGGAGATTTACCTTTCGAAGAGGTGGAAAAATTCATATATCTTGGAGCAACAGTAACAAATATAAACGACACTCGGGAGAAAATTAAACACAGAATAAATATGGGAAATGTCTGTTATTATTCGGTTGAGAAGCTTTTGTCATCTAGTCTACTGTCAAGAAATCTGAAAGTTAGAATTTATAAAACAGTTATATTATCGGTTGTTCTGTATGGCTGTGAAACTTGGACTCTCACTTTGAGAGAGGAACAGAGATTAAGGGTGTTTGAGAATATGGTTCTTAGGAAAATATTTGGAGCTAAAAAGGATGAAGTTACAGGAGAATTGAAAAAAGTTACACAACGCAGAACTGCGTGCATTGTATTCTTCACCTGATATAATTAAGAACATTAAATCCAGATGTTTTAAATGGGCAGGGCATGTAGCACGTATGGACGAATACAGAAATGCATATAGAGTGTTAGTTGGGAGGTAGGAGGGAAAAAGACCTTTGGGGAGGCAGAGACGTAGATGGGAGGATAATATTATAATGGATTTGAGGGAAATGGGATATGATGATAGAGACTGGATTAATCTTGCACAAGATAGGGATCGATGGCGGGCTTATGTGAGGGCGGCAATGAACCTGCAGGTTCCTTAAAAGCCATTTGTAAGTAAGTTGTAACGTAGACCATTCTACCCAGATTGATAGGCGTCATAGGTTTTAACGGTAACAACTTTTGTCAGGTTTACTATGCTGCCATCTAGTTGTTACATAAGGAGTCACGTCATAACTCCCATAAGAATTGCATTAGCGACTGTGCTGCCATCTCGTGTTCGTTTACGGCGGACGGGTGGCGATCCTGGCGGTTATTCTCTTCAAAGTGCAACCGATTTTAACACAGGAATGATCAATCTATATGTGATCTGAGGTTGTAAGTTCGAACTGTATTGCAAAAGTTTTGACATGTTGTGTGAGTCAACTCTACTTTATCCTGTGTGCAGTTAACTTCAGAGTCAATGTGCTTCAACTTCGAAGTCTAGTTACAACTTACATATAACTTAAATATAGTCCTATCAAGTTGTCATTTGTACTTTTACTTATCTATAGGCGTACTTCATATTTGTGCATGGCTGACCTTGGTGTATACAAAGGAGAACTTATCCCTCATCCTCCCTGCAGCATATATGTATGTTTGTCCTTGTAAATGCAACGCACTCTTTCTTCTTACGTGGACGATTTGCGTCGTCCAGATCCAGCTTCAACAAAAACCAACGGTACGTCTCTACAGTGTACTTTATAAAAGTCTAAGGTATGGAAGCCAGGCGGGAATCGAACCCGGGTCGCCATTGTAATCATTGCTACTACATTATTCTATTTATGCAACTCGGCGTTTAAAAGTGATGAATAAAACAGAAGAAAATGAGAGGTGAATCAAATAAAAGATACGCATCCTTGCAGGTCTAAGGGAATTAGGGGCTTTGGGGAAGAATCTGCAGTATGTGATCTCCAAACAGGTTTGCCACTTTTCTCACTCCGTTTTTTTTTTTTTTTTTTTTCAGTTCCGTTAAATTAACTTGGAGAATCTTGAAGGGAAAAAAGCCGGAAATGGATGTAACGTGATACGTACAGCATAATGAGAAGTGATTAACTCACGTGTAACAAATGTGTTTGTGTCAAATGATACCAATCTTATAACAATAAGGTCCATTTTACTGAGTGACTATAGCTGCCTCGGCCTGGTAAGGTCTGTGAGCTTGAAGGACTCTAACAAAATTCTCAATGAAAATTAGAAATTACACTGCATATATAACAATATATTAATTTCTTCGGTACATATTATGAGTCTTAGATAATATATTGGTCTATTCATTTCATTTATTTGCTCATATTATACCAAAAAAAATTAAAAGCCATTAGAGTCAATTTAGGCTTCATTATCATTTAACCTATCGTACCTCTAAATTTTAAATTGGGCGAGAAGTAACAGGTAAATTTTACCTGGAGACCTTTCATTGAGGGACAAGGTATTTTCACGTGCCATAAATCTTCGAGATGAGCCTCCAATAGGGACGTCATAATGGGTGATATGATAAAATATGAGTGATCTCCTTTCACTCGCGGATTTCGAGAGATCACTCGCCTTCATTGATAAAAATCCTAGAGGAGAGAGTCTACCCTTGTGTGGTGGTGAGTGAATGCTAACCTTGACTTTATCGTCTTTATATATTTATTGTCCTCTCAGTTAATTTATTATACACGTACTGACAATGGTTGCAATATGGACCAAATGACAAATAAGGAAAATGCTGAACGAACAGTAAGCACTGGAGTTTCTGTGAAACCGAATAACCTACAGTGTAATTTGTAATTTGTGTGCATTATTATTATTATTATTATTATTATTATTATTATTATTATTATTATTATTATTATTATTATTTAATAGTTTATGTGAAGTTTCCCAAGGGCCTACATTAGAGCCTCTCCTATTTTTATTTTTTTATATATATAAGTAAAAGAATAAGTTCTACCTTCCTTTTATTTGAGGATGACCTTAAAATCTCTAGTAAAATTAATAGCTTGGAGAATTGTCAAATTCTTCAAAATGATACTAATTCAATTGCACTATGGTTTGATGAAAATGGAATGAAAATTAATGAATCCAAAACTTTTATCATTTCCTTCTCGCGTAAAACTTCTTTCTTAAAATATAATAATTATTCTCTTAATAATTATTAGGAAAGATTGTATTAGAGATCTTGGTGCTCTACTTGACTCTAAATTGTACTTTCGTGATCATGTTCAATATATTTATAACCATTCTATAAGAATGCTTGGTTTAATTAGATCTATAACTTACTCTTTTTTACTCCTATGTATCTATTAATTTTATACTATACATTGGTTAGATCTAAACTAGAATATGCATCTGTTGTCTGGAATTCCATTACTTCCATCGACTCGGTTAAATTGGAAAATATTCAAAGAAAATTTATTTCCTTATGTTCTTTTCGATTTTTATCGAATTCCTGTGTTTATAGTTATGAGATTAACTGCAAATACTCGTATTTTAATTATTGTAGTCCATATGCCAGACGTCAAGATCTTGATTATTTCTTTTTTGTAAAGTCATTAAGGGTGAAATGTATTATGAATCTTTCTTAAGTAATATCAATCTTCTTATTCCTACAAAAGTATTAAGATTAAAAAAATTTAAAATCTCTTTCCCCGGTCTGCAGATGCATAAAATATGCCAATTTGCATGGACTGAATTTAGATCCATTTAATGTATTGTGACAGCGACGTGAGATTCGAACTCACGACCAGCGTCCCGCGAGAGAGAGCATATCGCGCGGGCTTCACGGGGAAAGGGGAAAGGGGCCTACACGCGAGGGGAGGCTGCGCGCGCAGCTGCTACTTAACGCAGTGAATGTGGAACGACCTTCCCGACTATTCCAGAAATCCGTCGAAGTGGAAGACTCGCGAATTTTCGAGGCTACGTCGCTGTGGTTATAAATTACGGTCGCGAAGGAACGACAGCAGAGTTTTCAGTTATTCAGTCAGTGAGTAAGCCAGAGCAAGCAAGCCAGTCAAGCCAACCGGAGTTCGACTCGAGTGTGCGTCCGCATCTGCGTCAGCATTCGAAGGCCTGAGTTCGAGTGCAGTGGATCGCAGTTGGAGGGACCTGAGTTCGAGTGCAGTGGACCGCAGTTGGAGGGACCCGAGTTCGAGTACAGTGAACTGTCTCTGAAGGTCTGTGGTTCGAGATACTGTGAACTCGAGTGACTGAGATAGAAGAACTGTGAACTGAGAACTGATAGTTCTGATTTGTAAATAGTGCTTTGTAAATATTAGTTAAGATTAACAGTTCATTGTTGTTCGTACTAGTCCAAGTAAATTGTCATTGTCGTCGGTGGAGTGCTATAACGAATACTGTGTTGAGTGAAAATCCAATTGTTGACGAGAGCGTTTAAGGCGAATTGTAGAAAGGAATTATTGCTGTGGCGAATAAATTACATTGTTGTAACTAATAAAATTCACAGTATAGTATTTACTTTATTGATATTGTATGTCATTTTGTTCTCATTATTTTTTTTTATTTATGTCTTTTGTTTAGTATTGTATTTATTTACTTATTCCCGTTATCATTTATAGCTATTGTATTTTATATTCATGTAATATTCTTGTCTTTTTGTTTTGTCTGATTGTATTGTCTGAACTATAGTATAATTGACTTCTGGCTGTTGTGCAGCACATAAATATAGATAGATAGATAGATAGATAGATAGATAGATAGATAGATAGATAGATAGATAGATAGATAGATAGATAGATAGATAGATAGATAGATAGATAGATAGATAGATAGATAGATAGATAGATAGATAGATAAATAGATAGATAGATAGATAGATAGATAGATAGATAGATAGATAGATAGATAGATAGATAGATAGATAGATAGATAGATAGATAGATAGATAGGTAGATAGATTATCATCATTAAAAGAGTGGGTGAAGAGTCTATTAGTCCATATTATGCCTATTATTTCTTTAAAGACGAGGAATCGTTGTTACTTGAAAGCAAACTTGTAATGAAATTAGTTTTTCTTCAGTATAGGAAGGAAGAATTCGCGTTCCATTGCACATAATATAATACATGGGAAGCAGGATGACTCCCACCCTCATCTCGGGCCCTTGAGTGAGAATATTGTCTGCCCCATCCTTCCTTGTTGTTTGCTGGGTCGCGTGGAGAAAGAACACGGCTAGGTCAGGCAGGCAGCGGAGACAGAAGCTTTCTTGACTGCAGTGGAACCGCAAGTCTCTCTCACAGCGTGTAGTGAGTGGTGGAGTGTTTGTTTTTGTTGTAATACAGAGGCTAGCCGCGCTCTCTATACAGCAAATTAAACAAGCACGTAGCTTTCACGTTTGGTTTAATTTTTTCTGCGACATATAGAAGATATGAGATTAACGTTTATGGAGTGAAAAACGTTAGGCAGTTAACTGAATTTCTATTTAGAAAAAATATATTTCTTTTTGATCGATGGTGTTTTGAAGTAGTACCATACTTGAATGATTGCAATATCCAAAAACAGTGCAAATTTAATTTATTTTATTAACAAGGAAGTAATGATATCAGGATATTAAACAAGTGGCATCATTTTTAAAATACCAAGTGCAATTTTATATAAATATTGTCATTTTTTTTAATTTGACAGTCCATCTTTCTTTATTTTCTGTAAATTTGACAATTCAACATAAAAAATTAGTTCAGTTTTCGAAACGATAAACAACTTTGTGTTATCTGTTGTACTTTCATTGTGAGAGATATTGAACGAGCTGACAGTTGTTGTGTCCTTCGGGTTGCTCCATTGGCAAGCAGCGTGCTGCGAATGTTGTGATGGGATGCGCACGAGGTCCCCATCGCCGTTGTCTTCTCCGCGCCTCAAAGCATCTGTCATCGAAGATAAGAAGGGAGCAGACAAGACTGCCAGCAAGGTCGCATTGTCATCTTGGAGACGTCTTCCTTGGTGGCTGCAAGCGGTAATGAAACTCTGGCGTGTCATCAGACCTCAACATCACCACCAGAGGGTCAGTGACCCACCAGAACAAGGTACAATGTTTCACCAAATTTATTTTTGTCCTGTCGAATTCAATACTGACGATGTGTAGTTCCAGTTAGATTAAGAATTCTTATTTTTCTATTTATATTAATACTTGCAACGTCGTGCAAAACACTTCTTACAAATAATTGAATAATTTACGAAATAGGCTATTTATAACAGAAATATCGATGGCTAAGAAGTGATATCTTGTATTTAAAAAAATGGTCATTTAGTTTAACTACATTATTATTATGTTCACAAAATTGAACAGTTAACTATTATTTTGCCCTCGAATAGAAGATCTTATAAAGCAGAAGCATAGACTATGTAAAAAGTTCATCTATTTTAATAAACATTAATTTTAAAACAGTTTTTTTTATCCACATTCAAATTTACAGATACAACTTAGCTATCTTAGCTACTATTTTCACAAAATTGTACAGTCAACTAATAGTTTGTCCTCGAGTAGAAGATCTTGCAAAGCAGAAGCATACACTGTATAAAAGTTTGTCTATTTTGACAAACATTAATTTTAAACCATTTCTTTTTTTTCACTCGCAAATTTTTTATGTAGCTAACTTATTGAATTATAATACATTTATGTTTTTGTAGCCAAAGTGAAACCTAGACGAAAAGATTGTTTTAATAATGTTGTCTTAATTTTCTAAATTGTACATTGGGCCCAACAGTGATCATAATCTGAATGTTGGTTAGTTCAGCATGTATTTTAATTATGGAATCGAAATAGCATTTTAGTAATGAAATTGTCCTCAAAACAAATTTGATTAAAAATGGAGAGATGTAGGAAATGACTTCAAATATTGATTAAATCATTATGCTATAAACCAATGGATATTAATGATTTTTAGATCTCTTTTTCATAAAGTAATATTATTTATTTGTTTACACATTTCTATTTTCTCTTTGGTATTCCGAGATTTCTTTCGTTTGCTAATGCGTAGTTTAAATTTTTTCCGGGAGTCTTTCATCATTTCATTTATATAATAATTATATCAGTTAGTTCAAAGGCCCCGACTTCGGGGGAAGGGACAAGGCACTTTCTGCCCGTCAACCTATAAAGATAGAGCATCGCCCCCCCCCCAATAAAATTAAAAGAAGAGGGCCTCGTTCCTGCAAATAATTCGAAGAGAGATTTCTCATGTTTAAAAAATAATTAATTTGTTTGAAAAATGAACTAGGACACAAGCCAAAAATTGTTATTTAAAATTCATAGAGAAGATCAGCTTCTCAATGAACATAGTGACGCAACTCACAATGCTCCCTCCCTTTCTCTCCTCCTGTCTTTGAGATCGGTGGATCTCTACACTTCTTTGTCTATGATTCACATTTTATCTGTTCAGTCCAAATCTATCAACTATTTCGATCGAACAGTATTGGAGGACGAGAGGAAACAATATGCAATTAACAGTTCAGTCAACAGTGTATTCAACTCTATTTTTGTCTAATATCAGTTAACAATTCAACACTTTTTTTCATAAAAAAATTAATTTGTTACCATTTTTTTAAGTAATCGTTATCAACATTCATTTTTAGTAATCTTTTCTTTTGTGATGAATCGCGGGTGTGTGCTTGTTAAGTGATCAATGATTGCGATGTAAAATTGTAAATTATATTTTATTTAACGACGCTCCCAACTGCCGAGGTTATATCAGCGTCGCCGGTGTGCCGCAGTTTTGCCTCGCAGGAGTTCTTTTACATGCCAGTAATCTACTGACATGAGCATGTTGCATTTGAGTACACTTAAATGCCTCGACCGAGGCCGGGATCGAACCCGCAACCTCGAGCACAGAAGGCCAGCGCTCTACCGACTGCTCCACCCAGGCCGACGATTGCGATGTAACTGTTGATAATACTTAGTAAAGAAAACCGTCCAAAATAAAACTGCAATGAACGAGAAACAGGATGATAAATTGGGTTGTTGTAGCGATAGTGAACTAACAGCCGATATTCATCATAGCTCTAAGGAACACTCAAGGGTGAGCAAACCAGTGAAAGGGAAAAGATAGTGCATAAGGGTCGTGATTTTCAACCAACATGGGTTCAGCAATTTCCACTGGCATTATAATTATAAAATATCAGATGAGATTCTTTTCTGTGAGATATATAAGGACATTTTTATAAATCGAAATTGAAGTTTCATCGGACTTTTGAGGAGAGTCCGCCCCCCCCCCCCCGCCACATTATTTCAAAGAAGACGGCGCCTATGTCCTATGAGTTAGTTTCTTTCCATTGAAACTTCGATCGCACCACACACTGGACTGATGTCTGATTTATGTTATGTTATTTCATGATAAAATGAAACTGAGAAATGGTATAACTTTATAAATATAGGGCTACATACAATATACAGTATGTGGAAAAAGAATGAGCGAATTTTCTTAAATTGTAGAATCAGTGATAGAGGTTTGGTTTGTTCAAGCTTTAGGTGTGTCTGCAGATAAACTTTTTGGTAGATAGATACACAAATAGATTTACTCTGGACCAAGAAAAGAGTGCTGTGGTGGCACTGATATACGTAATTTTGTGTGAAAATGTCTGAGTGTATAATAGTATATAAGAAACGAAGGTATTTGGGGCGGATTGGATGCGTATGTAGCTTTCTCAGTGACCACATCTTGTCTTGTCTGTGCTAAAGTTTTTATTATATACCTATTCAATGATTTAAGTACTTTTTTTTTCTTCCATGTATTGTATGTAGCGGGATCGAAGATTCACCTCTTTAGCCTGTAACTGATCATAATCTTAGTAGACTCATTTTTATCTGATATGTTAAGCAGCCAACTCTTTCTCCATTAAGACAAGAGTTAGCTATAAGTAGCTTCCTGTAATGTTTTACCTTTCGCTTCTTCTTTTGTTTCAAATATCTTAAAATTGTTCGCACATAATTTGGAATTTATTTAGAAATGCTATGTTTTATTTAACGACGCTCGCAACTGCAGAGGTTATATCAGCGTCGCCGGATGTGCCGGAATTTTGTCCCGCAGGAGTTCTTTTACATGCCAGTAAATCTACTGACATGAGCCTGTCGCATTTAAGCACACTTAAATGCCATCGACCTGGCCCGGGATCGAACCCGCAACCTTGGGCATAGAAGGCCAGCGCCATACCAACTCGCCAACCAGGTCGACGGAATTTATTTATTTAGATTCTTGTTTATATAACTTTCAATAATGTACAAGACGTTGAAAGCTAGGTATTTAAGTTTTTCACTCGTCCTGTAATATTTTCTTTAATCATAATTTTGGTTCTTACACGATGTTTGCCTCTGGAGACTATTGATTCTGGGGAAATTCTTAAATTACAGTTTCTTATAAAATCAGCTCGCTTAATTATAAGTCCTCTTTAGTTTTTGATGAACTAAGTCAGGCTTGGGCTGATTATCTAGTTGGGTTTTTCCGAGATTTTCCCCGACCGTAAGGTGAATGTCAGGTAATCTATGGCGAATCCTCGGCCTCATCTCGCCAAATACCATTTCACTATCACCTATCCCATCGACGCTAAATAACCTAATAGTTGATACAACGTTGTTAAATAATCAATTAAAATTGTGTCTAATTAAATCAATTTTGAAATGTTGCGTCAAATTCAGCTTCCGTCTTTGTAGAGTACGTATAGCTTTGTTAGTTAGAGATAGTGCGTTGGTTTTTCATTCAGGAGGTCCAGGTTCAATCTCGGGCATCAGAGATGGAATTTGTGGTGGACAAACAGAAGTTGCAGAGACTTTGCTCGAGATACGCCTACTCCTGTATCAATTTTTCAAACTACGCTTTCAACCTAATTTTCTATTTAACCGTGCAATTAATTACAAAAGAGATAATAGATTTTTATTTATTTTAATGCATTCTATTGCCCTTTACAATTGAACTAGGGGAAGTGGCGTCATTGAGCGTGGTCACACAAGATACATTTTGTTCATGGCTTAAGTACTAATAATATTAGCACTCGGCTGTGGCTCAGTCTATTATTGCTTGTATCACTAGGCCTACTACTGCTACTCTACTTCTTTCAGGATTGATCTAGCTTGCCCTTTTCGTTCTCACTCTCGTTAAAAAATCCTTATCAAAATGAGATAAAAATCTCCACGTATCTGTCTGGAAACGAATTCAGATCAGCAGGATTTGTCGCTAGAAAAGCTACCCTATAAGCCACAGAGTAGACAACTACTTACTTTTCTATGCATGTATTGATGGCGATTGACGTACTTCATATCCTGAAACAAAAATAAAAGTATTGTAGAATGATGAGTACTGTATACAAAACCAGCTGTGTTACGTCATCTGTTCCCAATCATTCAGTATTGCGGCATAGATTTCTTATGGGCATTAACAAAGCAGGAAGAACGCTGTTAGACATTTTTTATCAACCATTTACTCTTTTACTTTATTAGGACATGAGTGTCTTCAGATATCTTAATCATCTAGAACCTTTTTTGGGTTGTCCACGGTTGGTTCGAAGTTTGCGGATTTAAACCCAACCAAGGAAGATGAATTAAGGGTCAAACCTAAACCTGTATTTGGAACTTTTCAACTTCACATTATTCGGGCTCACTGCGAGAGTCCCGTGAAGTGGGGTCAGCACAGAGTTTAAGCCACAGTTGCGTTTGTCGCATTTTACTACTCGACTTCTAAAAATGCAGCAAACTTTGAATGTGAATGTGCAAAAATGCGACAATCACATTGGATTTCAGAAACGAAGGTGGAAATAGAGAAAATGAAATCAGAGATGTGTTTGAACTAATGTTGTGGAATTTAATCGATTAATCGACCAATTTCTGTTGTAAGATTAATCGATCAAAAATATTTAATCGAATAAACGAGTCGATTAAAATTAATCGGTTGTAGTTGATATTAATTATTATTTTATTAATACAAACTCATACTAAAAATTCCGACAATATTTCTCTCTCGGAAATTGTCTACTTAAAAGCATAATAGTACTGTTATTTTCTAACTGTAATAGTACTGTTATTTTCTAGGGAAAATCTTTGCACAAACGCTTCAGAAAGAGATGAAGATATGAGGACACAGACCTAGTCTACCTCTATTGAAAGTTGAAACCCTTATTAAGTTTTATGGTTTTCCAAGAAAACTTTCACCTTGTTGATAGCTCATTTTCATAGCATATGAAATACATACTTTTCTGGGATTCGTCCCCCTCATCCCTTATAAAATAGCCATGTCTACACTTTGTGCAAGTGAGAGCGTAACTACCTTGTCTTTCTAAAATCTGGTAATTCGATTACAATAGGGGACAGTCTTCTGTTTCGATCGCTGTACTTTTGCAGTTGCAGTTTCTGTACTGAGTTTGTGTATGAAGTTGAGTGTTTAGTTTGATAAAGAAAAAAAATCATTTTTCTCTGGTTTGCGAAAAGTGTAAACTCCATTATGTCATATGCAAATTTGAGAGGTAAACTCGGTGAAACGTTTGGATTTAAATTGGACGATCGTGGAGAAGTGCTTGATAGAAAAAAAAAGTTTCTTTTCGCGTTTAGTGATGCAGGAAACATTGTTACTAAACATAGAGCGGCCCTTAATTCGGAGCATGTGAATGCATTCACATGTTTAAAATCATGGATGAAACAGTATTAACTAGGTGAGTCTTAATACTTTTTGTTATTTATGTTTGTCTCAAAAATTCCAGGAGAAATTGACACAATAAATTATAAACCTCATAATAAATATGTTAGTAAGTAATTAAAATAGTTGTTTTGTAATATAACGATACAATATATACGGATATAAAACATTTAATACTTATGCTTATCAGCGAACACAAGTTAAATTTGACAATAATCAAAACTCGATTAATCTATGGATTAATCGATTAAATATTTTGATCGATCAGCAGCGCTAATATTAACCTAAAAATGTAGCGTACACATTGAAATTCAACCCTTGAATAAACTGATAATGAAGACGATCACAATTAACTTATGTTTGTGCCAAAAAAATTCAATGTATTCATTCCACAAAAATAAAATGTAGCAAAAAAAGTTATCCTCTTTCATTCTGACCGAAGAAATATGTTACCAGTTTCAAGTGGCTTATACTGATCGTGGGCGTCAGAGTACTAAAAAGCAAAACATATCTGGTTGCCTTCATTCTAATACTCTGATCACTTCTTGTCTGAGTGTAAGCTGATTGTTTAGATAGATCTACACTTTTTCTCACAGATTAGTACAACCTTTTGCTATCTCTCTTCCCTCTCACCGCAAACTGACGAAACACAGTGGCAGAGCTATAATAAAATATTTGTACATTGAAATGATAGCATATCTGTAAATACAAAACCTCGTATACTTAATGTTTGGATGTACGAGTTATTGGTGCTAGATTTTGGTAGTTATATTTTGTGAAAGAACCTATTTACGCTCCATTAATATTTTTTTTTTACTGGAAAATGTTTTCAGAAGTTATGAGATTTTCGAATGATAGCATCGAATAGAGTCACACAACAATACGAAAATGTATTAATATCAGTATATGCTGAGCAATAAAAGTTTACATTCAAAACAGCTATATGTATTCTCTAAATATATAATTGAGGCCCTGAATTGAAAAACAGAATTTACAGAATTTGACTTTTTACCTGACATTTGTTTTGCATAGGCTATCATCCTGTAAAAGAAGAATATCCTAAGTCCGACTGCAAGTCTGTGTTTTTTAATCATACGTATATGTATATCAGTATTCTTATATTGCAAATCTCTGTAGCTTTCTTGCTCTCCTGAACAATTTATTTCAGTGGATTTGGGGTGTTTGTCAATTCAGGTCTACTCGTATAATTGTTTCGATTTATAAAGTTTAAAATCATTTTAGTGTACAAACATTGATTAATGCAAATCCTAGTCTGCAGAACAGCGCAGGAATAATATTTAAAGACTGAGTGTAAGTTTTAAAATTAATTAATAAATTTTCATACTCTTCTCCTTCTTTACCTGTTTCACCTCCCCTATTTGACCGATTTACAAACCTATCGGGTGTAAGGAAGGGAGGATATTTTCTGTGAATAGACACATTGCGGACCTCTCTGGATATGGGATTAGTGTGGCGCAGGGCCAGCGCAGAGACATCACAGGACAATCGCAAGACCACGAATAATCACCTAATACCGTAGACCAGCGGTGGCGAAAATGTGATCGTGCGCCGAGCCACTGTGTAACCTGCAACGTGCATAGCACCTATGGAGGGAGGCGGACACCCGAAGGGAAAGTGAAGCAACTGTCTGACTTATTAACGGATTTTCATTTTCCTTACTTCAAGCACTTAAATATAATTTTATACAGTACAAGGCTACAAACTAATGTTTAGTACGTGTAACGAAGAAAGAAATGAACAATAAATGAACAATATCACAACCTAAAATTAACTGTCTTCAGAATGTCTCTGAGACAAAGTTTCAAAATCAGGAATTATGTCACTTGCTGCCAGTCGTAGTTGATCACGAAGGTATTTGTCTGTCAGTCGTGATCTAAATTTGTTGAAAATAATTTTTCACAAACGTAAGTTGTAGCGAATATTGCTTCAACAGAGCAAGCGAAAGAACGAAGCTTCGGATATTTATTTTTTGGCAAAGATGTGAAAGTTCAACATTTGTCAAGTCCTTAATCTAGCTTTCATTTGACATCACATAGTAAATCAGTGAGTTCAAATTGAAGAGCTAACCGCATTATTCATACATCTGCTGAAAAAGGGTCGACGTACAATGATGATGATAACAACAACAATAATACAACCTTTTAATGTTTCATCAGTAAAATGTAGTATAATGCAGATTTATGTTATAGGCCTACAACCGTTTTCCTCGTAATACTTGTGAACAAATCATACATATATTCTCATCATATTGACAGCAAAAACATACGTCCTCCCATCCTACTTGGAACTTTCGTACATGGTTTCGAGAGAGACATATGCCACCCGCAGGTCAGAGACAAATACAAATGGAACTGAGTTTGACTCCGGTGAGTGAGAGGGTGGGGGTTGGCGGAGGTTAGAAGCAAGCGAAATGCACAGCTATCACTTCGAGCCACAATGTCTCGCGAGTCACGTTCTCGCCACAGCTGCCGTAGACGGAAGATAAATTTCTTACATTGCCTGCGCTAGGAATAGAGCCACGGATCGTTCAGATAGGTAGCGCCTACATTACCTCAGAGCCACCGCGACGGACAATTTTTCATATTTGCTATGAGAAATTTCAGCATTAGCTCAAAATATGAGGTTAACTATTGTAAAAATAATATTTTGTAGTTTTCCTACAATTATTAATAAATAATATAAATATGTTTGTAAAATCTTGAGGACCACACTTTGTAAATTATAACTTACATGCATATAGTTTTAACTACCTATTTCAAATTTCCCTACGCGCAGTGGTGTGTAAGTCAGACTAAGAGCAGAGGTTAAGCAGTTAAGCAGTGTAAGAAGCTACTTCTAGTCCCCCTTATATTACTTACTTACTTACTTACTTACTTACTTACTTACGGCTTTGAAGGAACCCGGAGGTTCATTGCCGCCCTCGCATAAGCCCATCAGTTCCTATCCTGAGCAAAATTAATCCAGTCCCTACCATCATATCTCACCTCCCTCAAATCCATTTTAATATTATCATCCCATCTACGTCTCGGCCTCCCCAAAGGTCTTATTCCTTCCGGCTTTCCAACTAACATTCTATAGCCCATACGTCGCTACATGCCCTGTCCATCTCAAACGTCTAGATTTAATGTTCCTAATTATGTCAGGTGAAGAATACTATGCGTGCAGTTCTGCGTTGTGTAACTTTCTCCATTCTCCTGTAACTTCATCCCTCTTAGCCGCAAATATTTTCCTAAGAACCTTATTCTCAAACACCCTTAATCTCTGTTCCTTTCTCAAAGTGAGAGTTCAAGTTTCACAACGGTACAGAACAACCGGTAGTATAATTGTTTTATAAATACTAACTTTCAGATTTTTTGACAGCAGACTGGATGACAAAAGCTTCTCATCTCTAATTTTGGAAAATGTTGTCCTCAAAATTCAGGCCCATGACGATGATTATGGCGATGACAATGACAATGACGATTAGATGACGGGAAGAAGAGAAGGAAAGAAGAATGACGATGGCGAATATTCGAATTTTAAATTGAGGTTATTCAATTTCGTATCTTAAAATAATATAAACATGAAAAGTCTGTCATCTCTCCTATACTATAGAAAGCATGTGATAGCATGTGATACTGCACTTTAAATATGTGTAGAATGTACTTGAACAAGTGAAACACTAGCACTCACTTAAGGTTAGTGATTTATGTTTTTTGAACATCTTTGTCCCTTCTCTTTCTTCTTTTGTTTTCATAACAAACAGGGGGGAGTTCCAAACAGTATATTGACTTCTGTAAAAAGTTCTATACTTAAAGGAACACAAAAGAGAGATGGTATCTTAGCATAACAGGAAATCAATTCTAAGTCTTCTTCTGTGCTTGTTTCCTGTTTATGTAACAACTCTTCAGCTGCCTGTAGTTCGTTTGTGGAAACAGAAGTTGTATCTAAGTTTGTAGATAATTAAAATAGAAGTAAGATATCTTGTAGTTATATCTCTCGCTTATGTTAGGTTGTCCTTAGTATTAACCATCCTTGTCATTGGAAAAGAGGTTCGCATGCTCTCAAACACGTCGACAACAGTGGACTGTACTGGTGATAAAATCTTAAGCTTATTAGATTATTTTTCTTCTCATTCATATTTTCCTATCTCGTAATGAGCCTATTATTCTGTTTAAGTGGTAAAAGTTCTTCCTGAATTCTTCTTCCCTTTCGATATATAGTCTATTTTTGGCAAAGCTGACGACCCTCTCCTGATTAATTCTGGGAACATAACCATTTCATTCTGATCTTCTTTCAGTGATCAGTTCTCCCGTTAGTTTAGTTTCACCCTAGTCCGTAATATTCTTGTTCCTAACATGATTTGTAATTCTATTTTTTCTCCGCAAACGAAGTAAATCTGGGGATAATCTACTATATTTCATTTGTCATTGTTTTATGATATTATGCATTGCAATTTGACTTATATTGTTGGTTTTAAGTATGTTTAAAAAATACTGTGCCCCATGGTTACTTTTTTTAAGAGCATTTTCGGAGGACCTCTGGAAAAAGAACTAAGGAAGAGACTAGTGAAGTGCTTTATGTGGAGTATGGCATTGTATGGGGCAGAAATATGGACATTATGACGAAGTGAAGAGAAGCGAATAGAAGCATTTGAAATATGGATATGGAGAGGAATGGAACGTGTGAAGTGGACAGACAAAATAAGAAATGAAGGTGTGTTGGAAAGAGTGGGTGAAGAAAGAATGATGCTGAAACTGATCAAGAAGAGGGAAAGGAATTGGTTGGGTCACTGGCTGAGAAGAAACTGCCTACTGAAGGATGCACTGGACGGAATGGTGAACGGGAGAAGAGTTCGGAGTAGAAGAAAATATCAGATCATAGACGACATTAAGATGTATGGATGATATGAGGAAGGCAGAGAATAGGAAAGATTGGAGGAAGCTAGGTTTGCAGTGAAAGACCTACCCTTGAGCAGAACACTAAATGAATGAATGAAACGTATGGTTACTTTTGTAAATAAACCTACCTCTATTTTATTATTGAAACAGAAGTTCCTTCTTGTCTTTTCAGTGTAGGCTAAATTACTCTATGTATTATTTTATTTTCTCTTCTAATAAAATTTAGGCATATTACCTTTATTTCGAATAATTTTATTTTTCTATACTGAGATCCACTGATTTAAAGAAATTACTTACTCTGATAGCTATACTTAGTGTTTGTTCTTGTCAAACTGAGAAAAGGCACATCCTATAAAATACACAGTTTTTAATATTACACATGAAACATCTGTCCTTAAAATAATGTATTTACAAAATAGTCTGTAACTCCAAATTGAACTATAATTCTTACTCGTGAATACTATTGTGTCCGCCAAGTTACAAAGTGAACGGATTTATAATTCAAGTGTTGTCGTTTGAACAAATCAGCAACAGTCACGTATCATATTCGTTATTTTATACAGCATTGGTAAAATTATTGTGTCCTGAATTGTGTACTTTATTGCATAACAACTTTTTTAAACCATAAATTATTAAATTTAATCATGAAATGTGAATGAATTGGTGCCAGATTCTTCACATATTGACCTAAGAATGGGTTTTCTCTTTTACCCTATCTGTCATTTGAAATAAGTCATACCCAATCCAACACTGGCTAAGTGCAAAAAGTACTTCTGAAACTTGCTGTATAAGTTATAGCGAATCTAGAATTTTGCTTTCTCAGTTTCCCTGACAAGACAGCATTATACATCTCCATACTTTCTTGTAAATCACTTTCCTCTTAGTTTGACGTAATCTACAGATATACAGGCGTGGTCTAAGGGCAGCGAGCAGCCACATCTGTAACGCTCTTGACTTTCATCCACTCCGACTAAGTCGTAATGGAATTTGTGGTGTACAAAAAAGACAAGATTTTTTTCGGTATACTCCCGTTTCCCTCTATCATTCCACCAACACTCTTCACCTCTCCCTAATTTCATCTACTATCTGCAGTAGTTTAAAATAGGCTGAAGTGAAGTCCTGGAGGTAACAATGGGTTCCCGATGCTCATACAGTAAGGGATTAGGACTCCTGTGCTTACCAGGTAATCTTCTAGCGATGGGATTTAGTTGTCAGTGCTGAGATAGGACGACCCACCTGTGAGCATCGGATTCACGAGTGCCAACTGGATCAACTGTCGGAATGAAAAATTATCGCATATAGGGCGCACAATGGGACAATGTGAGCCAAATTGCATGCATGAAGGAATCTTTCCGGCTCGAGACTTCGAGAAACCAGCAAGCCAGGGTTGACAAATGGGATTCTTGGTTGGGTTGATAACATGATTAACTTAAATTTCTTCAGAGTTCTTTTTTGCGATTTTCAGATAATTCCATGATTAATCTTTAGACTTATTTCTCTACCATCGATTCCAACAACGATAGATATCGTATAGTTCATACAGCGTATTCAATAAATAATATTACAACTAGGTTATAAAAATAATTTCACATCACTTGCATTTACATTTTCCTCCGCCTGATCACATATTGCGCCCCTGTGTTTATAATGAATAAAAGTTAAAAAAAAAAAACGAAAGAAAGAAAGAAAGGAAAAAGAAAGAAAGAAAGAAATAGGAACTCTTCTCGCTCATTTTATAGGCCTACTACCCAAAATGGCGGTCTTGCTCAATTGAACCACAAGAATAAGACATTTCCTAAATGGCTAAAGAGTAAAATCCTTGCAAATAGCACAATATTGAGACCAAAGGATTATAGTCGTCCTACGCCGTTCCCACATAGCCTAACGGTGCCATTGGCCAAAAAAAATTCTCATGAGATTTCGTCATTAATATATGGGACTGGTGCTTTTTTATATCTTTTATTGAAGATAAATTCAAAGACTTGTACCCAGCCCGAGACTTACTGTGCTGACCACTCCTTTCGTAGGGATGATTGTTGAAGTCCTTAGGACCCCATTCTTGTGAGTATCGTGGTGTTATACTATCGATTCGGCTTACATAACACTCAGTTCCAACGGAGTCTGCGATTAACGTCACTCCGTCCCCAGAGAGTTCTGCTGCCTGTTTAGAACAATGCCATGCTGCAGCCTGTGTTGGCTAGATGCTGTTGAATGATGATAAATGAAGTTGAAATTATCCTCGTGAATCACCCTGTACGTAAATCCGGAGTCTAATCATAAGAGACACACAACCAGTTCCTATGAATGAAATATGAATCTCCATTTTCCTGCCGGGAATCAAACTCATTTCCGCATCATGTGTTTCTTTGCGTGCTACCTCGTGAGCCATAACGAAGGACAAGTCCTATTTATTGTAGCTGTCGTGTAGCTCTGATGTTTCAGTAGTTCGTTAAACATGCAGTGAACCATTTCATGGCATAGTCCTGAATTTCTCTCACATAGTGCCCGAAAAATACAAATTACAGAAATAGCCACAATGTTAATCACACAAGTGGAGTACGAGAATAGCTGAAACTTAGCTTTTGAATCACTGTCTGCACAGCAGGGCTCGGCTCTGCAGCAAAAAGTGGAGCGTTTGGGAAAATAAGATGATAGATGTAACAAATGTTATTAGTGGTTCGGTACAGTCACGTTGTATCCTCATGCAGCGACTTGATCTATGTCTTGTAGTGAAATAGATCTAAAGACAAGTCAGATAATTCTGGGTACTTAAACCCCAATCGACTAATTCTGTTTACACCTCTTTGACGTCGGATTCCTAACACTGTTAATTCAGTTTCTTTCGTTTCTGAAAATTTTATCTTCTTCTCTCATTCAGTTCTACAAACTTTTAGGCCTATTTGTTGAGTCAATCTTGATTGGTCCATTCGTAAAATGTTTTCACTTTACATGTTATTTGTGAGTACTATATCCAGAAAATTAGTGTCGGCAGTTTTGATGCTTGTATGAGTTTTTCTGTTCATTTCTCCGGCTTCACTCCCACGAAGTAGCAAAATTGAAGCCCATTTTTACAAAATTTAATCTTTATCTTTCAAATCATGTTCACAGGTCTATACGAGAGTTGTAAATAAGGTATTGGCAACATTGACAGTACGAACATTGAACTTACATGAAAAATACATTTACAACCTTTCAATATAATCACCAGCGAGTTCCTGTATCTTTTGCCAAATCCGTGATAATCGTTGAATGCCGTTAGTGAGGTTGTTTCTATTGATCTCTGTGATGGACTGCCGTACTGCATAAAGCCACATGTGTCGTCTCATTCCGATCCGTACGAAATGCAGAGACCCATTTTGCAACCGTCCGATACGGTAGCGCAGTGGTCGTCAGAACACTACACTCTCGCTTAGCGTCTCTTACGCGCAGGTCTCTTACAGCACCAGCATGCATTCGTGGCTGCTTCCTCCTGCATGAGGGTGCATGTCACCATGCACTGCTTACCCGTAACCCATTTCAGCGAGTGCTGACGACCACTGTGGTAGTGAAAAGTTACCACAAGCTTCAAATAATCGTTGATGACATTGGGGTGCATTTCTACCACGGGCTACCTCGATTTTTATCCACGATCGCTGCTCAAGTTTAGTAAACATGCTTTAGAGCAGTTAAAAATAGTGCTCTATATTTAACCACGCACAATAACATCTGTTGTCATAGCAACCAGTTTTATCATTCATACTTACTTACTTACTTACTTACAAATGACTTTTAAGGAACCCGAAGGTTCATTGCCGCCCTCACATAAGCCCGCCAGCGGTCCCTATCCTGTGCAAGATTAATCCAGTCTATCATCATACCCCACCTCCCTCAAATCCATTTTAATATTATCCTCCCATCTACGTCTCGGCCTCCCTAAATGTATTTTGCCCTCCGGTCTCCCAACTAACACTCTATATGCATTTCTGGATTTGCCCATACGTGCTACATGTCCTGCCCATCTCAAACATCTGGATTTAATGTTCCTAATTATGTCAGGTGAACAATACAATGCGTGCAGTTCTGTGTTGTGTAACTTTCTCCATTCTCCTGTAACTTCATCCCGCTTAGCCCCAAATATTTTCCTAAGCACCTTATTCTCAAACACCCTTAACCTATGTTCCTCTCTCAGAGTGAGAGTCCAAGTTTCACAGCCATACAGAAGAACCGGTAATATAACTGTTTTATAAATTCTAACTTTCAGATTTTTGGACAGCAGACTGGATGATAAGAACTTCTCAACCGAATAATAACACGCATTTCCCATATTTATTCTGCGTTTAATTTCCTCCCGAGTGTCATTTATATTTGTTACTGTTGCTCCAAGATATTTGAATTTTTCCACCTCTTCGAAGGATAAATCTCCAATTTTTATATTTCCATTTCGTACAATATTCTGGTCACGAGACATAATCATATACTTTGTCTTTCCGGGATTTACTTCCAAACCGATCGCTTTACTTGCTTCAAGTAAAATTTCCGTGTTTTCCCTAATCGTTTGTGTATTTTCTCCTAACATATTCACGTTTCATACCATTGACAATATCTCAAATTACGATCACCAGTCGTCTAGTATCGCATGCGAATGCGCATAACTCATTCCCGGCAGTGTTGCCACTACTTTATTTGCAATCCATGTATCATATACAGAGTGGGAGAGGTATACGTACAAATATTTTGATATTTGTTAAAGAAAAATGCAAGCGAAATAAACTCCTATTTACTTTTTCCCTTGCCCTTATAGTTTTTCCATAAATGTGTCACGTATTACTCCTGTCTAGTTTTGAATCATGAATAGGATGTCAGCTGCATCACAAACAAGACGCAAATGTTCCCTTAAGCCTTGGACTGCACGAAGAATAGTGCGTGGTTTGTATAACTGTGAGGTGTGAGATCTGCGCACCTCGCAGGTATAGAAACCACTCACTATCTTTCGTGTAGTCCGGATTTGTACAAGGAGGGCCTCGCACCTCGCACGTCGCAGGTTCAGAAAAACCAAGGCTTAAAAGTAGGCTACCTGTGTCCGGAGCGAAACAGGACTATTGTAGTTGTTCATAGGCTAATTTTATCTCCGTACGTCCTGGGACAGAATACGATTCTTAATTATGATGATGATGATTATTATTATTATTATTATTATTCCTCATTCATTCATTCATTCATTCATTCATTCATTCATTCATATTGTTCTGCCTAATGGCAGCTGCAAACCCACCTTTCTCCAATCTTTCCTATTTTCTGTCTTCCTCTTTGTCTCCGCATATGATCCATATATCTTAATGTCGACTAACATCTGTCATCCGATATCTTCTTCTGCCCCGAACTATTCTCCCTTTCACCATTCGTTCCAGTGCATCCTTCAGTGGGCAGTTTCTTCATCATCGTTATTATCAGGCCTATTATTATTATTATTATTATTATTATTAATTACTTACAAATGGCTTTTAAGGAACCCGCAGGTTCATTGCCGCCCTCACATGAGCCCGCCATCGGTCCTATCCTGTGCAAGATTAATAAAGTCTCTATCATCATATCCCACCACCCTCAAATCAATTTTAATATTATCCTCCCATCTACGTCTCGGCCACCCCAAAGGTCTTTTTCTCTCCGGTCTCCCAACTAACACTCTATATGCATTTCTGGATTCGCCCATACGTGCTTCATACCCTCATCATCTCAAACGTCTGGATTTAATGTTCATAATTATGTCAGGTGAGGAATACAGTGCGTTGTGTAACTTTCTCCATTCTCCTGTAACTTCATCCCTCTTAGCCCCAAATATTTTTCTAAGAACTTTATTCTCAAATACCCTTAATCTCTGTTCCTCTCTCAAAGTGAGAGTCCAAGTTTCACAACCATACGGTTCAACCGATAATATAACTGTTTTATAAATTCTAACTTTCAGTTTTCTTGACAGCAGACTAGATGACAAAAGCTTCTCAAATGAATAATAACAGACATTTCCCATATTTATTCTGCGTTTAATTTCCTCCGGAGTGTCATTTATATTTGTTACTGTTGCTCCAAGATATTTGAATTTTTCTATCTCTTCGAAGGAAAAATCTCCCGTTTTTATATTTCCATTTCGTACAATAATCTGGTCACTAGACATAACCCTATACTTTGTCTTTTTGGGATTTACTTCCAAACCTGTCGCTTTACTTGTTCAAGTAAAACTTCCGTGTTTTCCCTAATCGTTTGTGGATTTTCTCCTAACATATTCACGTCATCCGCATATACAGGAAGCTGATGTAACCAGTTCAGTTCCAAACCCTGTCTTTATTATTATTATTATTATTATTATTATTATTATTATTATTATTATTATTATTATTGTTATTATTGTTATTATTATTATCATTATTATGATTATTATCATTATTATTATTATTAATATTATTAATATTATTATTATTATTATTATTATTATTATTATTATTATTATTATTATTATTATTACGAGTATTATTACTAGAAGTGCTAGTGATAATGGAAATATTTAAAGCTAAAACTGTATTTCAACATTGACTATTACAACAATGTTGTGGACTATAAGAATACGTTCCATTTGAAGGTTGAATTTCTTGTATTTACCAAGGATGATTCAACAAGTCCTAGCAACTGTATTATTTATTTGTCTTGTGCATTACAAAAAAAAGGCAAACGAGATTAGGAAAAAGCCATAAATTCTGTGAGCAAGCAGACCACCAGGAATGTTGTGATCATTCTGTTACAGCTTTATGTAAATAACTCCCGCCTTTAAACGCTTTGTGGTTCTGTGATTGATCGCAGGTTTCATAAATTAAACGGACAAGTTGTGTAGGTTTTGATTCCTTCACTTCCTTCCAGATTAAAGTCATACTGTTCTAAATACAACTTACATAATTAAGCATGTACGTACACGCAGATATAATGCAGAATGGTTACGTCATTCTTTACCTAATTACAGAAAATCATATTCTTATTACTATTTATTATCATCTTTGAAAACAGTAAATGGTGTATTTGTGGGATGAAATAACAGCAGGGTTAGTTATGTAAAGCAAAAATGGATTTCAATGGATGAAATCTGTCAAGGTTATGGAACTGTTCTAACTAAGACCAAGTTATAAATAAAGTAAAACCAATGTTCTAGGTACGAGCGCTAATGTGATTGTGATAAAACTGTTTCGAAGGTGAATTTATTAATAGCTTATGTTTTTCCTGAAACAGTCGACCAGGATTAGGTCTTCTACAGTTAATAAGTTTAAAGGTATGTTATATACAGCGGAAATGATTTAGTTATGAGTAGAGCCCGGATGTTTAGGCATTTATTTTGGTTAAAATAGGCAGGCATATAGGCACTAAAATAGTAAAAATAGGTAGTGAAATAGGTATTTATTATTCATGGAAACAGACAAAAAAATAGACAAATACTTAATAAACTATCCCAGACGGTACCCACTTTCCTTGGTTACATGTCACAACAAGATGCTTTTTAAGTTGTCAACTGTCATAGTGAGTTGCCTGTCAGAGAGAACGTTTTTTATGGTGGAAAAAGATCTTTCTAATTCTACTGAAGTGGTTGGAGCAAACTTAAAACAACTTATTTCAAAAGGACTGTCTCTACTTTCTTTCAGAGAGAGAAAAACCGAATGTGTATTGTCTCAAAAAGAGGGGTGTGAGAAGGGATTAGAGATTTCAACGTATCCGTGACTTGTGCGTGCAAGCGACAACAGTAACGGGACCTGGAGACTTGCTTTTAATACTTCTCTCATCCTCTTTCTTTCGCTGGTAAACCCCGAAGTGACCTGAGCACTGAGGGTTATACTGTTCGATTATCTCTGTTAAGTGACATAAAAGATGGAATCGGTAGGGGAGAAAAGTTTACGACTTCTTGGAAACATATGTATTGCTGGAGAATAAGGTCCTCAGCAAATATTTGTGTGAGGTGAATATATATTTTTAATTTGTACAACCGTTCTTTTTTGTTTTTTTTATATAATTTATGTGCGATTTATTTTAAATGCATTAAAAATATAGAAACTGTACAATAAAGACGTAGAAAGGCTGAAAAAAAAAAGGAATTTAACGTTAAAATAGGCAACGGGAGCTAAAGTAGGCAAAAAAGGCAAAATAAAAATTGGGCCTATCATCCCCAAATGTGTGGAAAAGTGTTTATCTCTAATAGGTCTTTCATACATACACTTAATTTAAAAAAAGCATTTTGCCTAATATCCAGGCTCTAGTTTTGAAAAACGTGGGATCGAAGTTGAATGGGAAAATGAATATCCTAGCTATTAGTGTAACAGAGAATAAGAGAAGTGGAGTAGTTTAATAAAGTGTGATAAATTAGAAGGAGGGATAAGTGAAAGTGAAAGAACATGAAAGACATAATTAAGAGCAGATATTAAGGTCACGATAATGAGGACCGTTTTAACAAAACTCAACAAACGCCATTTTTTTCGAAATGCGGGTTTTGACGGATTCCGGTCAATTGCAATGAGAGGAAAATGATGCAGTGCTCATAATATCACAAATCTCAACATTTTCCGTTGAAAAGAGTGTCTCAATGTAGAGAGTTTTCACAAAACTCAACATCTCCAGTTCTTGAATTTTCACAAAACTCAACATATCCTCTAACTAAACATTTCACACTTTTATCCTGTTTTACAAGCTGCAATATTTTACAACAATGTAATACATTTGCATTTTGACAACAGTGACACATTTCGGATCTCAAATATTATATAATATTTTGTTGTTTCCTGCGTTAATTCAGTACAAATCTGGTCGCTGTTGTAAGTGCACGTATTGTGAGGAGTGTTGAAAATTGGATAAGAACCCTGAGTATTCAAAATCCGTTCAAGCTACTGAAAGGGGCAGGAAGACTAAAAACAGGCTACGTTAATCTAAGAGTAAGAAATATACAGTTGCGCCTAAAAATAATGACATTCATCCAAACTAGACTGTAATCGTTGAGAACAGGGGGAAAAGGAAAACGTGCTGCAGGTTCGTTCTGCTTAAAGGATCTACTTAATTATAGAGACAATCTATACAAAAATAGCACAAAAGTTGAACAGGATAATTTTTTGCTAAGACATATGGAAGTTGATCTACCTAAACGGCGTAGAGGATTTCAAGAAGCTAGAAAAATTTATGTCTATTTCATATTTCGTAAGAGGTTAAATGGAGAAGATTTCCCAGTAGGCCTATGTGTTGCTACGTTTAGAAAAGTGGCCGGTATGTTATTACGACATTTAAGGATTACATAGTTAATTAAGAAAAATCCTGAAATTTAACTCTTAGATTGTTTTCAGATTCTTGTGGGTCTCAAAATAAAATTTGCATAATGATTGGTATGCTTGTTGGTTATCTGGAAAGCTCTGAAGTTTTTAAAGAAATTAAACATTTCTTACCTATCCTTGGAAAGGTATGCCTCCGGACCATGTGTTTCGATTGATAAAGAAAGAGCTCAGAATACATTAATACATCACATTGCCATCAGAGTATTATGCAATTATGGCAATGTTTGGAGACGTAAAAGTTTGGTTTATGATTTAAAATCGATGACAAAAATATTGTAAAAGCTAAATTGCCATTTAAAATGTCAGAGCTGAAGGTACTTACGTATCAAAAAACTTGTAAGAATTATGTAAAGGTTATGTACAAAATATATTTTTCTGCACCAATAGAAGTTTTAGTGTTTAAACCAAAAAAGACAAGTGCTTCTGTAATGTCTAAAGCACCTGACCTTCCACTGGTGAATCATGCCAGCAAAAACAAAGCTAATGTTGTGAGGAAGTTAATGAGTTACTTCCATAATGATAATTCGGAAGAGAGCTAGGTATTTTATGACAAGGTTTTAAAGGGATATGCCAAAAATTCTGACAATAGAATGGATTATAATGAATGAACTGAGATTATTGTGCACGATTTTGATTTTCAGTCATTTGTGTAATGTATTGCACAAATACAAATAGTTAATTCGTGCAAATAAAGAGTTCCTGCAAATCAATAACAATTTTTGAAAAAAGAAAAAAAAAAGGCTTGAAATTAGATTTCAATGTGTTCAATTAACTGTTTTTTAATTCAGAAGTACTCAAGTATTATTTTAAAATACGTATTAATGATTTTGATGAGGATTTTACCACCTGGAAATGAAAAATAATTAAACAATTTAAGGTATGTGCATTCAAAAAAGTGGATATGTTGAGTTTTGTGAAATTCTTAACTTTTGTCATATTTTTTTCCAAATAAATGAGATAACAATAATAGTTGCACTTTATATCGATTAATGCATCTCTGAAAGAGGAACAATGTCTATTTTTTTCAGAATTACAATATCGAAAGTCTGAGAATAAACTAAAAAAAACGTTTCCTGTAAAATTTTTGAATTGGCGTTTGTTCAGTTTTGTGAAAACGGTCCTCGATTCGTCTGTGTTTTAATCTGTAAATAGTGCTGACCTGAACGCAGAAACGTGAAGGGTCAGCAGGACCGAATATATTAAGATATTGCCATCTTTGTCACAATGTTCCATTCCCGTAATTAGTTTTTCGTCTTTAACTATTTCTTTTTTCATCTTATTCTTCATCTGCTTAACTTCATAATTTCCTCATCTCTCTCCATCTTTTTCATCTTTATTCATGATCTTCCTTATTATTATCTTCATCCTCGTTACCTTCTCACAGTTTTCTCTCTCTCATTATTTGGCACCATTGTCTTCTCTCTCATATTCTCCTTATTCGCAATCGTCTCCTCTTTTGCCGTCCCTTCTCCTTTCTCGTCATTGTCATCTTCTTCCCCGTTAATATTTTCCAAGGCTAATAAGTCTACCACAGACTCGAATGGGCTTACTGTGCCTTACACTCCTTTTTTTTTAATGATTGTGGTGTTCGGACTGTCGTCGTTTTCTTTGTCGATATCGTGCCCCGGCTATGTTGTGTCATATGTCAATTTCATTAGCTTGTAAATTTAAAGTTCCACTAGATTGTCCTTTCCCGGCCCCTTTCGATGGCATACTACAAAATGATGGTAAGTTGAGGAAAATGTTTACTTTTGGGGGGGGGAAATTAAGTTTTAGATTTTAAAGGAACATGTTTATCATTTTGCCTGTATTTCTGGGAAATTTACGTTTTGAAGAAAACAGAAAATGTGTAAAAATAACCAGACCTCTCATAAAATGGAACAAATAATGAAGTTCAACAATAGATGTAATAATAAATAATCCGTGGCGCTACAGCCCTCTAAGAGCCCAGATCGACCAGCCGACTGCTGGCCTCACTTCCACATGCCGAAACACAATTGGACTATCATCCAAACAGAATGGAGGCAGCCTATAGTGTAGTTAGCATGATGATCTTCCCGACCGTTATTCACCAATAGATAAGCTTACCTTAATTGTGTAGAAATTTATTTAACCAATTGCGAAAGAAGCCGTGACCACTAAAATTTATTTTAAACTAGATTTTCTTGCATTTTGAGTGTCCAGAACTGTCAAACAAGTTGAATAATAGTGGAAAAGAAATTGTCTACTGAATTTCGGTCAAAATTTTAAAACGGTGGGGCAAGATTTTTTGGTTGTTGCCCCCTATTGTAGGTGGACAAACAACCATCGTTCAGGGGCTACACGTCGGTTTCATTACTAAATCGGCAGAGAAAGGAATACTTGTCCCTTGAATTCGTTGTTATCAATTTTGGTTCTCTTGGTTATTGTTCTTGACCAATAAAAAGCCGAAGGAAAATTTGCGCTCTGAAAGGAAATTTGAAGTGAAGGGAAAGGGAAATTTTGCTAAAAGGGCATACCATCATTGGTACACTGGATTCCATTAATGCCGTCTCGTTCTTAAGTCGTGCTGATAACGAAATTACGTCTTCTACCTCCACCCCTATCATGCTCGTTCGGCTTGATTCGCCTGTATTGTGTACGGATTTTAGTGGTGTTCATGCTGTAGTAACAACTGCACCTTCATCACAAATTAAAACTAGTTTGCGATGTATGGAAACATTTCAAAGGTGCAGAGAGAAGCACGCCAGTGCTTATATGAATGACTATATCTGTCTTGTATAGGCCTACATACTGGCATAACAATGGAACAGAGATGAAGTAGATCTGCTGATTTTAATTTATTTTTCACTTATTAATAATAACATATAAAACATAGAGCGTTGCATGAAAGTAACCTGAAAGAGCAGAGCTTGTGTTCGGGGACAGTTTCGTTTTGATAAAATAACATGAGATTACACAAATTATATATTAACTTATAGCTTTTAAGGAACCCGGAGGTTCATTGCCGCCCTACGTAAGCCCGCCGTCTGTCCCTATCCTGAGTAAGAATAATCCAGTCTCTACAATCATATCCCACCTCCCTCAAATCAATTTTAATATTATCCTCCCATCTACGTCTCGGCCTCCCCAAAGGTCTTATTCCCTCCTGCCTCCCAACTAGACCTAACACTCTATATGCTACATGCTCTGCTCATATCAAACATCTGGATTTATTATTCTTAATTATGTCAGGTGAAGAAAAAAGTGCGTACAGTTCTGCGTTATATAACTTTCTTCATTCTCCTGTAACTTCATCCCTCTTAGCCCCAAATATTTTCCTAAGCACCTTATTCTCAAACACCTTAAACCTCTGTTCCTCTCTCAAAGTGAGAGGACGCGTCATGTTGGGGTGATAGGGACCCCACAATACATGGACAAATGATACATAATTCACAAAAATATCTGTTGTTTCTAAAACTGAAATTAACATTCTAATACCAGAGTATTACTCAAATTATACATAATTCGTAAAAATATCTATTGTTTCTAAAACTAAAATTTAATATTCTAATATAAGGATCAGGTTCTTAAGAGGCGTAGAAGGACAATAACATATATAAATCACAAATATATTTGTAGACTAACATTTGAACATCAGGATAAGGGACTTAAGAAGCTCATAAAGATTATAATAATAAAGTTAATGATGATAATAATAATAATAATAATAATAATAATAATAATAATAATAATAATAATAATAATTGAGATAAGCTATATAATAATTTCGGATTAGAGAAAAGGATGATATTAAGAATGGTGATTGATTAGTATTATTATTTTAGTGTGTTTTGTAGCAAATCATAATTATTGATGTAGTAACAAAGATAAGGTTGAGGGGAAATAAACTTGCTTTACAATACCTGATACGTATAAAACAGGGAAGTCTGTCATATTAGTTGTTTAATTCTAGATTTGTTGATCATCCACCGGAAGCCCGCGCTAAGAATGTCTATGAATACGTTCGTTACTAAAAGTAGCCAATTATGAATTAAGTGTTATCATTGAATTATATAAACGTGGACCATAATTTGTGCTATGTAGTAAACCAGCAGATGTGAAAGATTTAGGTTCAACTACTGTAAGGTTATCATTTCGTCTTGTGTTATAATCATGTTGAGTTACAAAATTCATTCAATTTTTATGATAGAAATTCATTAAAGAATATTTATAAATTTGGTCAACGTTAAAAACGTTAAATTCGGAGTGGATCAAATTTGTTGGATAATCCAGTCGTCTTTTCAAACGAATTTTTATTAGGGTCCATACGTTTTTGCAACAGAATTAGAACAAGGGCAATTTTTATAATGTCTCCCCATCCAATTATACCATATTGGATAATAGATTCAACTATAGCCAAATAGACCTAACATAAGACATAATGGCAAATATTTACAAATTTGTTAATTGTTTTGCGGATCCTGTTACATAAAATGGTGATATGTCTATCCCATTTCAGGTGCTGATCAACAATAATTCCTAGGAATTTCACATCTACAGATTTTTTCAACCAAGGAAATTTACAGTTGTAAGATGTCTACAAATTAAGTTATTTTTAAGTGAAAAAATGGTCTTATGTTCTGCTATCCAAAAGTTATTAATGAGAAAAAGACACTAAATTTGTTTTAGTTATACAGGGTTGTTTCCGATCTCTGACAACGAATTTGAATGACATCATGTGCGTCAGGAGTCACACGACAGCTGAACTGTGGCGCGAGGTAACAGACCAGTAGTGAGTGATCTCATAGTCAGAGTGCACGGCGACTCTCAGCAGAAATGCTCAAGAAAATCGAGCCTTTTTGGGAGGGGTACATAACAACCCTTTCCGATGCCAAGTACATTTAAGTGAAAATAAAAGGAGCCTGCAACAAACGCAACAAACGAGGTTTCGTTATTTCCAAGAAAGGCATCTTCTGTCAACTTAATAATATTGGTAAAGCTCGAATGGAATTAATGTGTATCATCTCGTGGGGTGCGGCTTGCTTTTTCCACTCTGGAATTAATCCCATCCGAGCTTTGTCAGTCTTATTAGGTACACATAAGATGCCTTTCTTGGAAATAACGAAACCACACTTTTTGCAGAGTCCTATGTCTTTCACGTAACTGTACTTGGCATCGGAAAGGGTTGTTATGTATCCCTCCCAAAAAGGCTCGATTTTTTTGGGCATTGTTACTGTGATACACAGTGTACTCTGATTATGAAATCACTCACTACTGGTCTGTCACCTCTCGCCGCAATTCAGCTGTCTGTGTGATTTCTGACGCACATGGCGTCATTCAAATTCCTTATCAGAGATCGGAAACAACCCTGTACTTAAGAGTAAATTAGCATAAAATCATTTCTTAATCAAATTTATATTTCTGTTGGGTTTTTATAAGTGCCCTCCCATGTTAAACCACTGAAAATCACCACAGTTTCATCAGCATAAGAATAGGAGGAGCTATTATGCATATTCAAAACAATATTTAATAAATCATTAATTTAGACCTGTATTAAAAACAGAATTCAAGAGAGCTTCAAAACTTGACGACATTAATAGAATAGAATGTACAACACTTTTCAGATTAATGTCATCTGTACGCTCGTCATAGTAAGCCTACATCATGTCTTTTTTGTTGACCACGTATTCCATCACGCCGGGGATCGAATCCGGGCCGCCTGGCTTGAAAAGCAGTTCGCTAGCTATTTTAATGCTACTTGTTATATTTATAACCTATCATATTTATATATGAATGATATAGGAATGTAATTCTGACGAAATTAGGTTAGAATATGGTGGCAACGAAGTAAGTAAGGTAACATGGGAGGAAATTCTCATCCGTCTGGCGGACGGGAGGAATGTGATGTGAACTGGGCCTGAAAGCAGTGGAATAGCTCCCCTGCGTTTACAAAAGACACGCTAGATTTGGAAATGGAATTCGAAAATAAGAAAAACTAAATGAAGGGTATAATGTACAGAAGCCCGTCACGGGTGGAAGAGGGGTGGGAATGCATTATGCACAATTAAACAAGGAAATTTATATTTGTCTCGATGTGCATGTGCAACATGATGTTTGTTTGTTTTTATCATCAAATTCCATCGAGCAACAGCATGAAGTCTGGTTGATGAGTTCCTCAGATCACCCGTCTCAGCTGTAGCGCGCCATGCCTGTACACTCGCTGTATATCACAAGGGGAACAGAGAGTATAATTTCATAAAATGTCGTTCTCGGTGGTCCAGTGGATTATCCTTCTCGGCATTAGATCCATGGTTCCCGAAAGTAAACCAGTCCGATGACAATAAAATTCTTATAGTAAAACTGTATTCAGTACTTGAAATGCCTAATCCGGAACCGACGTGTTGTTGTCAATCAATGATCTGTTCGCCATTTAGTGGCATGAGATTCAGAGTTTGTTCAGCGCCGTAAGATTGTCATCAGTATGTTTAAATCGGGAAATTTGGGTAATAATTTAACCAATGGCGGCTCCTGCATATTTCTTAAGACGAGGAAAGAGGTTAACAGCGCAAAATGACACCTTCTTGAAATAAATATGCTACAAATTAGCCTACATGCATACATGTAACACCAGGTAGTGTTAGGATTAGCCTTCTCTTTCGTATAGCAATTATCTGTTGTAAACTGAGTTTCCTGAATTGTCCAAATATGTTTTCACTTCCATTCATTGGTGGATAATTGCACAAATTAACAATTACAAGAAAATTCACAAACTCGCAGCATTTTTAGCGCATACTAGAGCATCACACGTGTTGGTAGAGACTAGCTACTAACATATAACCAGAACCGTTTTACGGAAATGGGAATGAGAAATCTGTTAGGAAAGCGAGAATATTGCGCCCACTCACATGGTCTGTGTTGCCACATGTACATTTTACAAGTTCAGTATCACATGCTTTTGAAGAATGTCAGTTCTTGTAAAATCATACTACCATTATTGCTCAAAGCTGCAGGTGCCGATTAATTGTTTTGTTAAAAATAATGTAGTTTGGAGTACTTTCAATTTCAAATATATTTGTACAGAATTGATAACTTGGCTGTTGTCCTATCTAGTAGACAATGAATGGAAGTGGATTTCAGGGGCCAAAAAGATCTGCGATACTAACGTAGAACTACTTCTTCTTTGTTTTATATAAATCTAACTTCAACTTTCAGATATCCTCGAAAGTTTCAAACCGTGAGTAGTAGCTTATATAAAATGCAATGAATAATATATTTTGATTTATGATTTTTAAAAAGTTTATATGGTGTCATAGCTTTGCGTTAAAACTGTTTTTATTGTGCCTCCTCCTAGATGTGTTGTAGTCTGGTTGAATGCTGCATCGTTAGATGGCAGCGGTAGCGAGTTTGCGGTTTGCTGCAAGACCAGTTGATTTCTATTTCCCGCCCATGCGCTGATTCAGAGGAGGATCTCCTCCCTAACTGTTCATTCGCTTGCTTTAAAACTCTGCTTCTTTCTCTGGCCGCTAGTGCGTTTTTGTCTATGTGTGTTAACTGCAGGAAAGAAGGAAAGGATTTGCTTTCCTCCACACAAACAATCTCGCATCATTCTCACAGTTTTCTAGCGGTACATGAGCGCGCGTCGTTTAAAACTTGATCAACCGAGGTTTTCTTATAGCTGTGAACTTAAAAATTATCGAATCATCTTCGAATTTCAAGGCATATATTTCATTTGATATTTACTTTCAAAAGAAGAAAAATATGAGGAGGGCGTTCCTCCCTTCCCTCCCCCGAGAAACCGCCATTGAATTTAACTCTAATAACAGTGCGAATTTTGGATCTTGCGCCGCGCCATGTACTGTAGTAGATATACAGAGTGTAAGGGGTGTAAGTGCCGTTCTTTTCACAGTCGTCGGGGATGGTCTACAGGATCAGAAAATGTCCATACAACATAGGGTCAAAACTTGATAGTTTTCCCAGAAAAAAAATTTTCTTTCCTTATTTTATTTGCGTTATACTGCTTATATCGTTAGTAACATTACGAAAACAATTACATCAGTAGATATATCTAGCAAAGAGTTAATATTAGTTTAAATAAATATTTTTGTGTTCTATTACGTTTTCGTGAAATTAAATAAAAATGCATGCTTAAATTTGTTAATATTCAGGCGTGTGAGAGACGTGGCAACGTTCAGCATACAGTACTCTGCACAGACGTAAGTACGAGTCAGCTGAGTTCAAGCTCCCTGTCCATAGCTCTACTGCCGAGCGGATAAAACAGTTCAATACAGGGTATTCGATAAACTACTTACAATGTCATTAACAATTTAGGAATATCATGTTATTAATTTATGGAGAAAGTCGTCGTAATTCAAGTGAGGTAAGAGGGATATATCGTCAACGTTTTCCTCAAAGAAGGTTACCTAATCTGCTAACTTTTGTAGCAGTTTCTCAACGATTATTAGAAACTAAAAGTCTCTTACCCCGTTTCGAAAATCACACAACCAGAAATTTGTTTAAAAATGGTACTGCTTTACGGAAGCGGGAGAGATTAAAATGTTGCATTAGGAAAAAGTTCGTGTGATTTTGTGCAGAAAACCAATATTGTTTATTTTATAAACGTACAATAAAAATTGGAGCAATATTGTTACATTAAATGTAAATTTACCACAGTGTTCTATTAATGAGATTGAAAGTTTGTATTTGCTGCTTGTTTTATGTAAATAACTATATTTTCATGGTCCGCTCCTACATTAAAAGAGAGCATCTCTTTTGTACCTGCATGTCTGTACCCGCTTGAGCTATTCTAAACCCCCTCCTCCTATCCAGCAACGTTGCAAAACGTCTAATATTGTAAACTTTAACAATTAGTTAAATATTGCCATTAGAAAAAAAATTATAAGGACATTTTTTCTTCCTTAAGACATGTTTAATCTTCAGTTAAAATAATGACCTCTTATACCCTTTACACTCTGTATGTATTGGGCTATACAGAGGGGAAGTAAAATAACCTTGCAGATTGAAAGGAATGATAGAGTACATGTAAATGAATAGAAAACCTATATTACGTTTTTTGATTAAATGCACGGTTATTTAGACAATTAAGTTTGAAGTCTGAGCGTCCGGCAACATCGTCACTCTACTCGTGATACAGATGTAAAAGGGTCAACGAACTCGGTGAGTCTCTGTACGTAAGCTCTCTCGGCCAATACGTTACCAGTCGCACGCTTCATGCAATAGCTTGAATTTTGTGGTTTTTTTAATTAAATTTAAACGAAAACCGTGCACTCTATTGAAATACGCCAGAGGTACAAATTATTCTTTATTAGATTTCCTATCGAGATGGACGAAAATTACGAACTTACTAGCAATAGTTACCAATAAGAGATTGTTGAACATTTGGGAAAAAAGCTATGAACTTTCCACCAATATATTACAGTTTTTTGTTACATACAACATGAGCTATTCGCTCTGGAAATCTGCAAGGCTATTTCACTTCCACTCTGTATAGGCAGGGCTACATTCAATGTTTCGAAGCTACGGTACGTATTGACACATTCTAAGTAGGCAAGGAAATGTTTACCCACCTACCATCTGTTATAGTGACAGGCCCGGATTTTAGAAAAACTGACTGGCACTACACGAGTTCTTGATTATATTAACAATAGAAGCAAATGAATGTCTATCCCTTGACGGTGCAGTTGAATTATAAAGATAGTTTTGCTACCATAAAGAACTGTGAGCGTTGATAAAAGCAGAAGAAAGAGGCCTAACAAGAGAAAGATTTGTTATTTAACTCGTACAAAAAAGTGATCGAAAACAGAAACTCATGGAGTTACGAGACAGAAATTAAAAGTAATAAGTTGAAAGAAGTGGCAAACAGCTTTAATTCTCAAGAAAATTTAAATGTTATAGGTATCCCACTAGCAAAACTCAGCTCTAACTCTTCGCGGCGCGCATGCTATACCCCTCTTACCCCCCCTGCAGTAAACTAAGCATAAGAGCATGCTGGGAACGGAAGCATACGAAATCTGCGCGAGACAGTCACGCCCGCTGGTTGCTGCGCACTGAGTTTTCCTTGTTGGATGCCTATAGTTAGTACTACTGTATCATAGTCAAGACATTTTTACATTAAAAAGATAACAATATTTATTTTTGTACGCTCGTGTTTTTTGCTGTATTTAGAGCTATTGTTGTTAAACCTTGAAAGTTAGAATTCCCAAACAGAAACTTGTTGCTAGGGAAACCATTCTTCGTAACATAAAACTATACTGAAATAGACCCATTACAGTGTACTTATTGTTACTTAGTTACCATTAAAATGCAGTTTTGCGAAGGCTTTGGAATAACAATGCTCTAAATTTTAATGCAAAATATATGAGGGGCTCACAACCAGAATAGACCAAGTCCACCAGTGGTCAGTTTGTGGATTAATACAATCTCGGGCGAAGAAAACTTAGATTTATTCATTGCCATAACAAACCAAGTCCATAAGTCATTTGTTACTCCACAGAGGGCAGCATTTCCTATGGAAGGTGAAGGTTGCTAAGCGTGAGCCAGGAACTTTAAGACTCATTTTCTCAAAATTGTTACAGAACGACTTGGTCCACTCTGATTGTGAACCCCTCATGTATTTTCAATTTTAAAAATATGATGGTACAAAAAATGTTCTACAATACACGTTTGTGAAGTGTATTAAAAAGCTCGGAAATTGAAAAACTTGCTCTGCTCGTTTTTCAAACTTTTCCTTGATTTTGTAAAAAGGACTTCCCAACCTTGTATAGTAATATACTATTAACTGTCTATTGGGAAATCAAACTCATGCTCTATCACGGTCAATACTGACAAAACTGAAACCTTAGATAGCCTGAAACGTGTTTTATTCGTAAAATCTATGTAGGCCTAATCTTAGCCACCAAAATATGTAGCACGTCCTTTCATCCAACTACAGCAGTTTCTTTTGTATTCTTTTTTACATTCATCGTTACTATCATTTTGCCTCATGGAATAATTCTTCTAAGGTTCTCAGCCAGTTGAGTTGGATAGTTGTTTCCAAGCTTTCGATGGCTAGCTCTGCCATCTTCTTCAATCTCTGGCCGAGAACTCGAAAAGAATGATTCCATATCCAATTCCGAGAAAGCCTCAAGTTCTACATTTTCCCTCATGTTCATCAGATGTTCCAATTGCCTACGCGCCATTTTCTTTCATGCCAGTTATCTTGGACAATCCTATGTTATCGGTAATTTTCCACGGATGAAATATAAACTGAGGTAATATAATAAAACCAAGATAATTATGTTGGTGAAACACACAAGAAGTGTTATCGTAGTTTTTGGATTAAAAAAAACATAAAATAATTATCGTCGTCTGTGAAAATGGCTCTAAATCTTGATGTGTGTTCTTGTATAACACAACATTGGGGTTAGTTTTAATTGTATTGTTGTGCTTTCCTATGCTTGTTGAATTTATGCCGATAACTGTAGAGTTTAGCGCTCAAATAAAAAAACATAGTCGGCCGCTTTATCTTTCCGTGAGTGTACACAGTCTTACTCCGTACTTAATTTTCTTTCTTATTTTGCTACTCTCGCTTGCTTCTCGTCTTAGACTTGCGAGTTGTTGCTATTAAAACCATAGAGGCACATTTAGATAATCCGATTCTTTCACGAAAGTCTGGGCGGCGCGTAATCTTAGATTAGAATATCAAGTTAGTGCATCCATTCTAGCGTTGTTTACGATTACACAAGAACAGCTCTCCGCAGGATTGCAAACTGTTATAAAACACATTCGCGAGAATATGTAGAGCAAAGTGGAGAGTTAATTTACTGGCTCGCAGCATCCGGTCAGTTGAATGGGTCGGAGTGTACGCTCAGGATATCTGTATTGGCAATCTGGTGTTAGCTAATAGGTTCCTCTTCTTGGTAGCTTCGCCCCATTTGGGAGCCCCACCACGTCGTAATTGCGATGCCACGGGTCATGACACAGTTGACCCCCTGGGAATCCCAACTTTTTCTCCCCGGTGCGTTTTCCTGCAGACTACTTCCTCTTATCGTTCCTGTAATGAGTTAATGGAGCCTCACTTCTGAGAGTTGCCGTGCCGCCGTCGGAAATGCAATGCAAGAGAATCTACTGCAGCGAGATAAAGTAGCGCCTTCTATTGGCTTGCTCTTTAGTTGACGATACCAGTGTTTTTTAGTCTGATATTTAAAACGAAACTGTATCAGCTACGTTATTTAGCATCGGTGAAATTGGTGAAGTGATGTGGTACTGGGCGAGATGAGGCCAAAGAATTCGTCATGGATTACCTGACATTCATCTTATATTAAATTTAGAGGAAACCTCGAAAAATATCCAGCCGAGTTATCAGAGCAAGGTAGTTTCAAACCCACGCGCGAGCTCAGCATCTGATCAGGAGACCAGCTCTTCACACCGATAGCCGATACATGGGTTTTCGGAAATAGAACTAAAAATACGAATTCTCTGCGTTTGTCTGAACCTAAATGTAAAACCAATGTAGCTTTTTATCATAGCATGAGTCAAGGTCCCAGATTATTAAATAAATTTTATTCTAATATTATTTTAACCACGAATCTTCTCCAAATTAACAAAAAAAATTATATTGGATTTATAGTTTGGGTTTAAACATATTAAACACTTTTTAATCTGTATTCATTCTAAATTTTGATTTTATTTTTGTCTGTATTGGAATCCCCTCCTGAGCACGAGTCTTACCCATTCAGGAGTGGGCTAGTTTATCTTGCATTGTATTAACTTGTATTCATTTCAAACTTACTAGCAATAAAATAAATAAATAAATAAATAGAATGTACGGTACATTACCCTCACCTTCATGATCCACAATTTAGTGGCATATAATTTGATTTTATATTTTATAAACAAGGCTAATGTTTTTTTAGTTCTGATTAAATTATTATTGTCATTGAAGGATTTGCGATTTTGAACACGATTTTTTTTTTTGGCATAATTTCTTACATTTCCCATTTTTCCACATTTTACTATTATTTTCTTCTGTGATTGATTCTCCTTGAATTTTCATTGCATTGCAATATCTAGGTAGGCCTACGTTGTCACGGAAATTTTAACGAAGGACTGCATAGATACGGAAATAAAATTTGGAGGTACCTTATTGTATAAGTTTTGCTTACAACATACTGCGCATATATGTATACTAGCCATACCCGTGCGCTCCGCTGCACCCGTTAGAAATAAATATAAAGTAATTACATAATTAAAATAGAACATTTGATCCAGGGAACATTCGTGTTTGATAGAAGGATAAATCGTTTAATATGTTACTTAATTTAAATTGCATCCAAATAATTAAAATGCGATCATTTTGGTCCAGAGACACTCATTTGGTGCATTGACAATTCCTTTAACCTGTTTCTTAATTTTTATTACATGCAACCATAGTTTAATGAACATTGACATCATTTAGATTTAATGTGTGTATTTTATTTTACTTGTTATAGCTTTCCATTGAATTATGGTAATAACTTAATTTTAACCCTTGTTTTCTACGTATTCAGTAAATGGCACTTGGCCCACTATGGTTGTGAACCCTTTAAATAACTTAAATTATATTATATAATATTACATATTATATTATATTATATTATATTATATTATATTATATTATATTATATTATATTATATTATATTATATTATATTATATTATATTATATCAGAAGTTACTGTAATAACATTGTAGCATTATGTCCATCTAGAGAAACTACACTTTCCAATGGTGAAATAATAATTAATTATACAAATCGGTTAATTTAGCTTCCGATATGACTTCATACAAACACAGAAACATTCTCTGTAGGCTATCTTTCATAGCTTTCGATTGTTGCTGTTCATGGCCCCTTATAGACGAAGTCATTTGTTTTTTAATTCATTACACGGCCTTAGATGGCAGTTATTTTAATTTTAAAACTCATTTATCTCATTAAATATCAGTCCTATCAAAATTTTTCAAGGAATAAACCTTATCGAAAATTATTTTTAAAGAAACTTTTGTTATGTAACATTTTTCACAAAAATCAGTAATAAGCGAGATATTTCGATTTATTTAATTCAGGCCCCCTTATAACCCCTCTTTTAAGTAATGTATTTTGAATGCCATATAGCCTAAAATATAAGTTACAACGAACATAATTTATATTCCAATTTTCATCGAAATCCGTTCATCCATTATCGCGTGAAAATGTAACAAACATACAGACAGACAGACAGACAGACAGACAGACAGACATACAAACAAAAATTAAAAAAAAGCGATTTTCGGTTTCAGGGTGGTTAATTATATATGTTAGGACCAATTATTTTTGGAAAATCGAAAATTACCAGAAAAATTTCGGCTACAGATTTATTATTAGTATAGATATGCTTCTTGTGCACAAACGTGTAAAATTGTTGCCTACATGCGGGTGGACTCCCCTCCCATCAAGGCTCGCTCTAACAAATTTTAATTTCGTATCTGCACATATTTTTCGAACTTTTTTTTTTTTTTTTGGTATCTTAACAACAACGTTATGATTATTTGTCTTGTGTGGTAAAAAATAAGAAAATTATTTGTCAAAATATTAAAAATATTTAACCAAAATTTAACTCTAGTAGCCCAACCTCTTCTGTTATATAAAACAGGGAAACTTATAGTAGGGCCTACTCAGTTATACGCTTCGGATTTTTAGGCTCGAATAGGATAGGTTGCAATAATTTGATGTAAAAATCCCTAAATGTATGTAATACGAGAAACTCTCTAGCGATGATATTGCCTAAAACAAGGTGCATGAAAATACTATGTTTCAGTCTACGCTGAACGAGCCTAGAAATCCGAAACCACCAGAATATGTTTGGTTATTATAAGTTATAACAACCAAACATATTCTGGTGGTTTCATTACAGTTACAATGTATAATAAATGTCGTCTCCAAATTCTTTAAAGTAAATGCATGTCGATTGTCTCTTAATTTTCCTGTTTGTAAAGAGATAAGTTCTTGAAGGCACCTTAACTAACTCTTCTTTCTCATTTAACACCAACCTGTCCGTTTGGGAAACAATATTCGGATATTTTCGCAGCCCTGTGTAGAGCATGAATCACACATTTGACATGTATCATTTTTGGAAAGCTTACTGCAAGACCTTCGGCTGCGTTTTTCATATATGCTTCGGCTCCACCTGTAAGAAACAATAATATGTTGTCATATTTCATACCTTTGACCATAGTAGGTGCATAGCTTCATTGACGAGCCTAGGAATTATGATTTGATTTACTGCTGGCAGACAATTTTACACCTTAGCAAAAATGAATGTTTGCAAGCATATTCGTCAATTTTCAACAGACCGACGACAACGTTTCCTACTTTCCTGATCATCGTTGATAACAGGGGCTAATTGAAATGCTTGTTGTTTAGATTTATACTTAAGTGTTGGAACTTAGATTATTTTAATTTAGTGAAAATATTCAGTAAGCGAATTAGAATAAATTAAGTTTGTTATCGTTATTGCTTTAATCACAATCATATTCTCTTTCTTTCCCTCCCTCTTTCCCTCTCTCTCTCTCTCTCTTTTCCTTTCTATATATATATATATATATATATATATATATATATATATATATATATATATATCTCACATACACATACGCGCAGATACAAATTAAGAATACACATACTTGTTAAAACAGCAATATATTCAGACCTTATACGCTGGCCTACTATGCTCGAGGTTGCGGGTTCGATCCCGGCCCAGGTCGGTGGCATTTAAGTGTGCTTAAATGCAACAGGCTCATGTCAGTACATTTACTGACATGTAAAAGAACTCCTACGGGACAAAATTACGGCACACCAGCGACGCTGATATAACCTCGCAGTTGCTAGCGATGTTAAATAAACCATAATTTAAATTTTTTCAGAGCTTATATCAAAATATATTTATTTTAGTTGTGAACGTTTATTTTGAAGTATGAAAAGACTGATTTATTTATTGAAGACGGCCATCGGTATATCTCAGGCGGCGGAAGGCGCATTTGTCTGCTGATCGGAAGCTGCATTCGGGCATGGGTTCAATTCCCGCTAGGGCTGATTAGCTGATTGGATTTTTTCTTAGATTTTCCCCAACTGTAAGATGAATTTCAAGTAATTCCATAGCGAATTCTCGACCTCATTTCGCAGAATACTGTCTCGCCGTCAGCAATTCCGTCGTGTCTTTACATAACATACAAAATTACTGACACGTAGATCCCAAGATAGAAAGCTCATAGTAGTAGCACAAATTGTTCCCTGCAGTGACTGAGTGGTCAGACCTACGACCTGTCACGCAGGCGATCCGGGTTCGAGTCCCGGTCGGACCTCAAATTTTCAATGAAATATCCTAGGGCTGACCTGAAAAATCCATAGTGGCATTGTGGCGGACAAGGTCATAGTTGGAGGTTCCCCGATATTAGGCATCTACATCATTCCGTCAACATTTCTCCATTTCTTTATCATTCCATAGCATTCCCCCGAACGCCGAATGGTCACACATGGAGGGGGCTGATCTAGGGACAAAAGGGGGGTTGCCTGCTCGAAACCTGATTACGCAACGAACCTTAGTGTAGTGTGGGTGTGAAAAAGCGTGACCCCGGGACGACCAAGAACAAACAGATGGAAAGATTCAATTAGCATCAGAATGGAACAGTAATGACCCAACATTGATGGAAGAAGGAGAAAAAGAAGAAAAAATAAATCTTCGAAAACCATTTCAATAGTATTCTGTAAGAATTGTGACTATTATTCTGTATTATTCATAAGCTGGTACAGAAATATTGTTGATTTCTAACTCTTATAAACTGATAAGTAATGAATTTAATTTCTAAGGTTATAGTCTAGTATTTTTAACGAGAGTTAATTATTTCCCCATATGTCTAGAAAACTGAACTTCTCAAGAGATACAAAAAAAACATCTCAGGTCCTTTATTTGAGCTCTTATTATTTTTTCTCAACACTTTAACTAAAATGAATGTGAGGTTTCTCTTCATAATATCATGAGTCTATATGTTTAGAACACGAAATAATGTATAACTCAATTTTGTAAAAAAAAAAAAATGGACATATGGGGTTTCTCAATATTGTGATTCAAATGTAAACCTTCGTGTTGTAGACTGTCATTAAAAGAGAGAATAAATGTTAATCGTTTACGTCACAAATCTGTGACGTGTGCTTTGCTTCTACAGATGTAAAGGATTGCATTTGGACCGGAAACTCTCATTGTCAAGATGAATTTTGAAGGCTATACATCCTTGGACGCGCCTGGATGGTTCTAACCTCTCAGTGTTTTGATGTCTGTTACTCTAGTAACGCCCGTCTGAATGACAATCGCTTCTTCATTATGAATACATCCCTATCTGGTTGTGTCATCCACGTAGCCTGCATGCTCTTAGTAAAATTGCTACCGTAGCAATTTAGTCTACATTAATATCATAAAGGGGAGTTGCCTTCTGTACCTCGCGACGTGTACAACAGTCGAATTTAATGCATCAGTGACACAAGAAGATACAGTATCATAATTGTATGTAATGTAAATATATGGTATGTAATGTGTTATATTCACTGCAATACGTTTTGTTTCATGTTAATAGAAGTATGTACAGTACACAAACTTCTTTTTCTCCTTATGCAACAACTTCTGACCAAATGACTAACTGTGATTACAACTTTATGTTTTCCGGAAGACAATATTAATGCCGAAGAAAAACGTCTTAAAAACTAAGAAGGACATGGGCACTTAATATCTTCTGGTGCATATTTTTTCAAAAACTGTTCATCAAAAATAATTTAAAAATTAGTTGTGCGTTAACCAGACCCAAAAGACTAAAAATAGCGGTGGGTTTTGCTGTGAGATTCATGGAAGTATTTAAAAAAAATAGGCCAAAAATTGTGGAATTAAAAAAAAATTATATCTCAATTCCTGTTAATATTCTTCAATTTGTAGTAAGTACTATTAAAGATTAAGAATTTAAAAACATTCCCTGAAAATCTTGTTTATCTATCTGTAACAGGTTTTGAGTAACATGCACCCAAACTTCATGAAATTAACATTGTCGAGATAGGCAGTACATTCTTACTTTAAAGAAATATATTTCGTTGTGTTTAAAATGTGAATACTAAGTACTACAGAACCCGAATAAATATCAACATAAGTTATCACTAGGGCTCGGAAAAGTGCAAAATATGTAGGCTATGCAATTATGCGATTAGGTATAGCTTATAGCAGAAAAATTTTGGAAATATTCAACATTTTTTCCCTCCATTACTGTATCTTGTACAATAATGAAAATTAGTATGTGTAAAACACTGTCCTTCTGCTATATGAACAAAATAAGTTTTTTTTAATCGTAAAAATATTTACATTTCTCCCCCCCCCCCCCAAAATTCAGTTCACTGTGCAGTGATGAAGCGTTTCCCACATAACTAAAAAACTATCCAACATTCTGTGATTAATTTTTTTTGTGTATTTATGCATGCCATATCTACAATATGATGCTTCTCTACCTCTGATAGATTGTCTGATAAAAAATCAATTCATTTAAAGAAATAGTCAAATATCAGCGTTTCCTTCTAACACAAAATAAAAAAAAAATGTTATTTGTTAAGGAATGTAGTTGAAAGAGCATGATATTGTAAACGTGAGTTTCAGAAATAAAATAAAAGAGAGAGAACATGAAAAAGTTAACAAGTTTGAGTTGAGGGCAACGCTCCATCACTGCACAGTAAACTGGCATCAATTTGAATTTTGAAAAAAAAAAAAAATAGTTTTTTTAAATCGTAAAAATATATTTTTTTTTTTCATATAGCAGAAGGACAGTGTTTTACACATACCAATTTTCATTATTGTACAAGATACAGTAATGGAGGAAAAAAATGTTGAATATTTCCAAAAATGTTTAATATTTCCAAAAATTTTACTCCTGTAAGCTATATCTAACCCTTTAAAGCAGGAATAAATGTATTAATAATCCAGAGCATATGTACTATCCGATACTTCCCGAAAATTATAAAATAATGAAAAAAATCGGAATTACGTTCTTTGTCATCATTATTTCTGTCATTGAAAATATAGCCAAAGTTAACAAATACTAGAAGTATAAAAATATAATATTGTAAAGCTCACCTGAATTACTGGACTGGAACTGCTACTGTGGTACCATCGAAGCCAACTTAATTCTTCCTATTAGAGTATCAATCATCATTTTGAAGTTTAAAAAAACAAATGATAGCCCACTCTGTTATTTCTAAAAATTGATTTGTTCTGAGGAAAACTAGAGATGGACAAAAATAACCGGTTATTTTCATACGGTTAACCGGTTTCTTTTGTTTGCCGGCTTAATCTGATAACCGGTTATTTTCATACGGTTAACCGATTAATTACCGGTTATTTTTGTTTACCAGTTTAATCTGATAACCGGTTATTTTCCTCAATAATCTAATGCCCGGTTATTTTTTTTTAAATATAGGCTACACCGAATCAAATATATATTAAGTTTATCTCAGATTTAATGCCAGTCGAACATCGTTTCTTTTTATTATTTTGAGCTCGGCTTAGGGACACAGAGTAAACAGTATGAGGTTTAGAGTACACAGAGTATAAATGACGTCATGACCCGTATGGAAAGGCGACTGCAACAGCACAGGTGGGTCTGTAATGTGCATTACCGTTGTGTGTAGGCCTATTGCTGCTTGGCTGCGGTACGTGTAACAGGCTTCGGCGTAGGGACACCTGATTGAAGGTTACAACTCACGTTAATACTTTAATGGTAGACATTTATTGTCTACACAAGGAATGTACTGTATATCGTCGCTTAAGAACCAATACCGCGTAACTGACAAAATGTAAATTTTACAGGAGAAGGAAAAAACCGAATAAAAACCATAAAAATAACGCAATAGTCTTGAAAAGTGGTGTATGGCTATGAAATAGCATAACTAATTTGTAACTGAGTGAAAATGGATGATCATGGCCGTAGACATTTGGCCATGTCACTTACGCGGTATTGGAACTCTGCCGTTGACTACATTTTGTTAGTTACGCGGTATTGTGAGGCAACTTTAGCAGCTTCAGGACACATGCTGACAAGCGTTTTCTTTGCGTGAAAACTGCCTTCTGGAAATATTATTCGTGCTCTTGTATATGTCAATGTGTTATCTGAATTGTTGTCCTACCATCTGACTTGAGGTCAAGGTCGGTAGGCTGTAGCTTGAATCAGCACTAGATTACGTTCCAGACAATGATTGCTGCATTCTTAGTCAATCAAATGCTGAAACTATGGGAAAGGAAAAAGAAGACACAGTTCAATGTTTATTGTTGTTATAATAATAATAATAATAATAATAATAATAATAATAATAATAATAATAATAATAATAATAATGACAATCTGATACAAGGTACTTTATTTTCACACTACGTATATGAATAGATAAGTAGAATTGTTGCTAAAACGTTGCTGACAAATATAATTTTATAATAAAATAATAATAATATTATTATTATTATTATTATTATTATTATTATTATTATTATTATTATTATTATTATTGACAATGGACTTGACTGACTTGCGAATAATGAAAAGAAAATCATATAAAAATATAATAATGATGATAATTTTTCAGGCACAGTATTCGTTAAACACAATAAAGAAATAATTATAGGCCTATGCTGAAATCACAAAAACTAATCCTTGAGTAACCCTAGTGTGGAATACAATCATAAAAACTATGGCACAATCGGTTCTATATACAATAATGTGACTGTAATTTAGGCAGGCTACTAATGCCCTTTTTTTCTGTGCTTTTGCACGAGAACATTACTTTTTTTTACTGAAGGGACGCCATCAGTACTATTAGCTAACCAATATTGCACAGTTCATTCTTTAATTCCCAATGTACACAGAAACATCTTTTTGCAAACCTGAATTTTTTTCTCATCAACTTTTAGGTTGTAGACAAATGTTCTCTTTCTTCTCGATTCAGAATTTGTACTGTCAGGTCTTTTCGTAGATTTGATACGTAAACGGTCCTCTGTTCCCAAGTCATAGATTTCCAGAATGCCTGAAAGATGTCTTCTCTCATTAGAAATTAAATTACAGCCCATTACTTTCGAATTTTGGCACATTTTATAACTACACTCTGGCCCCAAATTCCTTGCATCTCTTTTCGTATCATGTGTTACTTTGCCATCTTTCGATCTCTTGTAGCTAAGATAAGCTGCCTGTTCTATTCTAAGTTTTCTATTTTTCATTTTCTTCCACTTACCCTTTTGTGGCTTTGAACTTATTTTTCTTTTCTGTCAAATTTCCATGAACCGCTTGTAGATTCTTCTCTTTACCTTTTTCTGACGAATGTAAAGATGTAGAATAAGTAGCACTCACAAATTCTTCGGGGTCGTCTACATATGAAGACGCTTCCGAAATTTGGTGTAGATCCCTCATTGACATGGTATTGTCTTCAGTTTCTGTCCTATCCTATTTCTAGCTGTATTATTTTAATAGCGTTGCTTTAAATCATACCAGACTGCATAATACGATCATAACATTACCGGTAACACTGGACGGATAATCCCTGATCTGCAGCAGCCCATTTCTAGAAGGACGGTTTTCTTTTGCATTTGAATTATCAGGCAGTACACCTACGAATAAGGTGAGATTACTAGTGTTTATAAATGTGATATAAATGGCTTAAAAACATGTGTAGTAAATATTATCATCAATTAAGATCTTCCTCCTACCGGAGGAAATGGAAGGAACCAAGCTCAGCACCACTAAATGTAGCGCAAATTATTTTAGCGGCCCCGTTCATGATTATTTATATTAAGTACTTAAATTAAGTTTGCTGTTATGATTCCGTAACTGAAGAAAAATAAACGTTTAATAACTGTGATACTTCTTATGCCATACCTTTGTTAATGTTCACAGAAGTTTCTCCCGTCTTGAATGCAGAACATAGCACAGATAGGATTTCGTTCTCGCTAAACTGACTGTCGTCTGATTCATTGTCCATTTCTTTTCTTGTATTTGTAGGCCTATATAATAATAAAATATTAAATGTACTATATTTCAGTGAATGAACTTGGAGATTCTGCGGCAATTCAGCTCAACTAACATTCAATTGACATTAGTGAAATAATTATATTATATTTACCTTTTAAATAATTGAAACTGAATACTTCTTTAATCTTCTCAGAATATTACACACTGCTGACACAATTTTACAAAGCAGTAACGAGAACCAGCTTCCGTACTGAGGGCGCGCAGGGAGTAGACGTAATATCTGTTGTCAGATACGCGGTATTTCCTACAGACTTCTCGTGACTTCAGTTACGCGGTATTGTACCCCCCTCCTTCGCACGCAGGCCATTCATGCAATCAAATTCCCGCGCTTGTCAATGCATGCAGACGACAGTGGAGGTACCATCTGTGCAAAAAAACAGTTTTGACCAAAAATGTCAGTTACGCGGTATTGGTTCTTAAGCGACGATATACTGCTTCTGTACAGGCTGAAATATATTTTGTGCCATACTGTGACGGACTGTTTACATGTTGAGACACGAAGTAACGGCGCGCTCAATCTCCCACTCCACTCGACCAACACAACACTAAACGTCCGTGCGTTCTGAACTTCATGCGTTTCTGTGCCCAGGACCGAAGCCTGGTAATCAAGTCTGTATATAAATTGTCTCGTGATCATTCCTAGATGGGGTATATGGATTACTGCTTTACTTACTTCATCTGTCCATAGATGGCAAAATGAAATTTGACTTCGAATCAATGCTAATAATACAGTATATGCCAATCTTAATCGTTGACGTTGTCTGATTGACTTACCTGTAACCAGACAGCGAATTTTCGGTCTCTACACAGCGACGAGCCGTCACGTCTCTTGGCGTACGGAGCATAACGGTGAGTTCAATTACCTCTCTGCAAGTGATGTACTCTCAGCATTGGGACCTAAAATTCGCTGTCTACTTATAATATTAGGCCTATAGATTGTTTGCGGATACTGGCGAGAAAAGTTTTCTTATTCTAATGACATAGGTTATTGATATTTTTATATCATTGTCCCATTAGGTTTCTAGCTTTCCAATATCGATCACTCTCACAGGCGAACTTCTGGGATGTGCATTGTCGTAGATATTCTTCGTCCATAAGGCGAGAAACTTTGACTTCAGTATTTATTGGTTATAGCAGAATAGGTTGCCGTCGAAATGTATCTTTATAAAGATTATTACTGTAAAAATTATGCACAGGGCCGACCCTTGGGCGGGGCAAGTGGGGCGGTCGCCACAGGCCCCTCAGCCGGGAAAAAAAATGTAATCTGTCGACTACTAATTAAAATAATGTTAGTCCTATGTTCTTGTTACAATTTTTACTGTGAGACACTTAAAAAGAAATAGCGAAGTGAATGTTTAGGTTAAAAGGGGTTAAAATGTCTCGCAATATATCCATCCTCTAAGAACGGTAGCCTACTCACTAGTGAATATTAGAGTTGGGTCGATTCGTGAACGAATCGTTCATTCGAACGACTAATAATAAAGAATCGTAAGAATCGATTCGTGGTATCAACGAGTCGTCGTTCAAAAGAATCGTAACGAATCGTCGTTCAAACGAATCGTAACGAATCGTCATTCAAAAGAATATGAAGGAATCGGCATGGTATCGTAACCCACGATTCTATTCGTTGCTTGATGTAACCTGTCAACGGACATTTCCGAACCGTGTCGAATGCTCCCGAGCGAGAGTGAAATCAAAATATGTACTGCATTTGTTAAGTATGGAAAATAATGAACACAAACCTGAAATTTGCATAGTTAAATAGAGATGTAATGCAAAAAATGTACTTCATAATAAGGTTCAGTTGATAAATTATAATTTAGAGACATTATCTTGGGTAATTTTGTACACTAATGGAGTTCATACTGAATGGTTCCAGCCAATGAGAAAGAGACAATCAAATGTCTCGCCTCTTATGCCATCTATGAGAGAGATGTAGAACGTTTTTGTTCTAAGCGTGGTTTGCAAAGGAAAGTGTCTTGCGACGATTCAAAAGAATAGTTGGAATCGCAGACTGGGAAGAATCGTGAACTCGTTGACGATTCAAAAGAATAGTTGGAATCGCAGACTGAGAAGAATCGTGAACGAATCGTTAGAATAGATTCGTAATGTGTGATTGAATCGTTGGAATCGACTTCTGAAAAAGAATCGTGTTGCCCAACTCTAGTGAATATACACTGCCAAGCAAAAAACACGCAACACTTGAATAAATTTGAAATATCACACCATAATACAAATTATAACATTACTGTGTGCATCTATGGACCTCTTTGTGTTAGGCAAGTGTTAATTCATGTTTTGAGAAGAAAAGTTTACCCATTGGGTGGCTTGTGACACCCTCTTTGCCACTTCCTGTCCCTTAGTCTATATTTATTGCTGTGCCATTAAAATTTACAATCCTAAAGACAAGCAGCTAAAACAAATTTACAACATTTTTTTTTTTTTTTTTTTTTTTTTTTTTTTTTTTTTTTTTTTTTTTGCTTATAATGGAATTCTGTGATATTGAACTCAGTTTTAAACAACGTTTAAGAGAGTTAAGCTGCCTTTAAAACCCATGATAGCTCCTAGAGCAGTGGCGTTGGTAGAGGATGGCAGCATCTTAGATTATGTGGCTCAGGTGTTGCATACAACTCCGTCGACGGTTTCACGTACAGTGCAGCGGTGCAGGGAAGTTTGTTCATATTCTCGAAGACCGCGATATGATAAGAAAAGATTAACTTCTTGCAATAGATGACCAGTTCTTGCGCCTTCAAGTGCCGCGTAACCGCCGCAACACTGTGATCTAAGCCAGAAATCGACTGGAAAAAGTGCGAGGTATGAATGTCGGTGAGTGGACTGTGAGGAGGAGGTTACATGATGCTGGCCTGATCTCCAGAAGACCTGCTTCTGGCTCAACATCGTCAAACTCGCTTACAATTTGCAAAGGAAGATCAGGAATGGGCTGAGAAATAGTGGAGAGATCCCCAGATGGAAGAGAAAGAGGGTGGAGAACTAGAGAAAGGTATTCTCCATGCAAATTTTCATCAAGGACGGCATTTCATAGCCGTTCAGTGATGGTGTGGGCAGGCATCAGTTTTACTCTACGAATGGACCTTGCGTTTGTGGAGTGTGAGTTTCTTACTGCCCATCGTTACATGAAAGAAATCCTTGGGTAACATGTTCTTCTTTTTGCATAATTTATTGGTGACAACTTCGTGCTCTTGGAAGACAACACACGTCCTCATGTGCGCGATATGTCCTCCAGTACCTCAATGAAGTAGGGATTCAACTCATGCAATGGCCATCACTCAGTCCGGATCTTAACCCAATTGATCATCTGTGAGATATTTTAGGAAGGAATGTCCGTCACCGTGGTCCAGATACCCTTCAAGAGCTACGGGGCCATGTATGCAACACCTGAGCCACATAAAGTAAGCTGTGGTCATCCTCTACTCTAGTGGCGTTCTCGGGTCTTAATGGCATCTTAACTCTCGTAAATATTGTTTAAAGCTGAGTTCATTATAACAGAATTCCATTATAAGCATAGAAAGAAAACAATAGTGTTGTAGCTTTGTTTTGGCTGCTTGTGTTTATGGTAGTAAATTTTAATGACACAGCAATAAAGGGACTGGAAGTGGCAAAGAGGGTGTCACAAACCACACAATGAGTATACTTTCCTTCCAAAACATGAATTAATACTTGCCTAAGACAAACAGGTCCACAGAAGCACACAGTAATGTTGTAATTTGTATTGTAGTCTGATATTTCAAATTTATTCAAGTGTTGCGGTTTTTTTTTTTTTTTTTTTTTTTGCAGTGTAGATGGTAGGAGTTTTTGTCTGGTAAATAAATATAAGTATTGTGACCGTTGTACATTGCTACAAATTTAATAGGCCCGATGGTTAATATGAATATTGAAACTACAACTACCGGTTCGGCGAACCAACGAGATATTTAACAACCGGTTCGCGCGAACCTATGCTAACCGCCTGCATATCAACATTGCCTCTACCTCTATCAGGTGGGAATACGTACAGTCTTTTAAAAAAGTTTTGTCGCACAGATACTTTTTTAATGTACAGTCTTTAAAAAAAGGTTTGTCGCACGGATACTTTTTAACGTACAGTCTTAAAAAAACGTTTTGTCGCACAGAGACTTTTTAACGTACAGTCTTAAAAAAACGTTTTGTCGCACAGATACTTTTTAACGTACAGTCTTAAAAAAACGTTTTGTCGCACAGATACTTTTTAACGTACAGTCTTAAAAAAACGTTTTGTCGCACAGATACTTTTTAAAGTACAGTCTTAAAAAACGTTTTGTCGCACAGATACTTTTTAACGTACAGTCTTAAAAAAACGTTTTGTCGCACAGATACTTTTAACGTACAGTCTTAAAAAAACGTTTTGTCGCACAGATACTTTTTAACGTACAGTCTTAAAAAAACGTTTTGTCGCACAGATACTTTTTAAGCCCCAGAAAGGAGGTAGACGCATGATCAGAGGACGAGCGACCTGGTTCACAAGAGGACGACTAGTTGTGGTAATAAAATTAGTTTTGTTTCGTTGTTTGTCGATCATGCGTACTGCCTCCTTTCTCGGACTTATAAAGTATATGTGCGACAAAACCTTTTTTCTAAGACTGTACCTACTCGAATGGCATTTAATTTTTCTCCATCATTGTGTGTCAAGCTGCCGTTGACCGTCATGCACGACGTTGACCCAGAAAGAATAGTAGTCTATTTAATGTAGGAATAATTTGGTCACTAGATCATCTGCTGTAATTTAAGAGGAGAAAAATTACAGTGACTAAGACAAGTTGATGATGACAGCAATGACAATGATATCGATGTTGACGATGAGCTGGATGTAGAAGAGGATTGTAACACAAAGAAGAGGAGTAGAGCAACATTCTTAACTTTGACTTTGGAATGCGCCACTTCCTGAGGATTTGTAATATAACTTCCCACGGTGAGATGATGGAAATAGAGCCAAGAGCGTCTCTCCTTCATAAGCGCCCATGGTAGTAATGCAGATCACGGAGCGTATTAGCAACTGGTGTTCATTCTTCACGCACAAGAATGCAGCGTGACTGAGAGGCGAGCTGCACAACTGCTTAAGTGACGTCGTGAGGCATGCAGCGCAATTCCAAAGCTTGTTCAACAGTCGTGTGTGTACTCGTGTAGACTCACCTTTTAGCCAGCTATAGGGTTCTGGCTGATGACATAGGAATTAAAAAAAAGTGTGATTTATCGATACAACTAGTATAGATTATTATAGGCCTAAAGGGTGACACTCTACATTGTAATAGTTTGTTGTTGGAATATGGATTAGAGTAAGAAGAGAGATCCTATAGTGTGGATACTGTGACTTTGAAAATGAAGGAATTAGACGTTTCTATAGCTCAATTACTAGCGCGTTAGTCTTCCATCCAGGCGGCCAGGTTTCGATTTTCGACCAGGTCGTGATGGAATTTATGTTGAACAAAGTGCTGCAGAATATTTACCTCGATATAGGTTACTCCCACATTTCTATACCATTCTGCAAACATTCTTCACTTTACCCTCATTTCATCTGTCATCTTCCTTTCTGTAATACCGGTAGTTGAAATCTTAGGGGGTAGTACAGGTTTCCAGTGCTGGTATATGAAGGGCTTGCAGTCTCTGGCTCATTAAGTACTAGTCTGAGGATAGAATTTGGTTTCTGGTAACATCAAAATTCATGACCAGCCCCGCTTCAACATTTAATTTGCACCTATCTATGAAGTATTATGATAATTTTATTGTCTAAAGAATGTTTTTTTTTTTTAAATACAGTCTATCACAATAAACCATCGTGAATCATAGGTTAGAAGGAAATTGTTGAAAATAAGCTGGGATCAAGTTTCCGGCCAAAAACCGGGGTTAACGCCCCGTATAAATACTCTTAATTCCAAAACGTTTGTGATATTTTAAAACACACAGCGGAAAACCCACAAATTTTATTTCGTACCTTTAATTTTCTCGCAAGGCTCTGTCAAGGCTGAGGTAGGATGGCCTACCTGTTAGCATCGGATTCACGAATTCCATCTGTTGTACATGGACAATCGTCGCATTGGGTGCATAATAGATCAGTGTAACCCTAAATGTAAGATTCCGTCCCTGAACCGGACCTCGAAAAGCCAATCCAAGTTAAGAAACACGATGTACGGAAGGATACAGACTGATCGACTCAGAAGATCATTAATTACAAACGTAAGAACAAAGGCTTATTAAATTATTTAAAATCACATTCGTACAAATTCCTTGGAACTTAGCCTATTAAAGTAATTACCATTTTAAACAAAGGAAATACTGTAAACATAAACAATGAACAGGAATATTTGCGGCAAAGGGACAAGATGTATCGGAAGCAGGTCGCTGCTGTAGATTTATTGTCATCAGTTTGCTGTTAAATTACACACCTACCAAGTTTCATGCATAATGCGCGGATGGCACATAATTAGTTCACGATCTCCAATCTCCCGTATTGACCCCATAATCTCCAGGATTTAGAGTTGAGGGCACAACGTCCCTGTTTGTTATTTTTGTTGGTTATTTTAAGACGTTTTTTCAACTGCTATGATTATATAGCGTCTGAATGAGTTGAAGGTGATAACGCTAGCGAAATGAGTCCAGAGTACAACGTCGAAAGTTAACCAGCATTTGCTCTTATTGGGTTCAGAGAAAATCAAGGGGAAAAAAACCTCAACCAGGTAACTTGCCCCAAGCAGGATTTGAACCTAGGCCCGCTCGTTTCATGGTCAGACGTGCTAACTATTACTCCGCAGTGGTGGAGCCCTGTTTGTTACGTTTTGTCCTATTATTATTATTATTATTATTATTATTATTATTGTTATTATTATTATTATTATTATTATTATTATTATTATTATTATTACTTACAAATGGCTTTTAAGGAACCCGCAGGGTCATTGCCGCCTTCACAAAACCCGCCATCGGTCCCTATCCCGTGTAAGATTAATCCACTCTCTATCATCATATCCCACCTACCTCAAATCCATTTTAATATTATCCTCCCATCTACGTCTCGGCCTCCCCAAAGACCTTTTTCCCCTCCGGTCTCCCAATTAACACTCAATATGCATTTCTGCATTCGCCCATACGTGCTACATGCCCTGCCCATCTCAAACGTCTGGATATAATTTTCCTGATTATGTCAGGTAAAAAATGCAATGCGTGTAGTTCTGAGTTGTGTAGCTTTCTCCATTCTCCTGTGACTTCATCCCTCTTAGCCCCAAATATTTTCCTAAGAACTTTTGTTCTCAAACACTCTTAATCTCTGTTCCTCTCTCAAAGTGAGAGTCCAAGTTTCATAACCATGCAGAACAACCGGTAATATAACTGTTTTATAAATTCTAACTTTTAGATTTTTTGACAGCAGACCAAATGACGAAAGATTCTCAAATGAATAATAACAGGCATTTCCCATATTTATTCTGCGTTTAATTTATTGTTATTATTATTATTATTATTATTATTATTATTATTATTATTATTATTATTAATAGTGGTGATGGTGGTAGTAGTAGTAAATTCCCATCCCCGCATTTCATCTCTCGTAGTTTGACAGTTCTGATATTGCATACGCTCTAAGATTTTCAAGAATAGGATAAAATGTTTTGTTCGGTATTTCGCCAATATGGCGCAATTATTGGTCGCACTATAGGGCCTGAAAACCTAATTCGTGAAGTATGTTTTATTATTATTATTATTATTATTATTATTATTATTATTATTATTATTATTATTATTATTATTATTATTATTATTGCTGTTGCTGCTACTGCTATGACTATTACTACTACTACTACTATTACTACTACTACTACTATTATTTATCATCATCATCATTTGAAACCCGTGAATTTTCATCGATTCCTAGCGTCATGGATTTCAATAAATGAATGTTGGTGTCACCTTACTGTTAGCCGAACAGTACGAATGCTAACTTTCCAAACCGATTAATCACATTAAAATTCCGACGACTCTATGTAGAATCTGTGTACAAAGCGTTTGGGACAGATTGTCTTTGAGTACACCCGTTTATCCCACTTTTATATTAATCATCATGGTGTAATGTAGACTCCCCTTCCCGTGCTGCACAATGAGTAATATAAATGAAGACAAAGTGATCTGCAGTTTTGACTAGTTGCTCTTGAAGAGGAGTCTGGAACATTGATGAGAATGAAAGTCTTCACTATTAAATACTGTGGGGCGGGGAAAGGAACCTTTAACTATGACTAGCAACTTTTGCCTAAGCTCTTGTTTCGTACGATGGTGTTCATATTCATCAGCACTGCTTTCTACATTAACCCATACGTGTTTCCACTGATATCCAGACATTTAAAAACTTTTTTTGAAGAGTATAGCTAAGCTAAGTAAATCTGTTAATAATAAGGCTGTTGATAAAATTTGTACTGAGTTTTGTACGCAATTGTTTAATTAAATTTATAAGTGTGTTTTATATTTCTACACTCAATTCGTTCATATTATTATTATTATTATTATTATTATTATTATTATTATTATTATTATTATTATTATTATTATTATTATTGCTACAACTATACTACTCAGTAGTATGTAAATATGTACCTCGATCTTGAAAAAATAGATTTAGAAAATTTGGCGGAATTATAGCAACAGAAGAGATCTTATTTTTGGTGGAAGATGAAAGACGTCCAAAGATTTTTTTCTTAGTTATTCAATTGACCGCGTAGTTTCGAATGTTGGTTGCTTTGTTCCTATTCTCCCCCCTGTGTGTGGACATACGGTGCCAGCGCTGGGCCTCTTGTGACCAGAATTATGAATCAGTGTCTTTCATACGGGTCAGCTAACACATTCTGCATTAACATTTTAACGATGTAGAAACTTGACCTATGAGTCACGAAGGTTTATTGTGATACAATGTATTTCAAAAGACATTCTTTAGCCTGTAACACTTCGTAGATACGTGCAAGCAAAATAGATGTTGAAGCAGTTGCTTGTCATGAATTTGGATGTTGCGAGGAAGATGAAGGTACGGAAGAAAATCTTTGGGTTTTTAATTGTGTGTTATGGTTTAATACAGTGGTCGTCAGTACTCGCTGAAATGAGTAAAGGGTAACGAGTGCAAAGTAATATGCTCTCGTGCAGAAGAGAGAGGTAGAAAGCATACCCGCCAACAGCCACGGATGCACGCCAGTGCAATGACTTTATCCGAGGGTAAGAGACGCTAGTCCGAGGGTGCACTGAGCTGATGACCGCTGGTTTAATATCATAAAAGTTTTGGAACCACAGTAGGCCTACCACCTATACAGAGCGTTCAGCTCGGCTTCCGGCCGGAAATGAGCGCATTCATTTGCGTTCTTGGGTCGGTTATAGTCCGGGGTGGAAAACTCGTATTGTAAACGGAGCAGTCAGTATGAGTAGCTACTTAGCTACAACAGCAAAATTGTAGCTAAGCTCTCTTACTTTCTGTCCCTGGGTTATACAAACACTTTCCTACTACGCTCAAGGCCAGAGAACACACGTGTTTACTTATCTTATAAGCAGAGACTTATTGCATTTATAAAGCTTGAAATATGCATGCAAATATGCTATATAAAATCTTAAAATATGCAATATAATTTTCGAAAAATAACACCGCGTAAATATTTTTTATTTTTAAATCGATATACATCTTGATTACACAACTTTTAACATTATATCACTTCGGAATATGTATTATATGTCTTTCTCGTGTTAAATTTTACCGTATCTGGTTAACATGTTTCGGCCTGCTATTGGCCATCTTCAGAACTCAAAATGGAGTAAAATGATGGCTGTTCTATAAATCTCAAAGCGTGCAGAATTTGTTGAAAGTTGTGAAAAACATTGTACATTGCAATAAAACACAGTTAAACAATTAACTCTAGTTTCACTATATTACTTAAGTATGATATTTCTATCTTTTACCGATATTAAAGCTAAGAATTTCAGGGAACTATGAATGTAATCTTCATGTTTTCCATGGTGAAGCTCCTACGCTTATCAAAAAAAGAGATTTTTATTCAATGAGAATGATCTCTCCACATAAAAAGATATCAAAGATGCATGCAATTAACTCCAGATTTCTTCTTGTATCAATTCTTCTTATAATTCTGTTACTTTATCAATGAATTTATGATTTAATTTTTTTTTATTATAAATGTTTTCGTGGATTATAATTTCTATATTATTGATTGTTGTGTCTATATTAATAATTAGTAATAATGTTGTAATAATAACAATTATGGTTATTAATTACTTCTGATGAGAAAATTTAGTTAAATAATAACATTATCTTGTCAAGATAAAATCCGTAACAATTTTGATATCTTACAAACAGAAATGGTATCCAGAATTTTTACAAGCACTAATTGAAATTTTTCAGAAACTTTTCTTGCAATTACGTGTGTGTCAGGTGTTAAAGTAACAGTAACAATTCTAACTAAAGACAAAGACTCCTGCAGTGGACAACACTGTGCCTCCATTTTTGTTATTGTGTCAGGTAGAGTGACTCACATGGTACTAAAACAAATGAACTAAGCGTAATGTCCTGCGAGGATAAAAAGAAAGGAGGGAGCAAATATGCTTTATATCAGTGCGACGAATATGATGTCAAACTACACCTTCTATGCCCCGTAATCCTCCGCGAAATACCGCAAATCACCAAATATTCAATTGCTACTATCGGTTTCGGTCATACGTAAACGGTGTAGAATGGATGTGGAGGTAACAGGAGTACTAGCAGATTATTGTATCATTGTACATTTCACTGTATATTCATTAAAAGTGTTACGGTTGTCACATGGACTGAACACTTCATTTCCACATTCTTTCTTTTATCAATAAGGATGTTGGCACTCCTTCACATGTTAAATCATAGGGGAACATATCAACGGACATATTCTACAGTTGAGCCGAGCAGAATATTAGCTTATTTAAAAAAATAACACTTGCTGAACTTGATTACACTTTTGAAATATTCCCAACAACATGAAACAATTTGTAATCGTAGTAATATGAACAAAACTGCTGATAAACACACCGGAAAAAGAGATGAACTATGGGTAATTTGACGGCCATACTAGTAAATCTTTTTGGTTCCACCGTTTCAAGCTTATGGGCCAGGGTTGGTAATGCCGTGTTTCTACAGGGCGTGAATCATTCCTTATTCATTAAGCTTCGGAGAATTGCTAAATATGTCATTTTTTATTACAAAAGAAAAATTACATCGGAATATGCCCAGAATGTGTAAGTTTTATACTCAAATAGAAAAATATGCATTAAATGTAAATAAATATGAAAATTTGAAATTATCTGCACTAACGTATTAAATGATAGCCATTGTCATGATTACCGAAGAAAACCATGTTTCCTTATGTTAAATTAGTTTGCATGTAATATGCATTTTGCATACCGAGCTCTACATATGTCAGTTAATTTCCAATTTGCAGTTTAAGATATAAGTTGATAACTCCCATTTAAAGTGCAGGTGTGTGTCCATAAAATTTTACGGTAGTTCAATACGGTAGTGAATTGATATTCAACCCCGTAAGTTCACGTTAGAACACAGAATTTTATTTATGAACTTAAAGAAGAGAAATTGCAATAGTACTTTTGCGTGTGAATAACAATTTCATGGAAAGATGTTGGAAATGTGTAAATTCAGACGGACATCACTTTGAACAGTTGCTACAATACAGATTATTATTCATTGTTGTTTAGACAACTTACCGAAGAGAGATTGGAACCCAATTAGTAGAGACCGTACTTTGTCGCAGGAAGCTACAAGATTAATTCCCACGTGCATCAACGTCGCTTAGTTATAACCACCGGTTAAAATTGCCACCTAACCTTTGGTTAAGCATTTTTACGGTGGATCGGCCTCGTTTAGGACTTAAATAGGAGGTTAACCACAGTAATCTCTAACCGGCCATATTCGAGCGGTTAAAGGAGAGAACCAGTGATAAGTGGAGCAAGTAAAACAAAATGGCGGCCAGAGCCACAGGTGATTATTTCGAAGACGATTATTTTCGAACTCGCGCCCTAGCGCAACTCCGGATCGGCAGGCAAGCGCCTTAGCCGACTGAGCTACGCCGGTGGCCCAAGACGATTATTATTGTACAGTACTTTAATTACCTGGACAGAGATGGTGGTACGCGTGAAGTTTCTTTAGTGGAAAGAGGGAATTCTTACGAGGAATTAGGTGACAGAAAATTTCAGGAGGAATTTCCTTCCCCCTCCCACTTTAGGAAAAATTGCCATTTTCTAAAATTCTCTTGAGCTTGAAATTCTCGACAAATGGACCCGGGTCCGCCACTGCCATTTACATCATAACATTGGGCGTTGGTAACATTGTTCAATCAGCTTATTTCCTCCATTTTTAGTAATCAGCAGTGGAGTTTGCTACAAGTGTGGAAAGGTTGAATTTCTTCCTTGAAAAAAAAATGGAAATAGATCGAAAGTCAGTGAGTGTGGATATGAAGTCGTACATTATTGAGGTGAGGAAGAATGACTGGAGATAATGTCCCTGATCACATATATAACAGATTGCTCACCTATAAGTTAAAATCGGTAGCATTTTGAAGAGAACAACCGCCAGGATCGCCACCCGTCCGTCGTAAACGAATACGAGACGGCAGTACAGTCGCTAATGCAATTCAAATGGGCGTTATGACGTGACTCCTTATGTAACAACTAGATGGCAGTATAGTAAACCTGACAAAAAAGATGAAACTGACAAAAGTTGTTACCGTTAAAGCTGAGCAATCTGGCTATATATGTGATCTGGTATGTCATCTAACTCCATTCCAAAATTCATTGATCGTTCTAAGTCAACGCATTCTGGAGTAATTATTTTTTTTCCTACGAAATATGAAATTTTTCAATAAGTTTCATACAGCAAAAATATTGTTATATAATCCATAGTTTGGAAGATAGATTGGGTTTGTAGTAAAAACTTCGTTTTTCACAGGCATTTGGTCCCTGTATAAACATCAGGGAGTTTGACATAATTGTAAGAACAGGAGTGAAACGAGGCGTGCCCTTATACTTTTGGTAGGGACTGTATAATATGCAGTAATGCGTAGAATGGACAGACGCATGTTTGCAATGTATGAATGTGTGGCGTGTGTGCATTCATTCATTCATTCATTCATTCATTTTATTCCATAGATCTTACATGAGCAATGAAGCTTTAAGATGTGAAACAAGTCAAAATCTTACAATATTCCAATTACAATTTTTACAAAATTTTATAGTTTTACAATTTAGTAATTTTCTACAATTTTTACAATTTTGTGCAATTTTTTACAATATTTTGGCGAGATGTAGTGAGATGAAGTGAGGTCCGAGGATTCGCCAAAATATTACCGGGCTTTTGTCTTTTGGTTGGGGAAAACCTCGGAAAAACCCAAGCAGGTAATCAAATCAAAGGGGTTGATGCCAAGAACTCGCCATAGACCATCCGGCTTCAGTCCCACGGCTGTGGAAAACCTCGGAAGAAACCAAAGACGAAAGGGGGATCCAATCCAATCCAAGCCCGAACGCAGCAGCTCCGGATCAGCAGCCCAGCGAGTCTGCCGACTGAGCTACATCGATGGCTCTACTAAAAGTATACAATACATAGCCAATCAGATTATTAAATTTACAAACGCAAACGATCATTCATCAGTTGAGCTATATGTATAACACAAAACAAGTAAGTTAATTAAATTTAAGGCATAAACAATTCAACCAATTGTGATATACAGAAATTGATAATACATATCATGCAAACTACTTCAAATTACAAACACAAACAATTTATCAATAGAGCTACTTAGATTACTATTCAATTTAAAGCATATACAATTCATCGGCCAAAACTATATAAATATATACAATACAAAGTAGCATGCTTTCATTAAGCTATACAAATTTGTGCAATTAATATCAAGTAGATTAATTCAATTTATAGTCATAAACAATTCATCAGTTGAGCTATACACACTACTATACAATTTACAGCATATAAAATTCATCAATTGAGCTATACAGACTATCATTCAATTTACAGTAGGCCTATATACATATATATTGAATGGAAGTATGTATGAGTGGGATGGATAGATTGAATATGATTCGATGTTTTGATACATAGAAACAGCGAGGAAGAGAGAGGGAAAGTGAGGCAGAACTTTCCAAATAAAATTTCTTAGGAATTCTGTCGCATATATAAGTCGCCTGAACACTTTATGGTTCAACAGTTCCACATATCTGACAGCAAAAGCAGATGGTGAACTAAAGGAGGACGACGAGAAGTAATTATTCTTTTAAATTGGGGTTCAGAATTGCTGTTAAGTTATTTCTTGTTTCACCCAATACAAGCAATGTTCTATTTTCTCCTAATTTCCTTTTGTCTCATTCATTACTTTTTGTATCCCTGAACCTGGTTATTTGTACATGCCCCTCATTTGGCTAAATATAAACGTCGTTGCTGAATGGAAGGATTGATTTAATTGCTCTCAAGAGTTGGACTTAAGTCACGTCTGCCTACAAAGCAAGATATAATACCGTCACGCACAACCATCTGATGTTCATTCCCGTCATCTCCATTTGACTGATTGGCAGCAAGCCCAAGCGAAGGTTTTTTAAGACTGCAAAGTATATTTGAAAAAATAAAAAGATTTGTTTTTTGTTTGCATTGGGCTCACGTTTTCAGTGTGTAAAACTGGCGATTTTCCAGTAACGGAAAGGCTTAAACTTTTTTATTCTGTCCTCCCCTCCTCCTCTCTTAACGACGTATATACACCCGAAGGACGAGTTCAATATTCTCGTAAAATAGATCTTGTAAGAAGTGAGTTCCACCCTCGCTAGAACTATATCCGGCCCCTCCCCCCTCCTTAAAGTCCCCTATTTTTAGCGTCACTTCCATTTCTGTTGATAATCTTAAGATGGTGTCTTCAAAGATCATTTTCAGTGTTGAGCATTGCTTATAAATTTGAGTCCTTGGCCCTGATTCAGTAAACAGCCCTGAGTTAAAGCTGGCAGTCAAACCGGGTCACTGAGGTGGAACTGCGGCGCGGGGGGTGCAGGCAGGGTCTATCTGCCCGCCGCGCCGCTACAGACGAAACGACGCAAGCGTCTCTCGGATATCCCGACTCTGGCTTGCATTTTAGCGTTTGTAATCAGTCGTCCTTTCACTAGCGGAAAGAGACTAATTGACACTGTAAATATTTGAATTGCTGAGACTATTTCGTTTATATAACGTCATTCCATTTTCGACCAATGAAGTGTAATTAAATTTTGAATTCCAACCAATCACAGTCATACATCGCGATAATTTTTGCAACTCGATTTATCACTATCAATTTATCGCATGGTCATTCTTTTGTTTAGTCAGTGTCGCCAACTGTTTCCTCGTAAATCGATGAGTATGAATCCATTATACTAAATAAAGTGCGAAATTCTACTTCCACATCTACATCTTCTAATTCCATGTCCATTGTACAGGGACATCATTTTATTTTTACTAACATTTTTAATATTAACTTGTCTGTACCTCTGGATCAACGCCATTTGTTACCCCCTTCCACGACTGGAGTTCGATGATACTGGCGCAATATACAAACAAATCACTTTACTAAGTATAGGAGGGAAGAAAAGTAGTTCATCCATTTACGTAAACTAGGAAATATTGCGCTTTTGAGTTTGATCATTTTCATTTGGTTTTTGTTTAATCAAAATACAGTATAGTATTAACAATGAGTTTTTTCACTTACGAACTGAGTTTTCCATGTGGACGTATTCATTATGCAGTGTATATTATACTGTCTACAGCACATTAGCGTACAATATAGAGAATGAAGTTAAATTGAAAAATAATCATAATATGGATATTTAAACACATTTTTTAAAATGGTGGCCGTTTATTTCGATACAGGTTTCAGTTATAATGTGCATATTATCGCACTATAGACTATTGCAACTAATCCCAATTACCAGTTTCGTTCTTCGTACTAGTAACTCATGTTGAAATAATTCTGTACCTATTCTATGAAAGAGTACCTTACGTATTGTAAATTCAATCTTCACTTCTGCCCGATCCGAAAAGATAAAATTACTCAGACATATTATCTACTGTCCGTCCAAGTTATGTCGTAGGGTCGTAGAAAGGGAGGAAATCACGTGACAGTTAATTACTTAACGAGGCCCTTTTATTTCAGTTATTTTAAACAGTTGTATATTACGTAGACGTCCAAATCCTAACAGAAATTAATGTTCTCAGAAAAGAGCTAAGACAGCCCAGCCACTAGCTGGCGAATAAAAGCTGTTTGGGGAAACCGGGATACGACGTAGGCAAATGGACGACAGTACCTGTGCGAAAATGATTCAATATTGAAAGCTCTTTCGTCACTGAAAAGCGCGAACATATTTTTGAAATTTCCTGTTTACTATGATCGTAAGGCTACTATGCGGTCTTGGATCTGTGTGGAGGAGGTTGAACTTCATTAGTAGAAGGGGTGGGAGTGAAGTACATTCAAAAACTCAGGTACAATAAAAATTGAAGTAAAAATAAAATGATGTCCCTGTATCTAAAGAAAATGACACGCCTTCATAACAATTGTTCATTTAATTAATGTATTAATCAGGTTATTATTTGTAATTATATTGTAAAATGTTTAAATTAAAGCAGATAATAAAAATGTATTTCTGTTATAATAACAAGAGAAAAACATGTAATTAAAATTGTTAAAGCTGTATTTCGCTTTTCTCAATTGGCATTACTGAATAACATCCAATTTTTATTGCAGTAATTAATATTCATCTATTTTAACTTCACAATATCTGAATAGGTTAAGTATTCACATACATGTCCACACCTGTGGAGTAACGGTCAGCGCGTCTGGCTGCGAAACCAGGAGGCCCGGGTTCGATTGCCGGTCGGGGCAAGTTACTTGGTTGAGGTTTTTTCCGGGGTTTTCCCTCAACCCAAGATGAGCAAATGCTGAGTAACTTTCGGTGCTGGACCCCGGACTCATTTCACCGGCATTATCACCTTCATCTCATTCAGACGCTAAATAACCTGAGCTGTTGATAAAGCGTCGTAAAATAACCTACTAAAATAAAAAAAATTCACATACATACATATATACATACATACATACACACACAATTATTAACATTTTGTGAGCGAATTTTAGGGATATATTATTTACGCTTTTATTTTAGTCACGAAATAGTCCTAATAAATCTCAGACCTCTTGTGACATTACTATAGATAACATTCAAAGTGTAGCCTACTTTTTCCATTGCTGATTAAATAAGTAGATAATATAGGCTGCTTTCTCATAGTACATTTTACATCATTAATAATCCGTTTTTTATTTCTTTTATTTCTTAGTTTTCGTTTAATCTCTTCCTATTACACACCAATATGCTTAGCAGCGCACTTGAGAAGCGCTGCTGAAAAACGCAAGTGTGTAAGGAGCCTATTACAGTAGTGGCAAAAAAAAACCGGACCGATCCTTGTAGCTGATTTCAGAGCCTTGTTCAATCCAGAGCACGATAGACTGGTAACTTAGGGTGCTATTCATAGACATTTCGCTAGCCCGCGCTACGAGCGTGCTAAACTAGCCCCGGCTATCGACTGGTTACTTGTACGGGATTCATATCATAGGTCTATCATATAGCTAACACTGGTTTATGAATACGAAAAACGTTAGTTTGCTGATCATCCACCGGAAGCCAGCTTTAAGAATGTTTATGAATACGGCCCTAAGACTTTAGTGGTTCGAATCCTGCCTGGGAAGGAAACTTTTTTTTGTTCCTTATTCAAATTTATTCCCAATACTTCTCGATTGCAGCGATATTTTACTACTTAATTAACTTATTATTCCCAGAACATGGATTTTACCAGCTTATTTTCTAATGGCTTTCGAAATGGGCTACGTCAGCAGTCGAAACTACAACAATTTCAATAGATTACTCGCTATCTTGTGAATGTGGGCGTGGCATGCGCAGTGGCTCATTTCGAGGACTTTGATTATTCCGTCTGTCCGGTTTTTTTTTCCACTACTGTACATGATTCCTGGGACTTGCGCGCTGAGGAAACTTTTTTTTTGTTCCTTATTCAAATTTATTCCCAATACTTCTCGATTGCAGCGATATTTTACTACTTAATTAACTTATTATTCCCAGAACATGGATTTTTACCAGCTTATTTTCTAATGGCTTTCGAAATGGGCTACGTCAGCAGTCGAAACTACAACAATTTCAATAGATTACTCGCTATCTTGTGAATGTGGGCCTGGCATGCGCAGTGGCTCATTTCGAGGACTTTGATTATTCCGTCGGTCCAGTTTTTTTTTTTTGCCACTAGTGTACATTATTCCTGGGACTTGCGCGCTGGGTCGAGTCCTTGTGGGGAAAGAATTTTCTCATGGAATCTCTATCAGTAGGGCTATATAGGACCGGTACATACCCAGCATCGTTATGAATTTAGGGAGCTACAATAGGTAGCGAAATCCGGTTTCGAAAACCAGCTATAGGCTAAGGGCTAAGGAATCATCGTTCTGACCACACGACACTTCTGTTCTGGTTGGGATAATCGTTCACTTCTGCTAAGGCATGTGGACGCTAGACTGGCAGCTGGCTGGTCGGCCATGGTCGTTTAAGGACTGTTGCGCCACGGATTTAATTTTTAATTTTGATTCCAAACGAAGATTATTACAAACAAAATTGCAAGGCTTAAAGTATATGAAATGGTTACATAGAAAAAAAACCTAGCCTAATTTCTTGAAAGCTAAAACAAGAAGTAGCACATGTATTGTCTGTCTTCAGATTGCGTTTGTGGATCAGCACGAGCGCGCTGATCTTCCATAGGCCTACAGGAGGCCCAATTTCGATCCGGTCTAATCGTGGTGGATAAAGCAGGCTATGCAGAGAATTTTTCTCAGGGTATTCCGGTTTCTCTCTTTCATTCAACCAACACACTCCATCTTCACCTCATTTCATCTATCATCAACAGTTAAAAATAGCTGAGACGGAGTTCAGGGGGCAGCGCGGGTGCCCGATGCTAATATAAGATTTAAGGGCTTGAGACTCCGGTTTATCAGGTACTCATCTGGAGATAAGATCTAGCTCTGTCAGCGCTGAGGCAAGATGGCCCGCCTGTCAGCATCGGCTCTACGAGCGACATTCAGGCCACCCGTAAGACTTAGACATATCCTGTATAGGACATGCAATGATAAAATGAGTGTCTTAATCTATGGGTACTTCTGAGTAAAAGCAGCCAACCAACATAAATATATGAACTGTATACGGAAAAAAGGATGAAAAGAGTTGCCGGAACATTCAGCTTCATATGCCATTGTTGTATGAAGCTTAGAAGGCAGACCGGACCTAGCTGCTACGTAAACACAGAAACAAAACAGTATCATTTTACGAGTATACCGTGTATAGCATACGTTCACGTACAGGAAGAAAAGACACAATGTTATCTGACGGTGATGAATCTATATTTGAAGCGAAAATTGAAAGTAAAAAAAAAAAGAAAAATGTATTGGAGATAGCCCGACTTAATAAAAAGATTACGGCGACCATCACATGAAACAGGTCCATCTTAGTAAGGTATTTCAAAGTTTCAAAGTTATTACAGAAAATCAGAGAAGTAGGTTTATTAATACTTTTAATCTCTACAATCTATAGATGAACAAAGTCCCTATGTATGTAGCTATTAGGATATATTATAATAATTTATTTGGTTTTCTTCTTTAACCCGATTATTCATTCTCTTCTCTAATATGTTATATTGCTTTAATAGTTATTGACTTTATTATTGTAAATTGTATGCATTAAATAATATAGACTCCACAACTACAACATAACAAAGTACTATTGCATTGCAAACTCTTCGCTGCGGGTTACTAGTAGAGTAGGAGGGGACAACTCCTTGGTTGCCGCTCTTTCCTCCGCGCAAGAAAAGCACAAGGAACATGCGCTCAAATGCTTAGTCATCCTTCTTGCCGTGTAGTTCTCATGTGTATGTACACATTGTGTTCATTTTGTTTCTTACATGAAATATTATTTTCTTGCAGTACTCTATTTACCAGCATTCACTTTGTGAGAAACGTGCATAGTATGTAGTATATAGCATAATTATTATACCGGTATCTATAATATAAGCAGTGGACGATTCGTGTACTAAGTGGCTAGTTTTTTTTTTTTTCTACTCTTTGCAATGGGTTAAGACAAGAAGATGCTAACTTTTTAATTACTTTCTCGAAGATATTGTTATTTCCACTGCACATTGAGTCTCACACGACGGACTTCAACTCTACTTCATTAATCAAAAATTCTGTGTCAGAACTCATGTTCAACTTTTCAAACAAGACTATAGAGGATTCCACGTTAAGAAAAAAAGCATTAACATATGGGGGCCGTTTCATTTAGTATTTATAAGTATTTTTCTTGGGAACTGGAAATTAATTAGTTTGTGCGAGATCGTGCGTATTTGCTTGATTTCCGCACAAAACCAATCCGCGGAAAGTCTAAAATTCCACATTCAGTATTCCCAACCTAACACACATAACAATTTCCCTCTTCTTACCGCTTAAGTGACATATTGATTTTACTGCTTTAGGCTTTTAACATATTATTTTTAGAGACGTTCAATATAGTAATAATTATAAATTGGAAACTTACCACTGCAATTTCACCTAAATTGCACTGTTAATTATTGTTTTTAAATATTTGCAAAAATTAAGTAAACTCTACAACTCCACTAAAGTTACTGCATTCGTGATGCAAGTAACATTAAGGAAGCCGTGAAAAAATCAACAAGATTGCAGACTCATCATAGACTGGGGGGAAAAAAAGACAGACGTATATCACGGCCTGCTGGAGTATGGTAAACACAGAAATCATTTTAAAGCAACAATGTTGAAGATAGATATTTTTGCTTTGCAAATTTCCCTTCATTGAACAGAAACCAAGATGGAGATTTCATTGCAACTAATTAGAAATTCCTCTTTCAGGTATGTAATAAACGATCTTCGCACAAAATAATGTACGATACACGAGCGGTGTGTTCTTTCAATTCTCGGAAATTAAAAAAGCTCAACTACAGTACGTTTCGCTTTTTCAAACTTTTCCTCGAACATGAAAACTTCAACATACCGCTCTTGTAACGCATATTACTATTCCTTTAATTCATGGAACTAATTTCATTGAGAACTAAAACGATTTCATGTACTAAAATTGTGTTACACCTCTAAACTTACCATATATTTAATTTCCGAATAACGGGGTAACAGCTAAATTGGAGAATAGCCTTCTGCTTTCTTGCCAAACATCTCCGCTGAGAAATTTAACAGACAAGTAGGGGTTGTTCAGTTGAGGCTAAGATTTCACACTGTTAAAATACGTACAACATTGTCTGCGCTTATTATACAGGGTGTTTAAAAAATACGGGGCATAATTTCAGGTATGTATTTCCCACATGTAGACAATCAAAATAGTTCATTACAACATGTGTCCGGAAATGCTTCATTTCCGAGTTATGGCCTTCACAACATTGAAATTCTCCGGAACGTTTTTCTTTCCGCAGGTCGTTGTCATTACAGAAGATGTTCAAAATGTCCACCTCCTGCTTGAATACAGACCTCACATCGATGTCTCATTGACCTGCGAACACGATCCCAAACTCCAGGAGTATTGCGTATGTCCTCAGAACATGCCACAATTCGATTCCGAAGGGATTCCAAATCAGGCACCGGAGACGAATAAACCAATGATTTTAAATGGCCCCACAAGTAGAACTCGAGAGGGTTCAGATCAGGTGAGCGTGCAGGCCAAGCAATTGGGCCACCTCTACCTATCCATCGATCAGGAAACCTTCGATCCAAGTACCGGCGAGCCGTACGACTGAAGTGTACAGGAGCGCCACCATGCAAGAAGTGAATGTGTTGACGATTGATCAGTGGAGTGTCTTCTAAAACATGAGGTATGGTGTTTTCCAGGAAGTTTGTGTACGCCTGCCCCGTAAGTCTGTTTACAAGTACATGGAGTCCAACTAATCGATCACCAATGATACCGGCCCACATGTTGAGGCAGAACCGCACCTGATGATGAGATGGAACAGTTGCACGTGGGTTTTCATACGCCCATACATGCTGATTGTGGAAATTTGTTATGTCATCTCGTGTGAACTGTGCTTCATCTGTAAATAATACTAAGGCAGGAAAGTTCGGATTTACACCTCACTGCTGCAAGAACCACTGACAGAACCTAACTCGTGCAGGGTAATCTGCTGGTGACAGGGCCTGTACACGTTGCAAATGATAAGGATACAATTGATACTCTTTCAACAGTCTCCAGACAGTCGTATGAGGAACATTGACTTGCAACGCTACCCTTCGTGTGCTGATAGGAGGAGTCATGTTCACAGCCTCCAGAATCTTCTCCTGTACTTCTGGAGTTGTAGATCTTGGTCGTCCCCTTCCCAAACCAGGAGAGTTAAATTTTCCATACTCGCACAGACGGTAATGGAGACGTATAAATGTCTTCCGATCTGGACATTGTCGCTGTGGGTACCTCTCCTGGTATAAACGACGAGCCAGCGCAGCATTGCCGTCCGCCTTGCCGTATATGAAGTTTATCTCTACCAGCTCTTGATTTGAATACATGTCGCACAGTCTAACGCCTACACAACACTGAATGTAACCTTCGCCTCGGAATGAACTGTCAGAGTGCCCTCTTAATGTCGCCTTTGACGGCAACGACCTGCGGAAAGAAAAACGTTCCGGTGAATTTCAATGTTGTGAAGGCCATAACTCGGAAATAAAGCATTTCCGGACACATGTTGTAATGAACTATTTTGATTGTCTACATGTGGGAAATACATACCTGAAATTATGCCCCGTATTTTTAAACACCCTGTATAAAGTAGTCCTACACAAAATTTAACTGTCAGCAAAACAACAAAGGCATTAGGTATGTAACTTAAGCTCTTGTTTGAATGTAGTGTGAAGTAATAACGGAAAAAGTGTGCTGTACATAATCTTAAATTTGTATTATAAGCACTTCTTAACATTTAATAACGGCAAAACGTGTGCTGCACATAAGCACTTCTTAATCCAATAAAATAACTGTATTAATGTTCGACTTAGTGTTATTATTATTATTATTATTATTAATATTATTATTATTATTATTATTATTATTATTATTATTACTACTACTACTACTACTACTACTACTACTACTACTACTACTACTACTACTACTACTACTACTACTACTACTACTACTACTGGTACTATTATTTGTAATTTCAGTAACTTTTTAGGTGCCTAAAACTGTGTTTTAACTCCTTGCAGCACAAATGTGATTTTTTATGTTTTCATATCATGGATCATAACAAAACTTCGATCAATTTTTGTTTGTTTTTTGTTTTTTTTTTTTTTTTTTTTTTGTTTTTTGTTTCTTTGTTTTTTTTTTTTTTTTCAAAATTTTTAACTTTGCACACAATTTAAAACAGAGGTGACACCTCTGTGTATCCTCAAGAGGTGGTTGCATGATGGAACATCTGTAATTGTAGAGAAAGAAAAAGAAAATTGTGGTTCTTCTGAACAACCACTATGCTGCAAAGGGTTAATGCCTACTTTCGATCATTATGGAGCCTAGTTGAGGTGTATAAAAGTTGGCTAATGGCCTAAATGTCCAAAGTCTAGTTATAATGTATATAAAATATTACTAGTTGAAGGTAGGTCGTCAGATTCACTTTTTTCTATCAATTTCAAATGGTTTATATATTTTTAATTACATTTCTGCTGTAAATATCATATTTTAGAATAGATTATGTCAGTCGTACATAAATTACACATATTTACGTCGCCACTAATACATACATACTGTCTTCCAAATTCCTCTACTCACTCCTGTACTTAATCACTTGTTTTAGGCAGTTTTAATTCAACTAGTAATGCATAATACCATAAATATTGCTAGCCTAAATTGAAGCATACTGTACTTGTTTAGGAGTAATGAACCTGTTTAGAGTGACCCTGTTGTGCGCGTTACTTGCGTTTGTGAGCAAGGTATCTACTGAAGGACAAGTGACGTGATATATATTCCGTGCACACTTATACTCATTCCAATGTTGTTGGACTAGGAAAACGGTATGTATGTATGTATTTACTCTCACTGCAATGGGTATATACCCGGTGGCAGTGGTAACTAATTACACTCAATAATGACAATAATAAACTTATTAATTAAAAATACAGTTAATAATAATATTAATAATTAATGCTAACAATAATTTATAATAATAATAATAAAAATAATAACAGGGAATATCCTAAATTAAATGAAGCACGATCATTTAAAATAACATTTAAAATAAATCTAATTTGTAGCTTAAACCTAAGTTCGAACTAAAACCCACGAGTATGATATGTTCATATCTGCACAAGTACCTTTCAACGTTACACTCATTTCGCTGTCAACTCACTCACTGCACTGGAACTACGACACATTTCACTGATTCTATCCTGATTTCACTAACACTTCAAAAACATTTCACTGTTCAAATACTTTGCACTGCCACTATAAACTATAAAGCTTCACTGACAGGAACACGTTTCACTTACACAACACACTTCACTGACACAACACACTTCACTGACACAACATAATTATTCACTGATACAACACTTCAGTAACAAAATATCATTTACACCCTTTAAATACTGTGTATAATTACCGTCTATTAGTAAAGTCCTTAAGCCTATTTTTAATTACATTTTTGGTTGTTGGTAAAGCCTTTAGTAAGTCTGCAGGTAAAGCATTCCAGTCCCTGATAGTACTGGAATGCTATCAGGGACTGGAATAGCATTGCGCCTACATGTAGGTCTATGCCGGAGCCTAAATTTGTATCTCGAAGAGATACTTCTGTCTGTACTTACGAATCTTACAATGAAATACGCATGTGCAGATACGCTGTTATCAGCTCCCCTACTGGAAGATTGGGACAAGTTCCCATAACAATTAAAGATCTGTACTTAGTGCTATCGTGACGGTATCTCCGGTAGAATATCTTTTCATATGATAGTAGAAATTGTTTGTCGTAAGGTTTAAAGTGAAATTCCCATAATAAATTAGTCTAATAAGTTATGATGTTATTTTCGATTTAAGTTTTTTTGAAGTCATGGACTCATACTGTTACTATGCAGAAAGTGAGATGATAGTACCTGTTGATATTCTACAATGTGACTTCACAGGCATCAGGGGCGAAACTTGTAGGAATTGCGTCGGTAAGTATCTTGAATTTTATTATGAAATATGAATATAATATAATAATATACAGTAATATATGATATGATATACTCGTATGATATGATATATGACATGACATAATACATTAGTGTTAATATAAACAAATAAATAAAAATATATACAGTGAATAACAGAATTATTCGGACACTTAATATTCCAAATGTTTATGTGTATGTTACTAAACATGTTTGCAAAAACGCAGAAATTAAGCTTGCGGTTACGTCAAATAAACCAATTTGCATAACATGGGCATAAAAAGAGCTTGCTAATGAAATGGTATGTTAATATATTTATATAAAAATAAACAAATATACAATTTACTGCGTAACAAAAATATTCGGACAGTCCTGTTGCTCCTATTCTGTACACCCCTGTTGATGACTTACCGGAGGTGGAGGTACCGGGTATCAATAACATGCGAGCCTATTTTTAGTCCTACTTGTGCTGTCGTTTCAGCAAGACGGAACACAAAATGGGTCGTAAAGGTAAGCAAACAACATTTAATCAGAGGCAGTTAGTGATATTCCATCACGAAAAAGGGAAAACCATTCGAAACATTGCAAATGAAGAGAAGTACAGTGTCTGACATAATTCTCAGATATAAAAACGAGGACAGAATAGAGCTGAGAAAGCAAACCGGTCACCGAAAAATCCTCACAGACAGAGAAGAATCTCCTATTATCAGACAGATTAAAAAGAACCCTCGTATAAGTGCCCCGAAGTTAGCTTCTGAAATTGAATCGGCTACGGGTAAAAAAGTGCATGCCCAAACAATTAGATGGGCAATACATAGACGGGGCTACAACGGAAGAATAGCCCGAATAAAGCCTTATGTTTGTGAAAGGAACAGACGTAAACGACTTCAGTTTGCTAAGGAATATGAAAATAAAGGCGAAGATTGGTGGGGAAAAGGCTCTTTTTTTTCTGATGAGAGCAAATTCGATGTTTTTGGCAGCGATGGTAGACAAATGGTCAGGAGAAAGCCTAAGGAGGAAATGAAAACCAAGAATTTGCGAGCTACTGTTAAACACGGTAGAGGAAATGTTATGATATGGGGGTGCATGTCAGCTTCTGGAGTTGGTAAATTGGTGTTCATCGAAGATATCATTAAGAAGGAAGACTATCTACACCTCCTGCAACATAATTTAGTGAAAAGTGCAGAAAAGCTTGGAATTGAAAAGGAGTTTGTTTTACCAGGAAAACGATCCCAAGCATAACTCCTATATTGTACAAGAATATCTGCTCTACAAATGCCCTAAAGTGCTTCATCCTTCTCCACAATCACCGGATTTGAACCCTATTTAACATTTATGGGAAGAACCTGACAGGAGGGTTCGATCACGGCCTATTTCTTCTAAAGAAGAGCTGATAGCAAGACTTCAAGAAGAATGGGTGAAAATTCCTATAGATATAACAAAAAAATTAGTACATAGCATGCCACGCCGACTGAAAGACGTTATTAAACAGAAGGGTGGTCCTACAAGGTACTAATAATGAGCTGGAATAGTATTCTTTGTTTTCAAAAAGTGTCCGAATATTTTTGTTAGTATTAGAAATGAAATGTTTTCCTTTATGTTTTAATAATTAGAAGAAAATTAAGTTAATTGGAATTGTTGTGTTGAAAATGTTTATATGAAATGGGATACTTTTAGGAAAAAAATAAGGAAAGCTTATTTTTATATATTTATATGTAAATATATGTCATTGAATTGTTAGTTGACGGATATCCGAATATTTTTGTTACTCACTGTATATACACACACAAGGTGGGTCAAAAGTCGCTTTCCCCAATATTCGTTCTTAGGTTTCATACTTGTAGGACTACAGATAAACAGATGTCATAACTTGAATAAGCGAATAGATGGTGTAATAAGTGATGGGTTGACAACTGCTTCGTGCGTCAACTGCTTCTCCGATCGTTGACTGAGGAAAGAGCTCTAAACATATGAAGGCATATAAACGGAGTACGAAGAATTTTGCCCTAGTTTAGATTCACTATTCCAGTGAAATAGTAACATAAAGTAAACATTTTTATGCGAATAATATTTACTGTCAAATCAGACTGCCATATAGGCAACATTCAAAACTACTTGTAAGGTACTACCTGTTTTCGAATTCCGCATACAACATGGAAGTATTTTTATCATTGTTACGTCCTGCGTCGTCTGACGTATTAACCTCCCATCACGGGAATCCCTCTGTGTCACCCGTATAGCGTTCCAGAATTAAAAAAAAAAAACAAATTTACCAATAGCTGGAAATATTGATAGTCTTGTTATATCTCTTGTTTGAACGAAATATGAAGGCAAATAGCTACAGCCCTGACTTATTATTGCGTACGTAGATGTTAGCGGTGATTGGTTATTTATTATAATGGATAATTATAGTAACAATAGTGATGGTAATAGATACTTTATAATAGTAATATAATTATTTATTCCATTAATTTTATCTCTTATCTTTGGATTGCAATATGTCATTGAGATTTATGAAATTGAGGTCTGTAGAGAAGAGCTATATCTTCAACTCTCTTTATTCTTCCTCAAGCTGATACTGATCGCACTCAAAGTCAGAATAGTGCAGTTAGTGTACGTACACTTATGCCACTTTCACTTTGTGTTTAAATTAAAGGAATTTTGGTTCCTTTAATTCTAACGAAAAATTGAGTTCCTGAAACTAGTTGAAGAGGTGGATTCCAAACTAAGTCAAAATGACAAGTTATGGGATAAATGACAATTGTTAAAATACATTTGACGTCCTTATTTTCTGCATATGCTTTTTCAAACGCATATAAGTCAAGACTTATGAGAGTCTTGTAAATAAACATACACGGATATATATCATACTAGGCTTGAAAAGGATAAATTAAAACATAAATAAAGAAAGTTAAAATCTTAAGAAAAGGACTTAGGACACTTTGGAATCCATCGCTTCAGCTATATCCAATTGTTTATGAACATTACATTTGCAAATTATAATAATTTATAAATATAGTATTAGTCAAATTATCTTGCATCTCATAAGGTAATTGCTTTAACTACTCATTTTATATTTACAGTACATGTTATATTATGCTGACCTTTAAAAATTAGCGTAATTACGAAATAAATTACTTTTTAAACCGTTAATAAAATTCAATTTCAAACTTCAAGGATATTCCCAGAATGGCACTGAATGTGCGTACAATTTGAATTACATTAGTGAGCAGAATGCTTCTACACACCCTTATAATTGTTTAATTTCCTGTTCGCTAATGCACAGGGGTTGTACGTTGTCCTATTTAACATATTACTAAACATCCCCACCCATATTACAGCATTATATATCTATTTCCTCTCTAATTACTTTACTTGTCTCCGATTTAATTTACCGTGAGTTTTTCGAGTCAGGTGCTCTGAAGAACTTTTAATATAGACTACTGTAAGCATATGGGAAAACTTCCTCTTGGAATGGAATGGCATTTATGGGAGGGGGCACTATGGCTCAGCATTGCCACATGTTACGATCTATTGTGCTAACCCTCAAACTAGGCTCATTCCCAAATCCACACCGGTTGACTACACTAAAGTTCGCTGCGTATCCAGGTTTCGAGCAGGCAACCCCACTCGTTCCTTAGCCAGCCCCCTCTGTGCGTCGTCATCCGGCGATAGGGAAATGCTATGGAATGATGACGAACTGGATAAATAGTGACGGAATGATGTGGATGCCTAATATGGGGAAAACAGGAAAACCGCGGGAAACAACCTCAAATGCGACCTTGACCGCCACAAGTGTCACTACGGATTTTTCAATGAAAAATCCCAGACCTGACCGGGACTTGAATCCGGGTCGCCTACGTGAAAAAAATTCCTCTTGGATCTGTATGTTCTGTACTCTAACCATTGTTGTTTAATTTTAGTTCCTATTTTATTTTATTTTGTATATTCTCTTACAGGCCTATCTATACTAATAATAAATCTGTAGCCGAAATTTTTCTGGTAATTTTCGATTTTCCAAAAATAATTGATCCTATCATATATAATTAACAACCCTGAAACCGAAAATCGCATTTTTGAAATTTTTGTTTGTATGTCTGTCTGTATGTTTGTTACCTTTTCACGCGATAATGGCTGAACCGATTTATATGAAAATTGGAATATAAATTAAGTTCGTTGTAACTTAGATTTTAGGCTATATGGCATTCAAAATACTTTTATTTAAAAGGGGGGTTATAAGGGAGCCTGAATTAAATAAATCGAAATATCTCGCTTATTATTGATTTTAAAAATGATTTCCGATAAGTTTTATTCTTTACAAAATTTTGATAGGACTGATATTTAATGAGATAAATGAGTTTTAAAATTAAAATAACGCCATCTAAGACGGTGCAATGAATTAAGAACAAATGACTTCGTCTATAAGGGGCCTTGGACAACAACAATCGAAACAGGGGCCTTGGCCATCAACAATCGAAAGCTATTAAACATAGCCTACAGAGAATGTTTCTGTGTTTGTATGAAGTGATATCAGAAGCTAAATTAACCGATTTGTATAATTAATTATTATTTCACCATTGGCAAGTGTGGTTTCTCTAGATGGACATAATGCTATAATGTTATTACAGTAACGTCTGAGTAAATCGAGGATAGGTAAGATTAAAATACCTTCTTATACACAGAAAATTTGATAGGCTATTTTGTACATTCGTTTTCTGTATTTCTTAAAATAATATTTATGTACACTCATTTTAATCTCAGAGAATTAACGAACAACGAGAGTGTATTGATTTAGTATGCAGTAATAGTACGTTAGCTTAGCAATCCATTATTTTATAATTCAAATTTTAACTATGCTCAATTGAATCGTGTTAAAATGCTTAAAATATATATGCAATAAATGCAATGCAAAAGAAAATTTGGTAATGAGCGAAGCAGATTATCTTGCGCTGTTGTAAAAATTGTTCCTGGACCCAATGTTCTATTTTAATTGTGTAATTACTTTATATTTATTTGTAACAGGTGCAGCGGAGCGCACGGGTACGGCTAGTTAATAATATATCTGAACTGCGACCGAACACGAGCGTTGCTCATTCGGTCCTCAAATTTTGTTAATATTGCTGTATCTTCCTTTTTATATTGATTGTATTATTTTATTTATATTTCTTTTGTTGTAATTATATTCTTTATTCTGTATATTTAAATTTAAATAATAAAATAAATAAAAAACATTTTTATTTCAAATAACATGCGATTGGAGACCTTCGTAGCTTGCTCTGGTTCGTTTGAATGGGACTAGGTCATTTCTTTCACACGCCTTTAGCTGCAGTATTAATACCACACTATACTTCGTTGCATAATGGCTGACAGGAGGTTTAAACATTGCTGGAAGAGGAGGAGAGAAATATAATTGCTATTCAACCAATGGCAGAGGTCTCGTTTCACGCTTGTCTTGATATTGGGCGGGGGTAGAACGCTTCAGACCGTCCAACTTCAAGTCAAGCGTGGATTGAGACCTCTGTCATTGGTTGAATAGCAAGGCAAGGTTTACATCTGTCAGACATTATGGAACGAAGTATATATACGAATATTAAACGAAGTGAGATAAGATTATTTGATTGAATTTCTATTAAATTAGATTAAATTCCATTAGACTGAGTTGGATTACACATTAGAGATTCCTTGGGAATATGACATTTTAAAAACTTGTGTATTCATTCATTCAGTAGTTTTCTGCCCAAGGGCAGATCTTTCACTCCAAACCAAGAATTCTCCAATCTTTCCTATTTTCTGCCTTTCTCTTAGTCTCCGCAAATGATTCATGTATCTTAATGTTGTCTGTCATCTGATATCTTCTTCTGTCCTGAACTCTTCTCCTGTTGTCGACCTGGTTGGCGAGGTTGCGGGTTCGATCCCGGGCCAGGTCGATGGCATTTAAGCGTGCTTAAATGCGAGCGTCGTTAAATAAAACATAACATTTAAACTCTTCTCCTGTTCACCATTTCTTCCAGTGCATCCTCCAGTAGGCAATTTCTTCTCAGTTAATAATTTTCACTTCTCGGATGCGCTGATTAACTAAAACGTATTGTTATCTTCTTTGCCCAGAACAAGTTTCAGCAATAATTAAATCTTTCAATGCTCTTGAAGAACTATTCTGTAAGAAATCCTACTTACTCTCGAAGGCCTCACAATATTTAAATTTTTACTGTAATAAGTAGGCCTTAGTCGTAAGCCTATTGTATTAAATTAGAGAAAAAGGCCTCCTAGCCTTAGATCTGCTAGATTAATAATATTTGTTTACTTATTTATTTATTTATTTATTTATTTACTTATTTATTTACTTCATTTATTATTCACTCATTCATTCCAAATTTAAGGTTTACAACTATTTTATGATACGTTAATTATGTATTTAGTAATTTATTTCTGAAATACACAAATCAAAATAATAATAAATAATATTATACCACTATCGTACTGTAACTTGCGGAAACACGACATTTTGTCCCTTGAAGCAGGCGATTTAATAATTCGATCTATTGTTTTCGTGAAAAGCGCAGACACCATGCATTTATAAGAAGATAATATACTGTATTAAAAACTAGTTAAAACAGGATCACATTTTCCGATTTTTAATAAAGACACATTCCTCATGAAAGCCACAAAGTATTTTCACGATATGCTCGTATTAACAACTAATTAAGACAGGGTCATATTTTCCGTTTTTTAATAAAGAAACGAAAAAGAGAGATACTGAGACACGAGCACTTTGTCACGAGTACACGTGCAAAACCGCTCCTTGTAGAGATGCATTACGTATACCGGTGAGGTAAGAAGCAGGTTACTAGTGTGAATCATGCTTGTGTAGCCGAAGTATTTCTATTAGGAGACAGAATTTGTTCGATCTGCAAGTTTTTCTACCCTAAGTTGTACTTAAGGTTACTATTGTGAATCATGCTTCTGTAACCGAAATATTCGAATTAAGGGATAGGATTTGTTCATCGGAAAGTTTTTCTGTCCTAAGCTGTACTTAATAATTCTTCATAAAACAAATACCTCGCGTCACGTGTTTCTCTGTGTCCGTTATGACTGGAGTCCTGCGTTTGGTCACCAAGCAGCGCACAACAGTGTAGTCGCGTTTGGGGTATAGCTCTGTGGCAATGAACACCAGACACACAGCACAAGTCTGCTGTTTATTGGGTAAGGCAGTCAACATGCCGAAACAAAACAAGAAGCAAGTAGTCAGTGCAAATATTTTGTTTTTACTGTGATTTATTGTCATTGTGACCATTTATTTGTTTATGTACTTATTTATGTATTTATTTATCTACTGCATTTATTTATAGATGTGTACATACATAGGCTGTGTCCAGTTACAACGTTCACGTGTAAAGCAAGCATTCATAATTAATTTCTACACTCTGGCATTAGAGACGGTAATACATGGAGACAAAGAAAACTTACAAACATTTCTAAACAAACGAAAGTTGAAACTTCGGGACCGAAATGTATTTTATATATTTCAGTATTAACACATTTTCAATTGTGAACTTGTCATATTATTTACTTCTAAACTAATTTTAAATATATCTTTATTTTAAAAATTGAAATTTAAATATTCATAACTTTGTAAATAGGAGAAAAATCATGAGCATATTTTTCACTTTTTGGACGAAAAATACGAGTATATTATGAAATATAAAGTATCTAGAATGTAGATGGGTTATTGTGAGAATAATCTTCTGTTGCCCATGAGGGGCTTAAAATAAATATTATTTTGTTGTGAAATCCACGTGACGGTATAATTTGTACGCGAGTACTATTCCCACAGACACACGAATAAACACGAAACGGAGCAGGAAGACAGCCACATTACAGCCTTGACTAGGTCTGTCTCGCAGAGGGAATCTAGTATGATCCACATACAGTAGTGGCATAAAAAACCGGACCGACCCTTGTAGCTGATTTCAGAGCCTTGTTCACTCCAGAGCACGATAGACTGGTAACTAAGACTTTCGTGGTTTGAATCCTGCCTGGGAAGGAAACTTTTTTTTTTTGTTCCTTATTCAAATTTATTCCCAATACTTTCCGATTCCTGGTAAAATTCATGCCTGGGAATAATAATTTAATTAAGTAGTAAAATATCGCTGCAATCGAAAAGTATTGCGAATAAATTTGAATAAGGAACAAAAAAATATTTCCTTCCCACGCAGGATTCGAACCACGAAAGTCTTAGTTACCAGTCTATCGTGCTCTGGAGTGAACAAGGCTCTGAAATCAGCTACAAGGGTCGGTTTTTTTGCCACTACTGTACATCTATCTAACTTGTACTCAAAGTAACCAAACGCAGGACTCTAGTTATGACGTAGGACTAACCGCTGTTATGAACGACCCAAAGCAATCCATTTCTACAACATATTGTGGCGTGCCTAGTCTATGTCTATGCATGGTCCAGAGAAAAATATTTGGCTATTATATGTATATATGAAAAATCATCTCGAAAAGGAATAGTGTAAAGAGCTGAGTTGAAATTCCCGAGGTCTGTTGTCGGAAACTTCCCCAGGCAAGAATTCGTTCGAAAGGTATTGTAAGGGAAATGCTGCATTATATATAAATATAGGTACTGTACATTTAAAGTAAAACTTAATATGAAATGGCATGAATAATCGTATACATGGATCTGAACAAATTAAGTTCTGTAGTACAATAAAAAAATGATTTCGGATATTGGAAGGCCTATTAGCAGTGAGAGAAGATGAACTCTTGAAAGGCCTGCTTTCATGAAGATGGATGACAACGAACCTGAAAATGTCTGAACTATGTACTGCAATAAAAAATACTAAGAACTTTATAGTTAAAAATAGTTCTGTAATATCTCACTCTGATTTTTAACGGCATGTGTTCGTTCTGTAAACATGAGAGCTCTCTTCCTAGGGCGAAAGCTGTTAGCGACAAAGCTTACCTCTGTTCTTCTGCAATTCACTTTTTTAAATATTTTATACAGATGTAAATAAATTGCCACACAAATAATCGACCGTTCCTGTTCATCTCTTGTAAGAATCTTTAAACAGAAACATCTCGCATCTGGATCGGAACTAGTGTCTACCATTTTGGGTCATACGACCTCGCACACTATGACAGAGGTTGCAGAAAAATTTTGCGAAGATTCCTTCCCTAAATAATTAAGAAAATCGCTCAAAGTGCTTATTTCTTTTGTTTCAGATGTCAACAAACGTACATCTCCAAGTCCAACACCTTCAGTTGACTCCGGACGGCAGAGTGGGCTTGGAAGTCGATCTCAGAGCCGTAAGTTTTTGTTTCATTGAGTTAAGCTGATTAATAAATAATAATAATAATAATCATCATCATCATGTCAAGGATCTAGACTTAGTCACAGTCTAGTATATACAGTCACGAAGCTCAATATTTAATAAATATGCATCCATAGATAATTGCTAATCACTAGGATCGCTATTATCGCCTCATAACAGACAATGCGAAATAGTACCTGCACAGTCTATTGTTCCTAGCAACCTCAACAACTCAAGCTTCGTGACTGTATATACTAGATTGTGGCTTAGTGGTCTGTTCCGTTCTCATTGTCCATCCAGTATTCTTCCATATAATAGAGCGATCTTGGCTCCGTTTTCCTGTTGAATGGTATTTCAAAATTAAATTGGAAAACTTCTTTTTAGGCATTCTTTCGACATCTGTCCATTTATTTCTGTAATGGTGGATTTTGTCAAAAACTGGTTCGATTTTAAGTTTTGATAATATTTCTGTGTTTGTTTTGTGACTTTGCCATGTGCATTCTGCTATTCGTCTTAGGAATTTCATTACTGCTGCAATGATGCGAGATTCATCTTTTTTTCATAGCCCAAATCTCACATCTATTGCAGTAAAAACATAAACAAAGAAAAAACTACAAGATACCAAAGACACCTAAAATTACAACATAATATAGAGTGGAGTTAAACAAAACAGAGTTCAGTCAGGAGTAATGATTTGGATACACAAATCTATAATTAATACAGTTGATTATTGCAAATTTTGGAATGACCGATAATAGAAGTAGGATTGAAAATTAACGGAGGTTGCGCAATTGTTCAAGGCCTTTATGCTCCAGAAGAAGGTAGAAGAGAAGAATCAGAAAATTTCTGATTAATAAAAATAGAACACAAACATACAGTTTTCAGAGATATTGATCTTAATATAATGTGAATTGTTATTCACGATGGAGTTACTTAACACACAAAATAGTTTAAATGTAGAGTAGCTCAAATTCGATAATCTGATAATACTTACACACCGTGTTTCCCGCTTAGATGATCGAGAAATAAATGCTCACCACTTAAAATCAGATCAAGATATCGTTGAGATTTAATCTGACAAGATAGAGAAACTGTCCAAGTTTACGCAACTAAGTCTGAAAACAGCTGCATGCGTAACTTTCGTTTGTTTGTTGCTAAAACAATCCTGGCGCCATTTTGTAGGAGAACACGCCATGGTCAACATGTTGACACCACAACAGAAAGTTCAGTGATGCTATGACTATCAGAAGAAAAATCTGTTAGGCGAGTACAACGCCGTGTTCGTCGCACGTGGATAGGTGGATCGGAAGACGAGGACCCATGGCCTGGCCAATCAGATCAAACGATCTGACTCCCTCGGGCTTTTTTTCTGAGGCTTTGTGAAGGAAGCTGTGTACCAAAGAGAAAGAGCTAACACTTTGGAGAAACTGAGACAACGCATCACAAATGCAGCTGCGCTAGTGGCTCCACAAATGCCACAAAACACTTGGCGGAAGGTTGAATACCGTTTAGATGTCTGCAGGGCAACTCAAGGCGCACACATCGAGGTGCATTCAGCATTCTCCGAAACTCTGAGAGTTTTTACATCAAGTTATGTAAAAAGTTATGTTAATAAACCATTATTTATACTTGAAATTATCACTTATTTCTCGATCCCTCTAAGCGGAACACGGTATATTAAAATATAATGAAATGTATGTTCGAAAGAATTAAACGCACATTGAAAACAACAAAGAAGCAAGTCAAAGTGTTATATAACGTCTATTCCTATTGTTCTGTATGGATCAGAAAATTGCTTCCTTAACTTCAAAACCATACCAAAAAACTGAAGCAGCTCTGATGAGATTATGGCATGATAGAATAACCATTCAGGACAGAGAAGAAAGGAAAGAGAGATAGCAATAACTACATCTTCCTAGCATTAAAATAGACTGACAGCATATCAAATACATTTCTTGGAACATCTTGGTAGATTAAACGAATGACCTACTTAAAATACTCTCTGAATGCAAATGTAACGGAAGTGTTCGAGGATCATAAGTGTATGAAATAACAAAATAACAATAAATTAAAAGTTAAATATCGATAGTAATAGTGATGCTATTAAGCTAATTGGACATAATCATGCAAGTCCATTTAACAATGAACTGCTAGTATTTTTACTATAAATAAGATAGACTGCCCATAGTACTTTCATGAAAAAAGTGCATTTACAATAAAGAATTAAGGAAAAACCATGGAGTATCAAAACAAAAAAAGAAGAAGAAGAAGAAGAAGAAGAAGAAGAGGAAGAAGAAGTAGGTGGACTGGTTAACAAGATCTAAAAATTGTTTACAATTTTATTGAAAAATTGTAGTGAACATTTGCCTCTGTACATTCAAGTTATTTTTTCTTGTAGGTATATTAAATATGCAGAAGTAGATATTTCTTTTTGTCGCACTTCTCTTATTTGTGTATCTTATCAAGAAATTTAGTTTCTTCTGAAATTTTGTGATAAAATTCAGCACATGATACCTTATTGAGTGTGTTTTGACAAGGCCTTCACAGTAAGTTTCATCTTTCGTATTATATTTTCCATTTGACCATAAACAGTTTACTAGGGAAAAACATGTTCCATAGCAGCATTTGACCCAGGAATTACCACACAAAATCCTACAAATGAACGATGTTATTAATGGTATGTTTTTACTAGTGAAATAGGCAAACATTTCACAACAGATTATAGATCAAATACTTCTCTATGGTCGTACAACTAGTACTTCCTAACATTCATATCTATAATTGCAAATTAAAATTTCAGAGTCCCAAAAAATTATTTGGGACAGCACGACATTTTTCCAAAAACAGACTGCCCCGGAAAAAACGAAACGAATGAATACAAAGCGTTCGCAATAGCCAAGAGTTCTCGCGTTAAAGCCTAGGTTGGTGAATTATATTTTTAGGAATGAATTTCAGAATGGAAGTAATTCGAAGTTCTCTCTTTCAAATTCATGAAAGATTAAAAACTCCTAGTATAGGGATATGATTCATCAACAATTTTCCTCGCTTTCTAAATAATGTCTGGGCGTCGATATCCTGCAGAGATCTGTAACAGTTTTGGTAGTGAGATTCTATAGGCTATTTGCAGTTAAAAGTACTTTCCACGTAGACGTGCAATTCAAACATGAAAATACAGGTCTCTCTTGGCTTAAGTACTAAATATGTGTAGTGAAAAAAGAAGCAACATTGAAATCGCGTATCTGATTGGTAACGAAATTATTGTCTGGATTACTGCACACATAAAGTGAATAAATATGCAATACGAAAAGTAATCATTATCCATAATAAAATTGGAAAGTCACCGGCGTAGCTTAGTCGGCTGAGGCACTTTTCTGCCGATCCTGAGTTGCGCTCGGGCGTAGGTTCGATTCCAGATTGGGTTGATTACCTGGTTGGGTTTTTTCCGAAGCATTCCCCAGCCATAAGGCGAATGTCAAGTACGTAACCTATGGCGATTCCTCGGCCTCATCTCGCCAATCGTTATCACCAATCTCATCGACGTTAAATAACCTAGTAGTTGATCCAGCGTCGTTAAATAACATACCAAAAAATTGGAAACCTCGAATACGTTGTTCCTGATGGGAGAATTGGAACAATTCCAGACTCAACACATCTGATAAATCGGTGAAAAAGAAACAACATTGAAATCACATATCTGAATGGTAACGAAATTCTTGTGTGATTTGCTGCACACGTAAAGTGAATAAAAATGCTCCATAAATTAGTCTATAGTGCAAATTACAAGAAGTAATAATTATCCACTAAGAAATTGGAAACTAAGAACACGTTTTCCCAACGGAAGAATTAGAACAATTCCAAGACAACATAATTATATTATACATCTGTAGCGCTTAGGGGTCTGACAGCAGTTGTTTATATCCGTGTGGACGCGGAAGGGATGTTCAGAGGCAAGACGCAATAAGAAAAAAATTAGTCTATATATAAAAACCTATTACAGACGTAACCGGGAAATAAACTACATACCTGTTGACCTACTAATACCAGTATTAAAAATCCTTAGTTCGCATTCCTGCCTCTGGTAAACTTAAGTAAGCAGTAAGTTGAAGTTACTTATACCGTATTTCCTTAAAAAGTGAAGATAAACGTGTGCATATACTTACTCACTGGCTTTTAAGGAACCCGGAGGTTCATTGCCGCCCTCACATAAGCCCGCCATTGGTCCCTATCCTGAGCAAAATTAATCCATTCTCTATCATCATATCCCACCTCCCTCAAATCCATTTTAATATTATCTTCCCATCTACGTCTCGGCCTCCCTAAAGGTCTTTCTCCCTCCGGCCTCCCAACTAACACTTTATATGCATTTCTGGATTCGCCCATACGTGCTACATGCCCTGCCCATCTCAAACGTCTGGATTTAATGTTCCTAATTATGGCAGGTGAAGAATACAATGCGTGCAGTTCTGTGTTGTGTAACTTTCTCATTCTCCTGTAACTTCATCCCTCTTAGCCCCAAATATTTTCCTAAGCACCTTATTCTCAAACACCCTTAATCTCTGTTCCTCTCTCAAAGTGAGAGTCCAAGTTTCACAACCATACAGAACCGGTAATATAACAAACGTGTGCATATAATGAATAAACAGGTATATTCAATTGTTCTCTCTTGTGCAGATCCAGAAACAAAATTCAGGTGGCCCAGCTTACTGAGCATGCGTAGTATGTTATAACTGGAACTTCGAAAATTCAGGTGGCACAAATTTTGTTTCTGGGTCTGTACAATATAAGATTAAAAAAAAGAGAGACAGTCCTATTAAGTGTGGTGTGTATATGTGTGTATATATATATATATATATATATATATATATATATGTGTGTGTGTGTGTGTGTGTGTGTGTGTGTGTGTGTGTGTATTATATATAGGGTGTAAGGGGTTTAAGTGCCGTCCTTTTCACAGTCGTCGGGGACTGTCCACAGGATCTAAAAATGTCCATACAACATATGGTCAAAACTTGATAATTTTCCCAGAAAAAATATTTGTTTACCTTATTTTATTTACGTTATACTGCTTATATCGTTAGTAAAATTACGAAAAAAATTACATCAGTAGGTATATCTAGCAAAGTGTTAATATTAGTTTAAATACATATTTGTGTTCTATTTCGTTTCCGTGAAATTAAATAAAAATCCATGCTTAAATTTTTTTTAATATTCTGGCATGAGAGATGTGGCAACGTGTTCAGCAGGCAGTATTCTGCACAGACGTAAGTACGAGTCAGTTGAGTTCAAGCTCCCTGTCCATAGGTATACTGCAGAGCAGATGACAGTTCAGCACAGGGTATTCGATAAACAACTTACAATGTCATTTACAGTTTAGGAATATCCTATGTTATTATGGAGAAAGTCGTCGTAATTCGAGACAAGAAGGATGTACCGTCAACCTTTTCCTCAAAGAGGGTTACCTAATCGGCGAAATTTTATAGCAGTTTCTCAACGATTTTTAAAAACTATAAATCAAGAGAGTTTCGTTTCGAAAATCACACAACCAGAAATTTGTTTAAAAATGATACCGCTTTACGGAAGAGAGAGAGATTAAAATTTTGCATTAGAAAAAAAGTTCGTGTGATATTGTGCAGGAAACCATTTATTTTTTAGACATGCAATAAAAAATGTAGGAATATTGTTACATAAAATGTAAATTTACCATAATGTTCTATTAATGAGATTGAAAGTTTGTATTTTCTGCTCGTTTTATGTAAAAAACAGTATTATCATGGTCCGCCCCTGTATTAGAACAGAGCATCTGTACCGGTATGTCTGTACCCGCTTGAACTGTACTGTATACTTATATACCCACTCCTCCCTATCCAGCAACGTTGCAAAACATCTAATATTGTAAACTTTAATAATTAGTTAAATATTGCAATTAGAAAAAATTAGAAGGACATGTTTTCTTTCTTATGACATGAATAATCATCAGTTAAAATAATGGAACTTATACCCCTTACACCTCGTATACACACATATACAAGGAGGGTCAAAAGTCGCTTTCCACAATATTTGTTCTTAGGTATCACACTTGTACGGATTGAAATCGATCCTGTTAAAATGACTATGAGTGTACAGAAATAACATACATATTAATCTATATAATATGTTATATTTTAGTAATAATTTCTGTACATATTTTTACATATGCATATTTAGAATTTGTTTTGCTTTCTTTTAAAATTCTAATATTCTGTATTAATATAACACTTTGTTCTAAGAAAAGCAGAGTTCAATGAAAACTGTAAGAGATTATTTATTTTATTCCTTGAGATTTAAGTAGAATATTATGTTAGACGCGGTCCCAACGCTCTTTCCGTCGGCAGCAGTTACAGCTCCATTCCGTGCAGCCACTTAAAGCTGATACCACTCCACTAATGTATTCATCATGTTTCCTTATCGAGAACTTGGAGTTTGGCTTGTATCGGTTGAAACTTACTGCTTGTATTACACGACGGTGTCTTAAGTCTACGTTGCATGTTAGTTACATTAATGCATGTCATGTATAGTGTTTCATTTTATGAATATAGGCCTATAGTTACTTTAAATATTTTGTTACCAATTTTCTTTAAATAAGCAACATGAGATTATGAATTAATATTGTTGGTGACAGTTGATTAATGTAACGCTATACATACTGTACGTGTTTATAATTTGCTACAATAAAGTTAAAAAAGAGTGGGCCGGCGACAAATGTCAAAGTTCCAGAAACAGAATAGTGCGCATGCCCGTCTCCTTGAAGCTCCAGTTCACAAGATGATACAATTAAACCATGTAAATTTGCTGTACTTTATTCTAAAATATGTTATAAAATTAAACGAAGGTTGATTCTAGCTGTATCAGGGCCTCTGAAGAGTGAAATAGCTAGTAAAATTGATAAATACTAAATATATTGAAACGGGGTACAAAATTTATCGAAACGAAGATGAACGAGAAAGCTACATAATAAGTCGGATTAAAGTATGAGCTATTGCAGCGTAGGTTGCTTAAATGTGGGTGTAAACCTGATAGGATTGGTTATATGTATTAGGTTCGAATCTCCGTTAGTCTTAATATTTTACATTAAAAATTTACCATAATAAATTTTTATAAACACCATCTACACAAATATAAAGTGACATCATCTGGAAGTCGATCGAATGTTTAGTAAATAGAACAACCCGTTCCTCGGGTAACACTCATATCTGTTAATAAAACCGTCTGCATTTATATCTGATTTATAGCTTTTAAAAATATGCTTAACTACAACATTAAAACATGTTATTATTGTAAATACACAATTTAGTTCTATTTGCTTTAATAATGGCAATACTGAAATGATACTGTTTGCTATTCTTCTATTCATATTGGAGTTTAGCTTTCTGTATTTTTTGTTTACCTATATTCTTCACAGGGAGCGTTGCCGGATAGTAGCATAAGCTAGACGGTCCACGACACGATCCATTTTCAAATGTTCTTTTCGTTGCAGTTCGACGAGACTTTATGCGAAGCTCTCTAAAACGTCTTCCCTTGAAGAGATGCGCAGCAGACCAGGTGGTTTGTGGACGAAGTAGTAGTCCCTACCACAGGCCTTTTTTATACTATATATGTTTTTTTTTTGCATAATTTTGTGTTTTTATGTTTAATGTCCTTCTGATTTTTGAGGAAGCAAATAAATATTAATTTTGTCGTGCCTAATAAGAGCCCACGAATAATGGACTATAATATGTTGCAAGATCTGCATAACCAAGTTTATTAACAAATTCCACTAACACTTGTCATTAAAAATATAAAATAATACGATAATAAATCAACCCTACCGGGAAGCGAACTCACAATCTTTGGTTTTGAAATCAGAAACCTTACCCCTACGATACACCAACTCGAAGCACTTGCTGCATTGTAGACGGATCACAATCAAAGAATCAACCAGAACAAACGTCACAGTATTGCTTTCGAACTCAATGAGTTTACTCGTGTGAACCTGACTTAAAAACTTCATATTTAAACTTCCAAGTGTCGGTACATTCTTTTTGAACTCAATTGTCTCTGTGGGATTACCTGAAAATGCAAGAAAGTTTCTCTAATATAGTCTATGACAAGAAACATATTTTTTTAGATCATGATTAGTAATGTGTAATATATATTATTGTAATCTAAACTACTTCGCATTCATGGTCCTATCATGCTAAGAGAAAAGTTCCATAAATATTAATAATCAATCATAATCATTTATTTTATTTTACCTGGCAGAGTTAAGGCCTTAAGGTCTTCTTTTTCACTCAACCAGATCTGCAATTGGACGGAGTTACGTAATAATAGACCAATCGACAATTTGAAAAAAAAAAAAAAAAAAAAAAGATATTTGCACAAATTTCTTGACGGCAGGCTAATTTAACTCGGAGAAAATCAAGAATGCAATATCTGAATATTTTTTGCTATTTATAAGCAAAAATTCGTCTATTGCATAAAATTCATTTATTTATTTTGCTTTGAAATATTAATTCAACTGCTGGTCTCTTATTAAAAATCGGTTACCTTTTTTGGTATTATTTGTGCTATTTTTTTTTTGTAATGGTATGAATGTTATAATACTTCTTGCCAATAATGGCCAATATCTCGAAACAGGTTTTTAACGCTTGGTTTCTTATTGCTTAAAGCCTTGGTTTTTCTGAGTCGACGCTTGCGAGTTGCGAGGTGTGAGGTCCGCCTCGCACAAATACGGACCACAGGAAAGATAGTGAGTAGTTTCGATAACTACGAGATGCGAGGCCTGCGCACCTCGCAGTTATAGAAACCACTCACTATCTCTCGTATAGTCCGGATTTGTGCCAGGCGGACCTCGCAACTTGCATGCATCCGCTCTGAAAAAGCAAGGCTTTACTCCGTCCAATTAATACAAATGCATTAGTAATAAATAGTAATATATAGGATTAAATGTTGTAGAAAATGTCATGACACTACAAATTGTCCGGACGCAAAACGTTGAGCTATATCGCTGGAGAATTTAGACAATAACATTCTTTCATTTCTTTAATTCCTCTTTCGACTCTTCGGTTCCACTTCCACCACTTCTTTCTGCATTTCGGCGCTTAATCAATCCCTCCTCCTCACATTACTTCCTCTTATTTTACTTTTCCACCGTTATCAAAACATACATGTCTCATTGGCCACGTTGTTTGTTTTCCAGCAGAAGAGTTGCTCGGAGTGACGGTAGTGGAGCTAGTGAAGAAGGAGGGCTCCACCCTGGGAATAGTCATATCAGGTAAGTACACAATGGGTGGTACACTCCCCTGCAGGGCTACGCCCTCTTTGATTAATACGTAATTTTTCCCACGATGTAGTCACGGTCTGTAGCTATCAAGGTGGCCGAGGTGTGATTTTTAGAGAAGGTTTTAGTAATGGGCTTCTGGCATCAACTGTAAAGTGACTAGTCTGCTGTAAGGATTGTGATGACATTTGCAGATTTTGTGTACTCTCTACACTAGAGATGAACAACGATCGAGAAAGCAAGATTAATAGCGCCCGCAAAGCCGAAAACCCGCCCGACAATGTTGTATTACGTCGCGTCCTTGACGTAAAGACTAGTTGTGGGTCTTCCGAGACTCGATATTGATCATCTCCCGAAGTCCCGAAGTCAGCAGTTGTTTATACCTGACTGAACTTTTATCTACTTTGGCAACTGTTATATATGTATAAACAATCAAGTAGCCTACTTGAAACATCTCTACCTTTCAATGTATAATAATCCGTTCCCCAGTCTTTATTTCATTAGTAGGCCTATACTAAAAGGCTAGGAATTTTGTTTTCATATGTTTAAGATCAAATGTGCAATCTCAAGTAAGAGATATTGACGTTATGTTTTATGTTTCTTAGAAATGCAAATTTATTTTAGAATTGTTTTTTTTATTTGTATAACTATAGGTAACAGGCTATATAATAGAACCAGAACATTTTGATAACTAAGATATTGTTCTGTTTTGTCTTTTTGTCTCATTTAAACATTATTTATTTCAATGATTTATGCTATTCAAAGTTACGAAATCTTCCCACGCCGGCCAAATGCTATTTCGAGAATGATGAGCGGGACTCGAAGCGCACGAGAATGACGAGCCGAGACTCGAAAGAAAAATGCAGCGAACACAGAGAGCGAGAGCGGCAGTTAGTTTTGTTCATCTCTACTCTACACATTTGATGTTAATGGACCGTTTGCCAGGCAATGCAAGAAATGTTGTAGGACTGTGGAGGATATGCACTGCTTTTATCCACGTACGAGGAATTTAGTGTACTGTACATACCGGTATTATAAAGAGAAATTTTTAAAGAACTAAAAGTCCATTCGATATTTTCAAGAATATACATGTTTTTACACTAGTCCTTCCGAGAAGATGGTTTTTGTTGTGATATCTAATTGCTCTTCTGCCTGCCATACTGTATACAGTCTCTTCTCGTAAACCATTGCACCACTTTTATTAATACTCAAGAGAGAAAAGACATTATTCGTTGAGAAAGCACTCACATGAAATATTACTTTGCATTAAATTATAACGTGATTTAATTTTAAGCCCTGATATCAAAAGAAGATCTGTTCTATTGATTTTTACTTCCCTTCTATTTTTAATTCGTTTAAAATGTTTCAAATTACATAATAGTAGAAACCGTGTATTGTTCTCAACATTGTTTTGTTGACAATAATTTATGTTGATTTATTGAAAGCACCTCGAGCCGTTTATTAATAGGGTTGTGTTGTCAATGTCTTAGGTTGTCGGCCGTATCTTCAAACTTAAAGCACAGTCTTCGTACCTGTCGTCTCGCTTCACTTACCTTTCTTCCCACCACAATCTGAACACACGCTCTCGCCATGAAACAATACTAACAATACCATCCCATCGCACCTCCTCATACTCATTCTCTTTCACAATAGCCCTGCCAAGACTCTGGAATTCGTTACCTGCTAGCATCAGGGACTGTCGAAATAAAATTCAATTCAAACGCAAACTTACTAGGCACTTGGTCAGTAATTGAGACTCGTTCAGACATGGTTTCTTGTAAATAGTTATTTTAATCTACCACAAAATATCTCAATATCCGGTAATTTCATCACTATAGAATTTTGTTATTGTAGGTTTCATTTGTAATTTAGTAAATACAAAAATATTCTTTGTTCTTAACTTCTATGATAAAATGTCTAGCTTTCATTAATCAGGTATTCTTGTCGTACTTTAATTTTTATTGTAATTGTAATTGTAAATTTAATATTAATTGTAATCTTATTGTTCATGTTATAGTTGTAATCCCCTGGTAGAGGGGCAGAGAAGGCCTGACGGCCTTATCTCTACCAGGTTAAATAAATAAATCTAATCTAATCTAATCTAAAATATACAGTCACGAAGCTTGAGTTATGAGGGTGCTAGGAACAATAGACTGTGCCGGTATTATTTTGCATTGTCTGTAATGAGGCGATATTAGCGATCCTAGTGGTTAGCAATTATCTATGGATGTATATTTACTACGTATTGAGTTTCGTGACTGTATAGGCCTATACTAGACTGTGCTTAAAATTTAGATTGGAGGTTGTAAACGTACGTCTGTCAGTTAATTATTAAAAGTGTAATTCTTAATTGTGTTGTAAGTTGTAGATTCTTAAGATAGGCTACAAAATTAGGGCAAGTAAAGAGCAATGGCAGTGGAAAATCTTTGATTTCACGTAGTGAAGCAAACTGTACGTAAGAATGCGATCGTATACAATTTTACTATCACTTACTGAATGTAGTCAAAGGTAAAAGTCTTAGTATCAAACTGCTTTAAGCAATTCAATGATGTAGACCATAGCCTTTAAGGTAAACCATCCTTTGAAAGACCATCTATTCTATAGAATGAGACTATATCCACCAAACTGGTAATCAATCCAAACGCGAATCAAACCCACGCCGGAGCGCAACTCCGGATCAGTAGGCAAACGCGCTACCGTCTGAGCTACACTGGTGGCCTGCCATTGTTTGAATGGTTTTTTTTCGCTAGTGATTGCTGCCATATGACTTTGGTGGGAAAGGCAAACAGTTAAAAGTGTTAAAAATACTTTTCGCACTAGAGTCAAAAGCACTTTTCGCACTCTGCCGTATAGTAGCTCATTGTTAACACACCTACTTTTAGGAATGACCGTTTAAATATTACTTTTTATAATATTCGAAGTATGTTATGGTACTATTTTCGAAACCTCCAGTTCTTGTTTCGTCCATTTCTTAATAATTAGTTGGTAATATTACTTGAAGCAAGTAAAGTGATAGGTTTGGAAGTAAATCCCGAAAAGACAAAGTATATGATTATGTCTCGTGACCAGAATATTGTACGAAATGGAACTATAAAAATTGGAGATTTATCCTTCGAAGAGGTGGAAAAATTCAAGTAGGCCTACCTTGGAGCAACAGTAACAAATATAAATGACACTTGGGAGGAAATTAAACGCAGAATAAATATGGGAAATGCCTGTTATGACGTGGATATGTTAGGGGAAAATCCACAAACGATTAGGGAAAACACGGAAATTCTACTTGAAGCAAGTAAAGCGATAGGTTTGAAAGTAAATCCCGAAAAGACGAAGTATATGATTATGTCTCGTCACCAGAATATTGTAGGAAATGAAAATATAAAAATTGGAGATTTATCCTTCGAAGAGGTGGAAAAATTCAAATACCTTGGAGCAACAGTAACGAATAGAAATGACACACAGGAGGAAATTAAGCGCAGAATAAATCTGGGAAATTCCTGTTATTATTCGGTTGAGAAGCTTTTGTCATCTAATCTGCTGTCAAAAAGTTAGAATTTATAAAACAGTTATATTACCGGTTGTTCTGTATGGTTGTGAAACTTGGACTCTCACTTTGAGAGAGGAACAGAGATTAAGGGTGTTTGAGAATAAGTTTCTTAGGAAAATATTTGGAGCTAAGGGGATGAAGTTACAGGAGAATGGAGAAAGTTACAACGCAGAACTGCACACATTGCATTCCTCACCTGACATAATTAGGAACATTAAATCCAGACGTTTGAGATGGGCAGGGCATGTAGTACGTATGGGCGAATCCAGAAATGCATATAGAGTGTTAGTTGGGAGGCCGGAGGGAAAATGACCTTTGGGGAGGCCGAGACATAGGTAGATGGTATGATATTAAAATAGATTTGAGGGAGGTGGGATATGATGGTAGAGACTGGAGTAATCTTGACTGGATGGGAACCGATGGCGGGCTTATATGAGGGCGGCAATGAACCTCCGGGTTTCTTACAAGCCATTTGTAAGTAAGTAAGTAATATTGTGGTAATACTTGGAATTGTGGTGGTAGTAATGGTGGTGATGTGGATTACTGTTTCTGTTAAATGTCGGATCATTACAGATCTTGCATGCACACATCTATACTTACGTTAACGATCTACTTTTAAGATTTATATTCTCGCCCGTGCTATGCAGGCTACGTTTGGAATATAGGGGCCATAAATGTTCATAATTTTATGACGCCTTGAGTCTTGTGAAGTAATTCTATTACTGTTCCAAATTAGTGATACAGATAGCCGACGCGAGATGACAAATGTTTCCGAGTGTTTAAAGTCTGTAATAAAAACTATGTTTTATATCAACCTGTTTTTTGTGGAGAGGTCTTGTCGCGTAGTTCGCTCTTGCACGTATCGCGTGGTTGGACGACTGTGTGTGTTATTATTGAGTCCAACTTTGTGGAGCCGAGAACCTGGCACACGACCTCGGCAAACACGTGACGAAAACGCATCTTCCTGCCTCTCCACTGTGCTCACCCCACGCACTTAAAATTTCCCCTCGTGAAAATAAGAACTCAGGAAAATCCCACCCACGAATTCCTTGTTCATTCTCGAAGAAACAAGTCACTCCGCGATGCGGAATGCGACGAATTCGTGACCTTCAGTAGGCCTACAAAGATCACGTTCCATCATTAGAAAATTCCGGCTTAAGAAATATTATATTGTAAATCTTTTATATAAAGAATATTCTAGTGAAAAATAAAAACTTGTAGCAAGTTCAGGCATTTAAATACCGATATCTAAGAAGTATTTTAATACACTCAAAAAGTAGGCTACTGTAATACTCTCCAAAATACAACTCAATGGATAAATGATAATATTACATAATATTATTTTGAAGTTCCAGTTTAAATTCTGTGCAAAAAATATAGGCCTAAACACCAATTTTTTTATAATTTGTAAAGAAATGGGAGTTTATTATAACAAAAAGAAATAAGGAAAAAAAGTTACGCGTACATAAATACGATCACCACCGTGTTGTTCACTAAGAAATAGTCGTTTTTTTATTTTATAAACGGCATTAGTAAGTGCATTCCTAGCAATATTTTCAGTGACATCCGACATGGGTTGTTTCAGTTCCTCACGAGTAGGTTTGCTAATAAATACCCTAATTTCTATCTACTCGATCGCTTTTTATCGGTAACTGCACCAGTTTCTTCAAATTTGTTCATCAGCTTACGAAATGATTTTATAGAGCAGTGACCATTTCTCGACCCATGTAACGTTCGAAATCTCTTCATTGCATTGGGATATTGTCTATACTCTATTGCATTCGTAATAGCACTGAACGAGAAGAATACGAACTAATAATGCCCGTTACACATTTGAGGAGATCTTGCTAGCGAGAAATGTGTAGCGAGAAAAATCAAAGATAACATGAATTCAAACGGACGTCCACACACTGGAAGAGATTCTCGTTCGATGCGAAAACCTCGAGTGAGTTTCTCGCTGGAATCGGTAGCTAGCGAATTTTCTTGACACATTTATCAAGAATGTTTGACATTTATACTATTTATGACGATAAAATGTAAAAAAGATGAAATAATATCACAGGTGGCGGTGAATGTATTGTATTGTTTTTAAACACTGAGGAAAGATGGCTGATAATAATTTCAGTGAGAAACTTATCGAACTTGTATGATGTCACCCGTAGGCCTATTTATATTTATTTATTTAGTTGGTTATTTTACGACGCTTTATCAACATCTTAGGTTATTTAGCGTCTGAATGAGATGAAGGTGATAATGCCGGTGAAATGAGTTCGGGGTCCAACACCGAAAGTTACCCAGCATTTGCTCATATTGGGTTGAGGGAAAACCCCGGAAAAAACCTCAACCAGGTAACTTCTCCCGACCGGGAATCGAACCCGGGCCACCTGGTTTTGCGGCTAGACGTGCTAACCGTTATTCCACAGGTGTGGACGCCTATTTATATGATACACGGGATAAAAACTATAAAAACACGAAACTTAAAGGAAAAAATCTGGAGACAAATGTCAGATGGTCTGAAAGCAAGTAGGGCTATATTTTATTATTTGAAATTCTATTTATATTTAATTTATTTAACTAGCTAGCTAGCTAGTGAGTACAAATTAAAATTATAAAATAAGAGTCAGGCTCTTGTACGGTGTGGTCTTAGCCAATAATATAACATAAAATTTACAAGGACAGTTTACTAAATACAGTAAGTAACTTAATTCAAACCAATAAATAACACACGAGAGTAAAAAAGAAGAAGAAGGAAGAGAAAAAGAGAGAAAAAACACATTTAATATAAATTGACAATGAGACAGAAGCCAGTGGTATTCAATAAAAACATGAATATATTCGACAGAAATAAAAGGTAAAAAATACATACTTTTATTAATATTATATATCATGAACAATTTCATAAATTCCTCTTTTAAAAGCTTCAATTTTAAAATATTTCAAATTTGGAAAATGGTTTGTAATTTTATTAGAAAGTCTTGGGCCGAAACTAGCACCATGTTTAAGAGCTGCACTTGTATGACATTTAGACTCAATTAATGGGAAAGTAGACTTTTGTGTTCGAGTGCGGTATTCATATCGATTAGATTTAGGTTTTATTTGATTTCTGTGGTAGTAAGTTAGTAAACTATATTTATAAAATTTCTTCGATAGTTGATACTTTAAAATCTGTATAAATTAAATTTGTTGGGTAATCCATATTTTTGGTTAGACAAATTTTTATTAATTTTCTGTGTAATAAAATTAATGGATTAAGTACAGATGATGCTACCCCACCCCAATTTATTATACCATATTGTATTATTGATTATACTAAAGCTAAAAATATTATATCTTAACAGTTTACATAATTTTAATCAGAACATAGCAAAGTATCTCTATCATATCATGAATTGCAAAAAACTGAGTTCTGTTCAATCCGAAATAAAGCCTAAACGTATCATCCGAAATCAGTGACAGAAACTCGCCTTTATTTTCGTGAGATATAATGTGACTTCTTATCCAAATTATTCTGGCTTTAATTTTAGGTCTACATTTTCTTTTCATTAACAAAATGTGTTCATATAACTCCATTTTGTCATCATCTGAAGATTGATTCAACATAGTGGCGTTCGTACATCATTTGTAAAGTATACGACAATATACTTAAATACATAACCTGTACTATTTCCTCCAACGAGTGATTACTACAATCACAAAAATACTCTCTGCATGAAGGCAATGCATAGATGATAGCTATAACTCGCTGTAGTGTGTGGAGGAAGGCTCTTTGCCTCTTTCTCGCTAGCGAGATCTCTCCAAGTGTGTAACTGGCCTAAAGGCAAAGTTATTGTGAAAATCTGTGTGTATTCTTAAACACAATTGTTTATACAAGCGTGACATAGCAACTAAATGCATATCGAAAAAATAACAATCCCTCTAAAACATAATGGTGTCTGCATGGAACAGAACTGTTAATATGTACAGGAAGATACAGTCATTTAACTCTGGGAACTTCCTTAAGAATAAGCTTACATATTTCTCATTATCAACAACATATCTTCACATTGGTATCATCATCGTGCCGTCGTCATCATCATCACCATCAACAGCAGCATTTAGAAATTTAAGTCTGTAGAGCTTCGTTAGGTCTTATGAAGTTACAAATTGTTCGATCCAGTGCTTTTTTGATTCGCCTACGTTTCTCCTACATGCAGATTTACGTTACCGGTTAACATTAGCTGTGACACGTGGTCATTATCTCTGTTGTCAATAGACCTAATATCCAAATCAATTTATTCTATAATGCTTCATCTATTAAACTAAATGTTTGCTATTGTTTTATCGCAGAAATATAAGATTCCAATAAGAGCTTATTAATAAAGCCAAGTCAGAGACCGACAGACAGAGATCATGTCAGAGACAGGAAACGAAGAAGATACAGAAAAAATGCCTAGACGTTAAAACATTTCTTTAAAAATACGATTGTTACAAGGATCAGGAAATTCCAGCTGTAACAAGGGTGCTCTATCATCTTAACTAGACTCCTTCCATTTAACTCGCCCCGCATCTCTCAAACAACGATAAAAGGAAACTCTAATTAGGTCCTACATGCTTTTAGGTTAGCTTCTGGACGAAGAGAGTAATGAACCTCTTTCATTGTTGACTAGCAAAAGTAAACCCTTAATTTTTCATTGTGTATAATGATGTACTTTCCTCTTAAGCAAAATATTCCTTAGTAGCAAAAATTAAAGATATTGTAATAAATTTTCGAAAGGCTATGGGAAGCAACTGAAGTTCTAATGGTGGATAACAAGCCTACAATAAGTACAGGCCAGTTACTTTATGGTGACATTATTAAATAAGTATACAATAAATTTTCAATCTTAAGACATATCAACTTGCAAATGTTTATTTGCTATTTAATAAAATATATGAACGTTTTCGGCGTTTGGGGCATCTTCAGATATAACAAAAAACATATAATCTGGACCTATAATAATAAATTACGCAAATAACAAAGAATAAAGAACAATGTATGTATGCAATACATGAGATTCATGAGCTTTATGTAAAATATGACATAATACAGGATAATTATTGATATAATCTTTAGATTTTGAAATTGAATTGGACGAACATTTTATACATATAGCTCATGTTACAAATAAAATATACAATTATGATTAAAATTTGTCAATAATGTTAACATTTTAAAATTTATAATGATGATTGATAAAATAGATATTTTAAGAGTAATCATTAGTTGAGGATTGTCGTAGGATATACGATAATTTGCGTAGTTGATGTTCGTGTGTTATGTATGTGTTTCATCTGAAAATTGAGATGGAGAAATGGTAAGTGAAAAAATATATAAGAGTTATTATATAGAGACTCAGGTAATAATTATTATAAGACTACTTATTGAAAAACGTTCGCTAATGAACTAATGTTATTTTATGTTGGAGATTGCTGTTTTAATTATCTGACTTTGTGACATCTTATTGATTATAATTCACCAGGCATATTGAAATATAAAAATGAATTGTAAATTTATGGTGACAGCTCTGGCCTGGCGACGCAGTGGTTTGGGCGAGTTCACTGCTTGTTCGAAGGGGTGTTCCTTTTAGTCTTCCCCTGGCTGCGCTAGCGGTCACATCTCGGGAGCGTTAGTGTGGGCGTACAGTCGCGCTAAGGACGTACTACACCACCACTGTCTTGTATATTGCAATTTAATGTGTTTGTTACGTACATTTCATTTAGTTACTTAAATAGTTGTAGTGCTTCTGTTTTGTATTGTTCAGTATGTAGTATTTATTGTCTAGATTCACTGCTATTTTCTGTTTGTGAAAATGCTGCCTGTTAGAAGCAAACTGAAAGGTCGGGTATTGCATTCGCAGTTGCGAGAAGTCGTGAGCAACGTGTAGCGCTTTATGAAGATAGCGTCGGAAGAAAAACGTAACAAATGTTGGAAAACTTGTAGCAGAGTTTACCGCTGTGTCTGAGAGCTGTGTTAGCCAAATAATAAGGGAGACTAAAGACATTGATAATCGGCGCCAAAATCAACTGTGGGCAACTTTAATGGAGCTGTCATAAGACGAACCAAAGCACGAATTCTATATTTCACAGAAATAGCGGCCCACACTTAAAAAATATATATTATTGAAATTGAGACTGTCGACTTTCAGGGAAGCATCTCGACTATGAGGAAAGTTATTTTGAAATTAGGATTTCATTGAAAAAAAACACAAAATAATCGCCAAATTCTGGTCGAGCATCACAGCATTAGGGCCAAAAGTTTGCAGTATTTGAGGAAAATAAAGAAGTACAGAGAAGAAGGCCGCTCCATCTTTTACATTGATGATGATATGATGATGGTGGTGGTGGTGGTGGTGGTGGTGGTGGTGGTGGTGGTGGTGGTGGTGGTGGTGGTGGTGGTGGTGGTGGTGGTGGTGGTGGTGGTGGTGGGAAAGGTAACAGTGAAGCACTGATGAACATTACCGATATTTCCGCATGAGTATATTTCATTGTTAATTAGTGATTAACTGTTAAATATAGTGATTCGATTGCTGCTCAGTGTATTTCCACATTAGTGTTTATTAGTGATTATTATTCCGAACTTCTGCTCATTGTATTTCCAAATTGGTTTACTTCTTTATTGTTTATTATTGTTCCGAACTCCTGCGCATTGTATTTCTATTAGTTTACTACATTAGTGTTTATTAGTGATTATTGTTCCAAACTGCTGCTCATTGTATTTCCATATTAGTTTACTTCTTTAGTATTTATTATTGTTCCGAACTCCTGCTCATTGTATTTCCATTAGTTTACTACTTTAGTGTTTATTAGTGACTATTGTTCCGAACTGTTGCTCATCGTATTTCCACATTAGTTTACTTCTTTAATGTTTATTATTGTTCCGAACTGCTGCTCATTGTATTTCCATGTTAGTTTACTTCTTTAGTGTTTATTAGTGACTATTGTTCCGGAGTATGGAGCTCAAAATTATGCAGACGCTGCAACGTGAGACTTCATTTCTAATATGACTGTATTTCCCTCCCTCCATTCGCTCCGGCTCGGATCGGTCTCCCTCCCACAGTCGAACTTTCTCCTCTCTCGCGTCGACGAGCTGTCACCATAAAGTAACTGGGCTGTATAATGTGAGTTCTGGAAATTATTATAAATAAGGTGCATCAGATAAGGAGAATAATTAAAAATTAGAAAAACCATAATTATCATAAACTTCATTAATACAACGAAACACATGAACACATAAAATTGCATAACTCGTCATAAGCATATTTAAGATTCTGAAGTGTAGCAATTTTGGAACACTTTATAATGAAAAAATTACTCACAGAAACGAATTTCCTTAGGAGGTCGATAACAAAGTCTAAATTAGAAATGACAGAATAAGTACAAGAGCAAATAAGTTGTAACGATCGATTTTAATATTTCGGATGGTAATTATTCAAGTTTGGCTATTTGAAAGAATGGCGAACGAAAGACTAACTAAAGATTCATTCATTCATTCATTTATTTTATTCCATAGATCTTACATGAGCAATGAAACTTTAAGATGTGGAACATGTCAACATTTTACAATATTACAATTACAATTTTTACAAATTTTTATAGTTTTACAATTTAGTAATTTTCTACAATTTTTACAATGTTGTACAATATTTTTTTACATTTTGGCGAGATGTAGTGAGATGAAATTCTATTGTGAACTGATCTTCAGGTAGACATAGGAAAGATGAAATCCAGAAAAAAAAATTCAGCGTGAAATGACAGAAAAACGGGAAATAGAAGTGGTTCAGTGGCAGAATAAATGAACTTAGATTTGAGGTACTGAAGATATTTTGTTATGAATCTGATTTGTCAATTGAATTATTGATTGGACTTGTTAAATTGGATATGGTGGCATGCCAAAACTATAAAATTCAAGTTCTATGAAGCATTTCGGATTTTCTGACTTGGCCTTTGGATCCAATTTCCTGACTTGGCCGTCGTGTCTGATTTGTTGACTTGGCCGTCGGATCTGATTTGCTGACTTGGCTGCCGGGTCAAATTTCCTCACTTGGCCGTCGGTCTGATTTGCTGACTTGACCGTCGGGTCTAATTTGCTGATTTGGCAGTCGGGGCAGATTTCCTGACTTGGCCGTCGGGTCAAATTTCCTGACTTGGCCGTCGGGTCAAATTTCCTGACTTGGCCGTCGGGTCAAATTTCCTGACTTGGCCGTCTGGTCAAATTTCCTGACTTGGCCGTCGGGTCTGATTTCCTGAATTGGCCATCGGGTCTGATTTCCTGAATTGGCCGTCGGGTCTGATTTCCTCAATTGGCCGTCGGGTCTGATTTCCTCAATTGGCCGTCGGGTCTGATTTCCTCAATTGGCCGTCGGGTCTGATTTCCTCAATTGGCCGTCGGGTCTGAATTGCTAACTTGTCTGTAGGGTCTGATTTACTAACTTATCTGTAGGATCTGATTTGCTGACTTGTTCGTCGGGTATGATTTGCTGACTATGCCATCGGGTCTGATTTCCTGACTTGGCCCTCGAGTCAAATTTCCTGACTTGGCCTTCGGGTCAAATTTCCTGACTTCCCTGTAGGATATGATTTGCTGACTTGCCTGCAGGGTCTGATTTGCTGACTTGTTCGTCGGGTCTGATTTCCTGACTTGGCCATCGGGTCTGATTTCTTGACTAGGCCCTCGAGTCAAATTTCCTGACTTGTCCGTCGGGTCTGATTTCTTGACTAGGCCCTCGAGTCAAATTTCCTGACTTGTCCGTCGGGTCTGATTTCCTGACCTGGCCCTCGGGTCTGATTTGCTGACTTAGCCGTCGGGTCGAATTCTGCTCGATTGTCGTATTCATTTTCCCTATTTGATTTAACATAGACCTATGATTTTAACTGTCAGTAAACATAGAAAATAGTGTTGCTATGCGAGTATTCTGTATTTATGATTGGTCGAAAGCTAGCAGATTGTTGTGTAAAGAGCATAGTCGTGAGTTCGAATTTCACCTAGCACTTTTGTCCGTTGTATGGTGTAATATAAACACTAGCACCATATCTCCTTTATCCAAGAGAAAGCCTTACTTCTAATTTACTTTATGAAAAATCCATCGCTCTAAATCGTTATATTTGTATCCAGAACCAAGAATAATAACAACGGCACCATTGAGGACGACTTCATGAAAGTTTTGGATAGAAAAATAAGCTTGATAATTATAAATAGCAACGCTATTTTATGAGTGAACAGCGCCTATTGAATTTTATAGTACGTCTTAAGACAGGGGAGTGTAACGAAGGGTGGTGTCATAAACACAAAAATTCTCCTCTTTACATGTATTTACTGTATTTTGTTTTTCCCCCTTTTTTCTGTTTTACCCTGGGTGTTTTTCGGTTACCTTTTCTTGAAATTATTCTCCTTTCTTCACACACTTATCCCTCATTACCCTACTTTTTATTTTCATCTTCTCCTGCTCAGTGATGTCTCTCTCGTCTTTCTTGTTTCCTCACCTTTCTCCTCACTTTCTCCTCAACCTCCTCTTCATCATCCTTCTCTACATTCTCCTCCCCATTCTCCTGTTTTTCCTCATTCTTCTGCTCTTCTTCATCTTTCATCTTCCCGTCCTCCACTTCGTCAACCCCTCTTCTCATCCTTCTTATTTTACTCCTCATCCGTTTTTTCCTTTTCATCCTTCTCATTTTCCTAATTACTCTTCTCCATTTCTTCATCATCCTGCTCCTTCTCCTCATCATCCTTCTCCTCCTCCTCATTCTCTCTCCTCCCTATCCTTTCACTCTCTTCATTCTCTCTCCTCGCCTTTTTTTCGTCTTCGCCTCCTCGCCTTTCTTCTTCTCGCCTTTTTTTCGTCTTCGCCTCCTCCTCGCCTTTCTTCTTCTTCTTTTCTTCTTCTCCTCGACTTTTTTCTTCTTCGCCTCCTCGCCTTCTTCTTCTTCTTCTTTTCTTCTCGCGTTTTTTCTTCTTCGCCTCCTCCTCGCCTTCTTCTTCTTCTTTTCTTCTCCTCGCGTTTTTTCGTCTTCGCCTCCTTCTCGCCTTCGTTTTCTTCTTCTCGCCATTTTTTCTTCGCCTCCTCGCCTTTCTTCTTCTTCTCCTTCTTCTCTTCTTCTCCTCGCGTTTTTTCTTCTTCGCCTCCTCCTCGCCTTCTTCTTTTCTTCTTCTCTCGCCTTTTTTTTCTTCGCCTCCTCCTCGCCTTTCTTCTTCTTCTTTTCTTCTCCTCGCCTTTTCTTCATCTTCGCCTCCTCGCCTTCTTCTTCTTCTTTTCTTCTTCTCCTCGCCTTTTTTTCGTCTTCGCCTCCTCCTCGCCTTTCTTCTTCTTCTTCTTCTTCTTCTTCTCCTTTTCTTCTTCTCGCCTTTTTTCGTCTTTGCCTCCTCGCCTTTCTTCTTCTTCTTCTTCTTCTTCTTCTTTTCTTCTTCTCGCCTTTTTTTGTCTTCGCCTCCTCCTCCCCCCCTCGCCTTTCTTCTTCTTCTTTTCTTCTTCTCGCCTTTTTTCTTCTTCGCCTCCTTCTCCTCCTCGCCTTTCTTCTTCATCTTCTTTTTCTCCTTTTCTTCTTCTCGCCTTTTTTTCGTCTTCTCCTCCTTCTCGCCTTTCTTCTTCTTCTTCTTCTTCTTTTCTTCTCGCCTTTTTTGTCTTCGCCTCCTCCTCTTCCTCCTCCCCCTCGCCTTTCTTCTTCTTTTCTTCTTTTTCTCGCCTTTTTTCGTCTTCGCCTCCTCCTCCTCGCCTTTCTTCTTATTCTTCTTCTCCTCATTTCCTTCATATTCTCTTCCCACTCGCCTTTCTTCTTTTTCCAAAGTGTTTTCTTCACTTCCTCGGCTTTATTTTTCCTCTTCCTCACCTTTCTCCTATCTTTCTCCACATTTTTTCTCTCCTGCGTATCCTTCTTCGTCTAGTATTCTTCTCATTTTCTTTTCCACATATTTCTTTCTTCTGCTTACTCTTTTTTACTTGTCATTACATCTTTCTTCGTTTCTTATACGCCTTCCCACCCTTCCTCCTTTATGTTAATCCATGACAAGTTTGGTCCTCTGAATTTATCTTCTCATCGGTGTCTCGGAGTCCTGCAGGGCTGTATAATGTTTACTTTTTTATGTATGCATAATAACATGTTTTGAAAGTCTCAATGAATCCATTAATTTTAAATGCTCTATTGTAAACTGTTGTCATGAGTTCTTCCTCTTCATAAATCTGTTACCCTTCGCATGTTGTTACGTTGTATTTTATCGTTTTCGAGAAATGGAGTTCAGCATTTATTCTTAATGTCGAATTTTCAGTCCTAAATGTCTCGACATGATTGTAACAGTTTTTACAGCAATATTAAAACCATGCATTATAGTCCCACATTTATTGCAGGAGTATTGACACGCACACAGACGTAAAACCAGCTACTCGTCGTTCGCTTCGTAGAGCAGTTCCCGGTATACTGTCTAGCAGCTGTTACACAATACGTTTGACAATCGCTCTGTCGTAAAAGCCATCACACTCGCACCGCAAAGGCTGGTGAATTATACAGCTAACTACTGGCTGAAGTGCCAAGGATTTGGTTACAGAAATAGGGAATAATAAAACAAAATGGTTTGGAATAAGATCTAAAAGAAACTAATGCTTCCTCTCGAGTCTTTAACATCCGGGAAATACCAGTCAGGTCAAGCGGAAGTACCAAAATTAATCTATCATAGTTATACAGGATGAAAGAAAAAGTAAGCAGCATTTTTTATTTATTCATCATAGTCAAAGGCTTCAAGAGTATCTTTATAAACAATTTCGTCTTTCCGCTTTAAGTTCGGACAGAGTTTATTCTCGATGTTCATTAGGTTTATAATGACGAACTTATTTTATAATGACTGAATCCATTTACCAAATAAATATTTATTTGCAATTTATTTTTGTTTTATTTTTTTTACTTCAATATTTGCTACACATCTTGAGTAATCGTAATAAAATATTGCTCCAGTTCCACTTGAATACTAATGAATAGTTTTTTGTCATATTGTATGCTTTATTCAGTGTCATTACTAGGGTACGGATTTTTAGGTCGTTAAAATGTAATTTTAGGTGCCTAAAATAGGCTTAAAAGTGTAGGAAGTACTCTCTAAAGAATTAAAAATAGGCTCTAACAAAAAATAATGTTTACTTTAAAAACATGTTCCAAATCTTCAGGAATTTACTTCTAGAATTTAATAATTTTAAATGCTTATACACCGTTACCACCACCATCACCACTACTACTACTACTACTACTACTACTACTACTACTACTACTACTACTACTACTACTACTACTACTACTACTACTACTACTACTACTACTACTACTACTACTACTACTACTACTACTACTACTACTACTACTACTACTACTACTACTACTACTACTACTACTACTACTACTACTACTACTACTACTACTACTACTACTACTACTACTACTACTACTACTACTACTACTACTACTACTACTACTACTACTACTACTACTACTACTACTACTACTACTACTACTACTACTACTACTACTACTACTACTACTACTACTACTACTACTACTACTACTACTACTACTACTACTACTACTACTACTACTACTACTACTACTACTACTACTACTACTACTACTACTACTACTACTACTACTACTACTACTACTACTACTACTACTACTACTACTACTACTACTACTACTACTACTACTACTACTACTACTACTACTACTACTACTACTACTACTACTACTACTACTACTACTACTACTACTACTACTACTACTACTACTACTACTACTACTACTACTACTACTACTACTACTACTACTACTACTACTACTACTACTACTACTACTACTACTACTACTACTACTACTACTACTACTACTACTACTACTACTACTACTACTACTACTACTACTACTACTACTACTACTACTACTACTACTACTACTACTACTACTACTACTACTACTACTACTACTACTACTACTACTACTACTACTACTACTACTACTACTACTACTACTACTACTACTACTACTACTACTACTACTACTACTACTACTACTACTACTACTACTACTACTACTACTACTACTACTACTACTACTACTACTACTACTACTACTACTACTACTACTACTACTACTACTACTACTACTACTACTACTACTACTACTACTACTACTACTACTACTACTACTACTACTACTACTACTACTACTACTACTACTACTACTACTACTACTACTACTACTACTACTACTACTACTACTACTACTACTACTACTACTACTACTACTACTACTACTACTACTACTACTACTACTACTACTACTACTACTACTACTACTACTACTACTACTACTACTACTACTACTACTACTACTACTACTACTACTACTACTACTACTACTACTACTACTACTACTACTACTACTACTACTACTACTACTACTACTACTACTACTACTACTACTACTACTACTACTACTACTACTACTACTACTACTACTACTACTACTACTACTACTACTACTACTACTACTACTACTACTACTACTACTACTACTACTACTACTACTACTACTACTACTACTACTACTACTACTACTACTACTACTACTACTACTACTACTACTACTACTACTACTACTACTACTACTACTACTACTACTACTACTACTACTACTACTACTACTACTACTACTACTACTACTACTACTACTACTACTACTACTACTACTACTACTACTACTACTACTACTACTACTACTACTACTACTACTACTACTACTACTACTACTACTACTACTACTACTACTACTACTACTACTACTACTACTACTACTACTACTACTACTACTACTACTACTACTACTACTACTACTACTACTACTACTACTACTACTACTACTACTACTACTACTACTACTACTACTACTACTACTACTACTACTACTACTACTACTACTACTACTACTACTACTACTACTACTACTACTACTACTACTACTACTACTACTACTACTACTACTACTACTACTACTACTACTACTACTACTACTACTACTACTACTACTACTACTACTACTACTACTACTACTACTACTACTACTACTACTACTACTACTACTACTACTACTACTACTACTACTACTACTACTACTACTACTACTACTACTACTACTACTACTACTACTACTACTACTACTACTACTACTACTACTACTACTACTACTACTACTACTACTACTACTACTACTACTACTACTACTACTACTACTACTACTACTACTACTACTACTACTACTACTACTACTACTACTACTACTACTACTACTACTACTACTACTACTACTACTACTACTACTACTACTACTACTACTACTACTACTACTACTACTACTACTACTACTACTACTACTACTACTACTACTACTACTACTACTACTACTACTACTACTACTACTACTACTACTACTACTACTACTACTACTACTACTACTACTACTACTACTACTACTACTACTACTACTACTACTACTACTACTACTACTACTACTACTACTACTACTACTACTACTACTACTACTACTACTACTACTACTACTACTACTACTACTACTACTACTACTACTACTACTACTACTACTACTACTACTACTACTACTACTACTACTACTACTACTACTACTACTACTACTACTACTACTACTACTACTACTACTACTACTACTACTACTACTACTACTACTACTACTACTACTACTACTACTACTACTACTACTACTACTACTACTACTACTACTACTACTACTACTACTACTACTACTACTACTACTACTACTACTACTACTACTACTACTACTACTACTACTACTACTACTACTACTACTACTACTACTACTACTACTACTACTACTACTACTACTACTACTACTACTACTACTACTACTACTACTACTACTACTACTACTACTACTACTACTACTACTACTACTACTACTACTACTACTACTACTACTACTACTACTACTACTACTACTACTACTACTACTACTACTACTACTACTACTACTACTACTACTACTACTACTACTACTACTACTACTACTACTACTACTACTACTACTACTACTACTACTACTACTACTACTACTACTACTACTACTACTACTACTACTACTACTACTACTACTACTACTACTACTACTACTACTACTACTACTACTACTACTACTACTACTACTACTACTACTACTACTACTACTACTACTACTACTACTACTACTACTACTACTACTACTACTACTACTACTACTACTACTACTACTACTACTACTACTACTACTACTACTACTACTACTACTACTACTACTACTACTACTACTACTACTACTACTACTACTACTACTACTACTACTACTACTACTACTACTACTACTACTACTACTACTACTACTACTACTACTACTACTACTACTACTACTACTACTACTACTACTACTACTACTACTACTACTACTACTACTACTACTACTACTACTACTACTACTACTACTACTACTACTACTACTACTACTACTACTACTACTACTACTACTACTACTACTACTACTACTACTACTACTACTACTACTACTACTACTACTACTACTACTACTACTACTACTACTACTACTACTACTACTACTACTACTACTACTACTACTACTACTACTACTACTACTACTACTACTACTACTACTACTACTACTACTACTACTACTACTACTACTACTACTACTACTACTACTACTACTACTACTACTACTACTACTACTACTACTACTACTACTACTACTACTACTACTACTACTACTACTACTACTACTACTACTACTACTACTACTACTACTACTACTACTACTACTACTACTACTACTACTACTACTACTACTACTACTACTACTACTACTACTACTACTACTACTACTACTACTACTACTACTACTACTACTACTACTACTACTACTACTACTACTACTACTACTACTACTACTACTACTACTACTACTACTACTACTACTACTACTACTACTACTACTACTACTACTACTACTACTACTACTACTACTACTACTACTACTACTACTACTACTACTACTACTACTACTACTACTACTACTACTACTACTACTACTACTACTACTACTACTACTACTACTACTACTACTACTACTACTACTACTACTACTACTACTACTACTACTACTACTACTACTACTACTACTACTACTACTACTACTACTACTACTACTACTACTACTACTACTACTACTACTACTACTACTACTACTACTACTACTACTACTACTACTACTACTACTACTACTACTACTACTACTACTACTACTACTACTACTACTACTACTACTACTACTACTACTACTACTACTACTACTACTACTACTACTACTACTACTACTACTACTACTACTACTACTACTACTACTACTACTACTACTACTACTACTACTACTACTACTACTACTACTACTACTACTACTACTACTACTACTACTACTACTACTACTACTACTACTACTACTACTACTACTACTACTACTACTACTACTACTACTACTACTACTACTACTACTACTACTACTACTACTACTACTACTACTACTACTACTACTACTACTACTACTACTACTACTACTACTACTACTACTACTACTACTACTACTACTACTACTACTACTACTACTACTACTACTACTACTACTACTACTACTACTACTACTACTACTACTACTACTACTACTACTACTACTACTACTACTACTACTACTACTACTACTACTACTACTACTACTACTACTACTACTACTACTACTACTACTACTACTACTACTACTACTACTACTACTACTACTACTACTACTACTACTACTACTACTACTACTACTACTACTACTACTACTACTACTACTACTACTACTACTACTACTACTACTACTACTACTACTACTACTACTACTACTACTACTACTACTACTACTACTACTACTACTACTACTACTACTACTACTACTACTACTACTACTACTACTACTACTACTACTACTACTACTACTACTACTACTACTACTACTACTACTACTACTACTACTACTACTACTACTACTACTACTACTACTACTACTACTACTACTACTACTACTACTACTACTACTACTACTACTACTACTACTACTACTACTACTACTACTACTACTACTACTACTACTACTACTACTACTACTACTACTACTACTACTACTACTACTACTACTACTACTACTACTACTACTACTACTACTACTACTACTACTACTACTACTACTACTACTACTACTACTACTACTACTACTACTACTACTACTACTACTACTACTACTACTACTACTACTACTACTACTACTACTACTACTACTACTACTACTACTACTACTACTACTACTACTACTACTACTACTACTACTACTACTACTACTACTACTACTACTACTACTACTACTACTACTACTACTACTACTACTACTACTACTACTACTACTACTACTACTACTACTACTACTACTACTACTACTACTACTACTACTACTACTACTACTACTACTACTACTACTACTACTACTACTACTACTACTACTACTACTACTACTACTACTACTACTACTACTACTACTACTACTACTACTACTACTACTACTACTACTACTACTACTACTACTACTACTACTACTACTACTACTACTACTACTACTACTACTACTACTACTACTACTACTACTACTACTACTACTACTACTACTACTACTACTACTACTACTACTACTACTACTACTACTACTACTACTACTACTACTACTACTACTACTACTACTACTACTACTACTACTACTACTACTACTACTACTACTACTACTACTACTACTACTACTACTACTACTACTACTACTACTACTACTACTACAGGAACAACAAATATCTAACTAGTTGTACGTAAACTAAACAATTAAATGTGAAAAATAAGTTTTAGACATTAATTCAGTACAGAAACAAGTCAAATATAATCAATTTTTACCTAGTCTTGTCCGTTAATGTCCATAATTAGCTTCACAATAAATTACTAATACTTTTTCTAAATTTGCAACTAAAAGCAATGCCGTCTGTCACTTAACACAAATTTGTGTGCTGAAAATGAACGCTCCACATCCACTGAAGTAACAGGAGCGTACTTCAATTTTGGCACTAGTTGGGCAGGAAACCGTGTTCTTCCCTGCTAGGATATCTGAAGAAGTACGCAAGTCCTTCAGTCCTACATTTTTCTGCAGAACTTGCTCCAGTTTATCCCTACTTAATTTCCAATAGAACCACGAACACATTCGGAAGTTAAAATACATATTTTCGAAATTAGAATCATTGTTTTGACCACACGCGATTCTGTGCGTGCAAGCGTGTCTATGCGCATAAGTAACAGTTATAAAATGTAGTCTATACAAAATAAATGTTGTTAATCAAATTGTAGAATAAATTCAGTATGCACAATTTTATAAATGAGTTTGACAGTCTCACTTTCATTTGAGAAACTATATTATAGGCCTATAGATTATTTTATTATTAGAACTGTATATAGCCATATGTATATTAATGGTCTCGCGGCTTGCGTCTGTCGTGCAACTATACATTAGGAAAGCGTGTTGTTTGAAGGCTATTTCCTAGAACTAGAATATTTAAATATAGGCTAGTGTTAATACTGTAGGAATTAGTTTCATATAACTTTCTCCTACTAATTCTGTAACATAATTCAGCTGGACAAAATGGTATTTCATCGTATCTAGGGCAGGATAAGGGGCAAACCAAGCATTTTTGCAATATTCCCGTAAAACACGGAACAGATGGCAACCCTAATACAGACTGCCATAGCAGCAAACAAGTTTATTCAGTGGCCTTATATATATTCTGTAATAATTCTCTTAATTATTATAATTGTATATTTTTCAAGTAATTTAGATGCCTCAATAAGGTATTCTAATCCCACATGAAATCATTTTTGACCTGATACCAAACCGACACATAGGCTACGGAGTTCCAGCACATCAGAAGTCAACACGTTTGAGACCCGATTGCTTCCTCCAATGTTCATTTGTAAATCTGGTATTCACTAGGAAGGGAACTACCTAAAGCCTTCTGTGATATCTCTAAGCTTGCAAATTCAATTTACATAATTGTGTCATCTTATCTCACCTTTTGACAAGGGAACTCTGCCACATTCCCGCCTCCAATTACACACCGATTAATTAGTCCTGACAGCTCAGCGACGCGAAAGAGGGGAAGTAACAGGAGTGGTGGGGAGAGCTCCGGAATAGAGATAAGGGCGAGTGATCGGTAAAGGAATGCAGTACAGCTTAACTGTACTAGAAACATAAGTCTCTGCCGCACGTATGACATCCGATCGCTCCGAAGGAAAGCGAGAGACTAACCCAAACACTCCTTGGCGAAACTAAATGGACTCGCCTGACCCAGGCGCACATCGCCGGGAACTGTCAGGACTAAATAATCGTACTGTACCATAACACTTTCACAAAAGATAACAATTGGTAGGAAAAGACTATACATTGCGTATTACGTTTCGCAATCGTATGTAAGACACATTAATTTGTTTTAATTGTTCACGTTTTGTATACTATTAATGCCCGATACTTATGCAACTCGCCAATCACCAATGTACGGCGTGACTCCTGTATATACGGATTCACAGTGCAATTACCTTGTTGTTTAGTCAACTGTTCGAAGACAAGTCTGAACCTCACAAGTGATACCAAGAAAGCACCACTTATGAGGCAATTAGGCCAGGTAATGGGGTAAGGTGGCCAGTTCCTTTCCCCCGCTCATTTGTATATAACGCAAAAAGATGTCGTACAACTGTTCAGCAGTGCGTCTGTCAAAACTGGATGACTGTATAACGACGAATTGAAAATCACGCGAAACTTTCTCCTTCAGAATTTTCATAATAGGGTAGGGATTGTAACCGGTGCGGTCTGTGAGCCATAGCTGTACTGCACATTTATGTAAACACTGCTGTCTCAAGAGAGTCTAGCAGATACAGACCTACCGTGACCTACCACAATTGCAACGGCACCAGAGCATCCTAGTGTTGAAAATTCAAGCCAATCCGTATATACAGGCGTCACGCCGTACATTGGTGATAGACGAGTTGCATAAGTACCTTTTGTGAAAGTGTTACGGTAATTAGAGGCGGGAATGTGACAGAGTTCCCTTATGAGATGTAATAGTGCACAAAACTGATGTATAGAGTTTCAATATTATTGAACCAATCCAGCCTCTAGAACAGGGATGCGACTCTTACTAGTAATTCTGAGCGCGAGCTTTTTTAAGCTCTCTCCATAAGCGCGGAGCTTTTCTGCCTGAAGCACAAGGGTGTACAGCACATACAACGTTGCAGACCATGACAGATCGCAAGCGAGATTACAATACAGATTTTAATGATAAGTAGAAGGTTCAGTTTTTATATAATGAACATGGCGGTGAAGTACAGTGTTTAATAAGTAAAAAAATATACTATATTATTTGTAAAGAAATATCAAACGTCAGTACGAAACACAACACAAGATAGAGACATTATTCTGGAGAAGAGAGAAATTGATTTCAGACAAGAAATAATGCTGAAAAATTAAGAAAATCCACGTATTTTTTTTTTGTTTTATAATCGTAATTATATTTGAAACTGTTTTAAATGCTTTAACCATATAATCAATGCGGTGTATGAGTTGAGAGAATTTTTAATGCTGTTTTCTCGACTTTAAAATTTTAAGCAGTTTACCGAATGAAAAGCTCCTTGCATAACAGTTATTGTCATATTGGTCTGAAACTTCTCACAAAGATCAATTAAATGTTGATAAATAAAATTTAACTAGCATTTGTATGAAATATTAATATTAATTTTCTTCGGGGAATATTCGTATTGCACTTACAAAGATTAAATATGATGTAATGGTAAATTCATAAAGTTTAAAAATTTATTGTGTTTCTCTATTTAGACTGATCTCCAAAGCTAATTAATTTTTATTCCCATAATTATTTTCAAGATTTTGAGCAAATATGAACTAAAAATGTTAAATACTTTGACGCAAGGAGCCTTTTTAGTGATGTCAATATAACATATATTTACAAAAAATATAATTTCAAAACTATTAGACTTAATGACACCAAATTTTGTACAGATTATATAGTATTGTAGATCTGTTTATATAGTTTAAATTTCACAAATTTTGGCCGAAAATTGTGGAAGTTTTAAAAATTATACGTATCCCCTTAAATGATTGACCCCAAAAATTACGATGCTCTTCAATAGCATAATTTAATCAATTTGTTTTTTCTTGTTACGTGCATCTCACAAATCACTCTAAGAAAACTCAAAACATAATCACGACTGGAGAGTAAGGACTACATTTTCACAATCACTCAATCACTCTATTTCAATCGATATTGTCATTATTTTTTCAACAAATGCTCAAAAGTACTTAGAGATCACACACGTCGAGCAGGTAGACCCTATTAGTTTGTCCTAACCAATGAAGTGACGTATTTACATAATAAATAATTGCTTTTAACAAGAAAATGGTTTACAAACAATTAACTCTTCCTATTTCTCTTTTTGTTCTTAAATCCCCTTTCCTTTGCGATTTGTTTATATATGTACATGTATATTAAATAATTGAATAATTAGCCCTATTACATAGCCAGAAAATTAGTAACGCAAGTTATTGTAATAATTGTTGCTTTTATTCGATGTACATGCATGTACATCCCTGATGTCTACGTTACGACGCTATGTAGTGGATGCGCTATGCGCTCGTGATCAAGGTCGAGCTCTTCTACTGTTATTGAGAGCTAATATCATCTCATCCATGCTCTAGAATGACCTAATAGCAGTATAAGATATTTTATTAAAGGAAAGACATCAAACCTTAGATGGGATTCGAAGCTACGACACTTCATTAAAATGCGACGCTCTTTACCCATTGCGTACAAGAATATTTCACATTGCATACTAATATTTTAGTAATCTAACGTTTATGTTTGTATGCATATTTGTAGTAAGTGTAAGATTATAATCATTGACTTTGCACTGTGAACACTTAGAAACAAAAGTTTTATAATAAACATGTTTATTCCACTTGACGGTTTTTTTATCTCTGTATACATATTTTAGTATTTTTTAATTCACGTTCAGGCTCTACTACTTATGAAACTATGGCCACTGGCTTTGTAGCGTAAACACTTGTAAGCCTGTTACAGATCAGTAATAAAGATAAATAGTATACTCCACTCAAAGTACTTCGACACAGCTGTCGGCAATTGCAGAAGTACCTTACTGCAGTAAGACATGTTGTAATTGATGGCAGCCATTTTTGCGAAGTATGTATGAAGATGCTCGAGGTGAACTAAGATTAGGAGGCAAGCTTGGAGTAGAGGATGCACACTAGAGTTCCGAGAGTACACGATTTGGAAAAAGTTTGTTCCAAAATTAAACCTAGGTTGGAGTTTCCTCTTGTCCGTCCATCCTTCTCTGTGTATATGCGTGTTTCTCGCTATAGTTCCAAGCACTGCCGCCGGCGTCTCTAGTAGTTTACTTCGACAGACAGTTTGCAGACAAAAACGTTCGAAAAGTTTACGTTATACACGATTCGTCTGTGAAGAATTTTTAATTCACGGTGTTGCGTATAGAAATGTTAACAATTACGTGTAACAAGGAAGTTGTGAAGTGAAACGTGTTTACTCTATTTTTGCAAATATTTTCTAAGGTATTTACGTTCTTCGTATTTATTAATGTGAATATTATTTTATTTATCTTAATAGAAGTATTTAAAAACGATAAATAATAGTGCCTGTGATAGTGTTACGAGATAATGCAACGTCATTGCTTCCCAATTAGACCGTAACACATGGCATGTGACGAAGTTATGGATTTGTTTTTATGTGCGTTACCTGTATGAGTCTATTTTCGTTCAGTTTTTATTAGAGTGGTGTATCGTCTGTCGTGAAGAGGGAAGTGCTTAATAATCCTGTATTAGTGGAAGAGCAACTAAATGTGAAAGAATAAAACTGTAGTATTGGTGAAAAGAAAATAACCGTGCAACTTAAAACCGACCAGCAAATTAGTATGCTCTAAGTTTGTGGCGGTGCGTTTTTTATGTCATCGTTAAAATTCCTCGTCTGAATGTGTCTGGTTTTCTTTTTTGTGGTTATAGAGATCTGCGGTTTCTTGTTTGTAGAAATGTTTCAGCAGTGATGAAAGTCATTATTCCTGTGACAGTTATTTTTTGGTCTCCATTCTTGTTTAAAGCCTTCACAGAGGGAGAGGGGTGTTCGGCAAGAGTCGTGTGGTTCCAAGGCAACGTGCATCATAATAGCAACAAAATAAAACAACTGTTAATAAAAAAGGAGAGCAAAGGCGTCCGTAAAAAATCGCTTTCTTGTGTTTTAGGATCGTAAAATGAATCTTAGCAAATTTTCTAAATTTATATTGTAGCATCCCCACAGGAAATACGTAATGTATAAACTTAAAACTATTGTAAATGTTATGTTTCGTTCAGCAATCTTTGAACCTTACATCACCGTAACAGAAATTCCGATCTTAAAATAACACGTAAAAATGTATGAATATCTTAATTAAATACAATTTAAATTATTATCAGAATTAACTATAAAACAGTAATGGCGAACACAGATTGAAATCATCACGTCGTACACGGCGGTTTTTAATCTTCCATCTGTTGTAAATAACACAATATACTGTTTCTAATTACATAAAGTAATTTATCCTTCCCATCATTTTACTGTTCTCACATCATGAAAGTTGTACTTGGTGCCCGGATAGTGTCGAGTAGAGACGAAAATTAAACATTACACTCTTCCAATTTTTATTAACAACACTCCAACTATATTGAATTATATACTTCTATATCAGTTGTTCTTGAGGTGGTGTATAGTATCGTTAAAGACGAAGTGCTTACTAATTGTATATTAATGATTAGTTAGATTATGATTTTAAAAATATATTTGTAAAAATATCTAACTTGAATTACTCAACCAATTTATTTTTAATTGTTCTATTTCTATCTCACAATACTTTCCTATGAACAATATTAAATAAGTATGACCGCGAACTTCAAGCGTATCCTATTGTCACAATATATAATACAGTATATATTTTGGGCAGGAATAAAAGGTTGCAATTAAAATATTTGCGAAAAATCATCTTGAAAAATGACATGTTTGTGAATACCACGCTACACGTTAGTTTAATACATTAAATTAAATATTGGAATTTGTGAATTATGGGAACAATTTCTATTACAAATATAGTTACTGTAGTAATAGGAATTAAATATATAATAATCTAAGAATAAAAGCATTACATTACTTCACTTTTACACCAAAATTGTAGAATGGCATTATATCTACATGTTGTTAAATAAATTGCATTTTATATCACTTAATTGTACGTTCATTGTCGTAACTATTTCATATTAAATACGTTTTCGTGCAGAAAATGAAAGATGGCGATTTAATAAAAGTCACATTTTAAAATAACACAACGCTATATTTACCACATTGCCAATCACATTGAATAAGTTAAAAATATTTAAATCCAAGGTAAAACAGTGGTGATTATAATTTTGCATAACGATCTTACAATTTTTATTTCTATTAGTTCTCTGAGCTTTTTGTTAGCTCTCACATCATGGGAGACCCAGAGTAGATAGGAAAAAAAAATATATATATATATGGCTTTAGGAAAATTCTCGATATATTATACGAGTATTTTTATATAGCCTATGTCATAGGCGAGACTCTACTTACTCGTATTATGTTGTCCGTTGCAGAAGTAATTACAGAAAATGGAAAATGTCTTTTTATTCCGCATCCTCAGTCTCTTTCGGAGTTCGAACCGTATTTTTTATTGGTGATGCCTCAACTAACCATAATAGCGCTGTAGAACTCGAGCTTAAGCATGTTATGACACATTCTTGTAAATAACTAATTACAGAGTGTTAAAAAAAAGTATCCAATATTTTAGAAGGTGCTAGTATGCATCAAAACAAGGAAAAAATGTCTAATAAATATGGGTCCTACAACACATACTTTCTGAGAATGAACACTTGTTCATAGGAAGTGCTCAATGTGATGTCCATTCATGGCAGTGCATTCCTCTGCACTTTAGCGTAAGGAAATTGACCTGTTTATTTTTGATAACGAAAAGTCTAGGGGATTTAGGTTTGAGGAACAAGCAGGCCAAGGTGTGGGGCCTCCCAATCAATCGAGCGGTCCCGAAATGTCAGCGTCAGGTGTTTACGCTTATTGCGGAGAAAATGTGCTGGTGTGCCATCATACATGAATCCATCTGTAGTCTTTGCTGACATGGTACATTCTCCAGCAAGGTAGGCAATATATTAATTAGAAAGTCCTGATAACGAGCCCCAGTTAATCTCTGTGGTAGCACGTATGGCCCTTAATCTATCGCCAAGAACGTCTGTCCATACGTTGATTGAGAATCGGTGCTGATGCCTTATTTCTTCAACTGCATGGGAATTTTCATCAGCCTACACATGCTGATTACGAAAATTCACAACACCATCTCTGCTGAACCCCGCTCATATCCGCAACCAAACTTTTGATTTCAGTATTCCTTGCAACGTATCAGCACAGTCTACTATATACAGTTACGAAGCTTGAGTTTTGAGAGTGCTATAAACAATAGACTGTGACGGTACTATTTTTCATTGCCTGTAATGAGGCGATATTAGCGATCCTGGTGGTGAGCAACTATCTAATTTTTGCATATTTACTACGTATTGAGCTTCGCGACTGTATATACTAGACTGTGGTATCAGTATTCCATGCCAGGAGGTCAACTACGGTATGATTATCTGGTAACTTGCTGTATTATAGGGTAGAAAAATGCATTGCCACAAATGGAAGTCACATTGAGCACCTCCTATGAACAAGTGTTCAGATCCAGAAAGTATGTGTTGTAGGACCCATATTTATTAGACTTTTTTTTCTTGTTTTGATGCATACTAGCACCTCCTAAAATATTGGATACTTTTTTTAACACTCTGTATATGGATGCAATCAACCGACAACTTCGACATAGCTTATCAGTAACCAACTGCATTAACCTATATGATGACAGCTATGCAATTGGTTATTTAAATGATATGTAGTAACTTGTAAACATGCAAGAAAAAGAAATTAATGTTGACTTATTTGGAAATGGTCCTCATTAGGCCTTCCGTTTTAATTACTGAAAAACTGACATTTATAAATATTGCAAATCTCCCTTCGTTTATGATGGTTGCAGTTTTCGGTCTCACTTCAAAAGTTCTATAGCCTTGCATTGGTCTCCACTTATATTTCCTTCCATTTGATTGATAGATTAAAAAAAATCTGTATAGACTATTTCCCACTTGTCATTTGGTTCACATGTTTTATTGGTTTATTTAATCTAAAATTTAGGTCACTTCATTTCTTTGTTAGAAAATAATCCAACATTATCCATCATAAACGTTGTATTTTTCGTCCGTATTTACTGTATTGTGAAAAGACTTGAAATGTATTAATTATATATGCAAGGTTGTTACATGACGGTAATAGTTAAACATACAATAACTTACTAAAAAAAATATATTTTATAACTTATTTAAAAATAGATTCGAATTTTCAGAATTCCATAATTTGTATGTATATACATATAAAGTCATCATAAATCTTCACGTTCATTTATTATATAAAATTTTAGGATTTTTTAAATTATCGGGTATGAATAATTAAAAAAAAAACTGAAAACTTACTACTACCGTCAGTAACATATAAAAATGTGCTTAATTTGTCGTTAAGAGACATAAGCAAAAGCGATATTTCTTTTAAATTTTCTTGAGCAATTTTATGTCAGTTAGATCGTACATTTAAAAATGTACAATATATGTTAACTTACAATTATTTCACATGCATAATTTTCCATTCTGTTTAATAAAATGGATATATTAAATGTATATTGTTTTCAAAGTTAATATTTATAAAGGAAAATTACGTCTTTCAGTAACGCCTACTGAAGACAAATGTAATTATATCAGTATTAGATACAAACATAAATTTCTCCATTCTACTGTCTCTTTCTGTAATAGGTAGGTTCAACGTATTACTCGCACGAATGATTGCCGGCGGCCAGTAGGCGAACTAAAGCATAAACACTGGATCGTATCGTATAACGCAGCGCTAATGCCTCTCTCGAAATCGGCAATCATTCATGCAACGAGTTAGAATACCGTAGATGCTATATAACGAAAAACTATGTTTATGATGGATGTATTTTCTAATAAAAAATTAAACGACATGAATTTTAGATTAAGTAAAACAATACAACATTTAAAACAAATGACAAGTAGATAGTCAATATTTTTAATACAAATTCGGATTCTAGTTTTCACCAAACTGTTATTATTTAACAGCTTTCGCGCACAAAAACAATGCATATTTGATATACCAATAACAATGTTAATTATTCTCGTTTCTCACATCTTATAACTTCAGTTGGAATTGAGCAGTAGGTGCCTTTCATTATAATACGTGAATTTTTGGGACTCTGAAATGCATTAGCTCAGTAAGTGCAATTAAGTCAATTTATGAAAGGTTGAATGTACTCTTTATTAAATTGCTAACTACATATGCGTGTACGTCGGTATAATGTGCACACGACAAGAAATAACGTTGCATGATATTCTTTCAGTTTCTCATTACATGAAAACTAAAATAGTAATATGCTATGAAATAGATTCATGTATCTATACAAGAATACATGTTTTTCAGTTTTGCCACAGCGAGAAAATTTTATCATAGCTATTAGACTGTCCTTCTGCCTTGTGTAGTATTTTCTCCTTATAATTATAATAATAATAATAATAATAATAATAATAATAATAATAATAATAATAATAATAATAATAATAATAATTCTTTATTTATGCTGGCAGAGTTAAGTCCACATGGCCTTCTCTTACACTCTACGAGGTCACAAAGTATACAACTAGTGAAAATTTGACAAAAAGTTAAAGAACAGAATACTAACATACGAGTATTACAGACAATATATTATAATAATAATAATAATAATAATAATAATAATAATAATAATAATAATAATAATAATAATAATAGCATAATAAAATCGACACTAGACAACATGAAAATAATACCATAATAGAAAAAAAGAAAGTAAAATACATTGGAATATAGTAAAAGCAACTCATTTAGTACAAATAGTTAATATGGAAAACGTAAGGAAGAATATAATAAAATATAATGTAATAAAATAATAATAAAAAAGAAAATAAATATGAAAATTAAATAAAATTCACATTAAAAAGAGTATGATAATAAATTCATCTGGTGCTAAAGAGAACAAAAAAGGGAAAAGGAAGGAAAAGAAAATTTTTACAAAACTATCGCAGAGAAAAGGCTTATAACTGAAAGGAATCTGATGCATAGGTAAATTTAACTAGGCATTATGCTTATGAAATATAAAAAGTTTTAGTACATTTGCCAAAATTTCACGAAACGATTATTTATAGATTGCTTCTACGATTCACTTTATTTTTATTGTACAATAATTAACGTCAAATGAAACAATTTAGGATGTGAGTTTCAAAAATATTTATTCTACCTTAACTATAGGTTGATTTAGTCGCAACTTTTCGTCCTGGCTAATAAACACAGAATTTGAAGTCCTCAGACTGACAGCTGCATTTGCAAGCCTACGCTTGACGGGGTTTTAGGGTTTTGAAGCGTGTCAAATGTTGGGAGACATTCTTCGATCTTGCGTATTGTTCATCTCCTGAGTAGAACAGTAGCAGACAATTTTGTGACGTCACTACTGTAAATTAAAATAGGTTGCATATTAGTCTTCTTATATTTTCTAATTTTAACTTACTTTGAAGTGTATCCGACTGCCATAATGTTACTAGAGAAGGGAGACACAGCGATTGCATGATGCAGTTCTTCTGTAGTATGTGCTCCAATATCACAACCGTGAGTGGCCATTGACTCTTAAATGTTTAAAACGTGATAATTCATGAAAACCCCTTGCAGATTATAGCTTAATGTCCTTTTTCTCTGTCCGTACTATTAATATTGTTCATGCATTTAGATAGTTACAATCACAAGCACATTCTAGTGTTAGGGTTTATTATTCTGAATTTCAAAATTTAAGAATGTGTAACTGTAGTCTTTTCGGTCTTTCTTTTATTAAGCTTAAAATAGCCTAGTCGGCTTTTCTCATTAATCTTTTATCGGTCTTTATAGTTCATTTAATTGGAATTTAAGTAATTTTAATTTCTCAACGATATCATTTTCTTGAAATTTATTCAAAGTAAATTCAGTTATAATTTTATCCTTTCATTTGTTCTGCGTCCATTCTTTTTTTTTCTCTCGCTTTCCCTCTGTCTCTTTAGGAGCAAGATACGGAACTGTGAGCTAATGTCTGTTTAAATATTATATATGAAGGGTTCAGAGCCATAGTGGGCCAAGCGCCATTTATTAAAAACGGAGAAAGCAAGGATTAAAGTTAAGTGAATGCCATAATTTAATGTAGATTGACATATCATTTAGTTTTAATGTGTATACTTTATATGAATTGCTATATGTTTCATTGAATTATGATATTCACATAATTTTAACCCTTGCTTTCTCCGTTTTTAATATATGGCACTCGGCCCACTATGGCTCTGAACCTTTCATGTAATGCCGCTTATTCTATTGAAACTATTATTTTCACTTCCCCTACTGTTCATTTCCATATATTTTGTTTTCTTGAGATGATTATTCCCTTTTTTAACTATATTTTAAGAAACCTAAAACCTCTTTAAAACATTTTGTGAGTAAGTAATTTAAAAGCATTCGATTCAGCATAAATTGGATTTGTAATTACTGTTTAAGGGGAGTTTTTAATTGTTTTCTCATTCGAGCGTTCCTCGGGAAAGTAACTCATATTTCGAAATGTAATATCATTAGTATATGCAGAGTATTGTTTCACTGATCATAATTGCTTCGTCTGTGTTAATAGTTTTTATGTGACTGTTTTACAAAAAGTAATTTGAAAGAGCAGAACGTTTAAGACATCCATTTTATAATTCTATTGAGTAGAAACACTATCAGCTTACTCTACAGAGTAGGTACAAAGCCCTGTTACCCCTACAAATACTTCAAATATACACACTATTTTTGTAATTCTGGTCATAATGCAGACATACATCCACTTTACACTAACTGTGTGTCCTAAGTGTGCAAAGGGTCAGTATGACCCCCATCAATCTCCTCACAGAAAATAATGCGTCACCAGGTTCGATGTGACATTCACCTCAGCATTGCTGGTGTAATCTGTTGGAAAGCGCGTCGCACGACGTTCTATTCATCAATGGTGTCGTACTGTACCTGTGCAACAATGCTCTTGATGAAACCCGACAGAGCATTGTCACAGGTTCTGTAGTCAGGGCTGCGATGTGGCCATTCGAGAGGATCTGATAAGATGGGTGAGCCACGGCCAATCCAACGTTGTGAAAACCTATGACAATGCGCTGTGGGGTTTCATCAAGAGCATTACAGCAGCAATGCTGAGGCGAATATCACACCGAACCTGGCTACGCTTTGTTTTATGTGAGAAGAATGATAGGACATAATGACCCTTTGGACATTTAGGACATACAGTTAGTGTAAAGTGGAAGTATGTCTGCTTTATGATCGTAATTACATAGATATTGTGTACGTTTGGGGTATTTATAGGGGTAACGGGACTTTGTGTCCATCCTGTAGATTTGAACTGTTTTATATACAGTATGGGTACTGTAGTATCAAAGTTAAAACATTTCTACTCCATAGTTGTAACTCTTTCACTAATACATGAAGTCCGAATACTTCATTTTACTCTGATACTAATTGAACAGTTTCGGTGTATTAGTACTGTAATTTTATCTTTTTTGTAAGTTAAAAGTTCTTTGAATCCATTCCATTTGATTTAATCCTTAATAGCACTATAGACCTATTTTCCAACACTTTCATAATTTCTTCTTGTGAAATGCTCCCTATACACGTGTTGTTTCACCTTCCTGTTCATGAGGTGTGTGTGGGAGATCTCGACACACATTTTGCTGGTCCTCATAGATAAAAGAAGTCCGGTGTTATATTCTTAATGTGAATTGCATAATGTACGAAAGTCGAGAAAAAAACTTGCATTTACTTAGGCCTAAAATCTCAATTTTTTTTTTACCGTTTGGTGGACTGTTCAAATCTATAGATATTCATAATTTCTTGTTTCCATAAATATATTTACATATGTTTAGTGTTACTCTTGTATTTTTTACGAAAAATTTAAGGTACAGAAATTTAAAATACCTCTCGCTTAGATTCTGGCTGCTATGTATAGGCTACCTATTATCAGGCAGTACATCTTACTTGACAATGCTCGTACTGTATGTGTCAGAGAAAGAACAATTGTTTGTATACATCTGAAGTCTGATTAGTGACAAGTCAGCGATATATGCAATGGAGGGGGGGGGAAAGAACTGGCCACGCCACCCCATTATCTCCTGGCTTAGTTGCCTCATAAATGATGTCTTATTGATGTCACATGAGAAATGCTAATCTGTCATCAGACAATTGATAAACAAGCTATTTAAATATAGACGTTAAGTAACGAGTTAAGGAGAATAATGTGAATGACATGAAATAATCACAGCTGTCGTTCACTTCATCTAAGCTTACTTCAAGGATTAGGTCGTTTGAATAATTTCGCCTCACTCTTGTAAAGACTTTAAATTGACAATTTATTTCACAAATATCGCGATTCATCTGTAATCTGCCCTAGCTCCAGGACACTTCTTAAATAAATACAAAAGAGGAACAACAATCTAATTCCGGTTGGAGAGAGATGACCTTCAGTTTGTTGCTGAAAATCGAACCAGCGTCAGCTCGATTGAGCCATAACAAAGAACTTAAAATCCCAATAAATATAATAGAACATAAAAGATACTTAAAGGTACCAGTTTTTACTCAGATGCTGTGTTTTGTTCCGTCTGTATGCGTTCTCAAGTTGCTGCGTAAATCTGGAAATCTTCTTTCGTCACATCAGACCTGGACAACATAAGTGTGTTAAACCGGATTAGTGAAGGAAGTATATTAATCTGATACGCTGTTCCCTGTTCTTTGGCACTCGTTGCCAATAAATTACACATCGTAAACGTCATTTTCAGATAAAATGCATGCCAGATGTTAACAATATTTTACAGTAGCTTCTAGCCGATTTCTTAGAATAAAATAAATCAATGAAATGCAGAAAAAAATACAATGTACACGGGATTTGTTCATTTCTGTAACGAAATGAAGGAAAGTTGTAAACAATATTTAAGTTATAACTTTTATTGATTTCATACCAAGTGGCGTTAAAATTCCAGAATAACAATACGAATACATTTCATAGAATTTTTTAATTCCATTTAATTTCTTATTTTATGAAATAATAGATTGTTAAAAAATACATAGGATTGTTATAAAGTAACTAACTTCCTTATTTACTTCCTTACTTACTTACTTACTTATAAATGGCTTTTAAGTAACCCGCAGGTTCATTGCCGCTCTCATATAAGCCCGCTAGCGGTCCCTATCCTGTGCAAGATTAATCCAGTCTCTATCATCATATCCCACCTCCCTCAAATCCATTTTAATATTATCCTCCCATCTACGTCTCAGCCCCCCTAAAGGTATTTTTCCCTCCGGTCTCCCAACTAACACTAGGCCTATATGCATTTCTGGATTCGCCTATACGTGCTACATGCCCTGCCCATCTCAAACGTCTGGATTTAATGTTCCTAATTATGTCAGGTGAAGAATACAATGCGTGCAGCTCTGCATTGTGTAACTTTTTCCATTCTCCTATAACTTCATCCCTGTTAGCCTCTAATATTTTTCTAAGAACCTTATTCTCAAACACCCTTAATCTCTGTTCCTCTCAAAGTGTGAGTCCAAGTTTCACAACCATACAGAACAACCGGTAATATAACTGTTTTATAAATTCTAACTTTCAGAATTTTTGACAGCAGATTGGATGACAAAAGCTTCTCAATCGAATAATAACAGGCATTTCCCATATTTATTCTGCGTTTAATTTCTTCCCGAGTGCCATGTATATTTGTTACTGTTGCTCAAAGATATTTGAATTTTTCTACCTCTTCGAAGGATAAATCTCCAATTTTTATATTTCCATTTCGTACAATATTTTGGCACGAGACATAATCATATACTTTGTCTTTTCGCGATTTACTTTCAAACCTATCGCTTTATTTGCTTCAAGTAAAATTACCATGTTTTCCCTACTCGTTTGTGGATTTTCTCCTAATATATTCACATCATCCGCATAGACAAGAAGCTGATGTAACCCGTTCAATTCCAAACCTTCTCTGTTATCATGAACTTTTCTAATGGAATACTCTAGAGCGAAGTTAAAAAGTAAAGGTGATAGTTAGTGCATCTCCTTGCTTTAGCCCGCAGTGAATTGGAAAAGCATCAGACAGAAACTGGCCTATACGGACTCAGCTGTAAGTTTCACTGAGACACATTTTAATTAGTGGAAATAGTTTCTTGGGAATACCAAATTAAATAAGAATATTGTATAAAACTTCTCTCTTAACCGAATCATATGCCTTTTTGAAATCTATGAATAACTGATGTAATGTAACTAACATATAGTTAAATTAATGTAACTTCCCAAGCTAATTGAGCAACCAAAATTAACTAAGTGGCTATGGAAATGTGTGTGCACGTGGATTGTCTGTTGTTCATATTCGAAAATAGTGCGTATTTACTCCACCACTGAAACTGAAGTGGGCCTCATCTGTCTGTCGAGATAACAATTTCGGTTCAATTTCCATCTGAGCTAATATACGTACGTAATAAAATGTTGTAACTTAATTCTTCCCAATCAGTTTCTATCAATTCAAACATCATTTTCAGTTTATAAAGGCTCATTTTCAGAAGCTTGCGTAAAATTTCCCAAACAATGTTGTATGGCAGCCGTGGCGAAAATGTAATAGTGCGCCGAACCACTGTGTAACCTGCAACGTGCAGGAGGGAGGCGTACACCCGAAGGGGAAGTGAAGCAACTGTCTGACTTATTATTTATCGGATTTTCATTTTACTTACGTCAAGCACTTAAATATAATTTTATACAGTATAAGGTTACAAACTAATGTTCAGTATGTGTAACGAAGAAAGAAATTAACAAGAAAATATAGGACACATTATCACAACCTATTAACTGTCTTCAGAATGTCTCTGCGACAGAGTTTCAAAATTAGGAATTATGTCACTTACTGCCAGTCGTAATTGATCACGAAGGTATTTGTCTGTCAGTCGTGATCTAAATTTGGTTTTTACTATTTTCATTGTTGAAAATAATTTTTCACAAACGTAAGTTGTAGCGAACATGGCTTCAACAGAGCAAGCGAAAGAACGAAGCTTCGGATATTTATTTTTTGGCAAAGATTTGAAAAGTTCAACATTTGTCAAGTCCTTACATCTAGCTTTCATTTAACATCACATTGTAAATCTGTGCGTTTAAATTGAAGCTCTAACCACATTATTGGTACATCTGCTGAAGAATGGTCAACGTACAGAGATGATGAAGATGATGATAATACTAATAATAATAATAATAATAATAATAATAATAATAATAATAATAATAATAAAATCATACATCATATTGGCAGCAAAAAAAATGCGTTCTCCCATCCTACTTGAAATTTTCATTTTTCTAGAGGTACATGGTTTCGAGAGAGACATTGCGACGACGCCACTCGCAGGTCAGAAACAAATACAAATGGAACGGAGTTTGACTCCAGTGAGTGAGAGGGTGGGGGTTGGGGGAGGTAGGAAGCAAGAGAAATGCACAATTATCATTGCGAGCCACAATGTGCTCGCGAGTCACATTTTCGCCACGGCTGCTGTATGACAATCTCAAGCGTTTTCTCAACACATTAGCACCGCTGGCTTTTTACTAATTGCAATTTTTTTAAGTGTGCAGTACAATCTCAATTTATTTAATTTTAATTTACACACTATTTGACAAACAATATTGAAATTGTATTAAAACAAAGTAATGTAATGGATTTTCCCTAGTCAGGTTTTGCCTTTTGCGAAAAATCTTTTCAATCCGAATATCACTAATTCTTGATATTTTCATTTTATCACTAACCGAACCATTTTTTACAAACTCCTTTATTGAAGAGGTGAGATCAAAAAGGGAATTTTTCATAATTTTCAAATATATTTTAATACTCATTGGACTTGTGTAAGTTCTAAAATTTCTTATTGAAGTTGTAATGAAACTCAAATACACAACAAAAATATAGCTGCAGGAAGTATGTAGCATTTTACTGAGTATTTTGTGTGTGTGCGTTTTTTTTTTTTTTTTTTTTTTTTTTTTTTTTTTTTTTTTTCAAAATTACGATTGTTAATTGATCATTCGAAGCTTCAATTAATACACGATAAGAAAGATGGTACGAGGACCGTCTCTTAAGATTAATTTTTGTCCGGAATCTTCTTAATCCGACAGTGAAGTTTCTATCACATTCATGAAACAATTTCTATATTTTTTCATAAGTCCTAGATGCATGTTATTTAGATATATCGTCGTTGTTCCTGTAATAACTCCTATGTGCAAAATATAAAATCTTGCAATGATAAAATACCGTACACATTTTTGGTCAAATTTTTGTTACAGTTTTCATAAAAATCGATAAAGTACAGTAAAATTGAAGAAGATATACTACAGTTGTACGAGCAGTTTATAAGTTTGTTGAGCTTCTTAATCATATATGTTTCGGAGAATGCTTCCCCATCTTCAGTGATATCAATTTACATCGACGAAGTGGTTCCAGATATCTGGAAGTGCTCATACAGATGTAGTATATCTCTTTCAATTTTAATGTATTTTATAAAATTTTTCATAGGAAGAAAAAACACATTTATTCATTCTGTGGCAGCCGTACATAGGAGATTGTGAACTATTACATTTTCGAAAGAAAGAAATATAATTACTTATAGGATAGGATATTTTATTATTTACTGTATTACTATTTAAGTTATTTAATAAAGCAAAAATCTAAAAAAAAGATAAATATGTCACATAGGAGGTACTGCAGGAACAACGACGATATGTAGGCCTTCAGTAGCAAAAAAACCGGACCGACCCTTGTAGCTGATACAAAAGATGCTGTGCATTGTGTCAAACTGTGATAATTTCAATATGGATAGTGAAGCCAGACGTATGTAATGCTATTTAATGTAAAACACGCAGTTATCTTTGCCGAATAGAGGCAGAAATGTAATATTGATGGCAGATGAAAATAAAACTCTCAAAGTATTTTCGTTTGTAAGTTTGAGGCACTGAAGGAAACAAAAGACGGTAAGAATCGAACAAATGCAATAAATTTCATTCTTACAATTAATTATACAAGATGGATGTGTTTTGTGACTAGCAAAATTTGAATCTGTAACTCTGAAATCAGCTACAAGGGTCGGTCCGGTTTTTTAGCCACTACTGTACGTTTCATGCACACAGGATTCCCCTATTAAAATTCTATACTTACTTACTTATTTACTTACATACTTACTGACTTTTAAGAAACCCGGAGGTTCATTGCCCCCCTCACATAAGCCCGCCATTGGTCCCTATCCTGAGCAAGATTAATCCAGTCTCTATCATCATAGCCCACCTCCCTCAAATCCATTTTAATATTATCTTCCCATCTACGTCTCTGCCTCCCCAAAGGTCATTAAAATTCTATAGGACCTAAAATGCCTAAATGAACCATAATACCTACAAATTCATAAAAACTATATTTGTACCTGAAAAGGGCCTTTTAGATTTTGCATATATTTAAAATGAAAATATCAGTAATATAAAAATGAAAAAATATATAAAAAATACTTTTAAAAATATTTAAAAATTCCCTTACAGACAAACACTGGTCTGGCAAGTTCGTTCCATATTGGTCTTAGGAGAGAAGGGAAGATGCTTTTACCTAATTTCCTGCTACCGAAATTAGTTTGGAAAAATACATTCTAGCATAAAGGGTGGTAGATTATTGAAGTTAGGCGAAAGTTCACAAATTACTTTCAGCTTCATTTGAGCCCCGTTAGGCGAAAGCTTGGAAATAATGTTTTCGAGTTAATGCATCCCGTTAAGCGAAATGAAACTGACCAATTCCCAATCAATTTCTTTCACTGATAGGATTTGAGTCTCCAGTTCAGTAGCACTCATTGTCAGCACCAGGTATTTGTATATAAATTCCACCTAAAATAAAATATTTACTGCAATTAGAATTATTAATTGTTAATTTTATATAAACTCCTGAAAGTCCTAAATTTGATTTTACAAAGTCCTAAATCTCTCCTTTTTTTTAGCATCTAGAAATTCGTTCCCTAATGATAACATTGCACCAAACCAATTCTTGTTTGAAGATTTAAAACCATTTTTCAGGCTTGGAAAATGTGTATAATAAACGAGCCAATTAACTAACAAACTTTTATTCATTTTTAAAAGCTTAATTGTTTCATCAATTTGTTCAAAAATTATTTTAAGTTAAACTATGTTAGTTACTTTATAATGATCTTACATTAGAGTTTCCATTTTGAGTTACTATGTCCTTTGAATAGCCAAATATATCTGCAACTAGTCGTCCCTGCAATTCGGAAGTACCAACATCAAAACAAGCTTAAAGTACTCTACCGATATATGAATCGAACATAATATGAAAATCCATGTTTTGGGCTTACTTTCCTTTGTCTTGCGAACAAGATCTTTACTTTCGTTTTTTTCCTCCAAAATTTCTGTGAATATTTTCACGTATATATTTCTAAACTTTATTATCCATCCAAATCTATATCCGTTTCGCATGAAACATAAAATCCTAAATATTTGAAATGTTTCACGTGTTATGTTATTCCATGTTCGATATCTACCTTGTTCTCACTGAGAATTTTCCTTTAACTGTCATGAATTTCGTTTTATTCACCAATATTCTACAATAATGTTAGCTTTCGTTATCTTTTTCAACGTATACACTGCAATTTTCAGTTTGTCTTCACTTTTATTAGAACTTGGTCGAAAAAGAGGCCTTAGGCTAAAGTTAGAAATTAATTTTTATAATGAATTGTTGATAGTTTTCACCATCATTAAGATCACGTAAGTAATTGAACATAAATCGATCATTCTTACGCATCATTCCATCTTTAGACTCCCAAAAACAAAGCATCCATGTTTTACTGTACAGCCGTACTATCTTCGATGGTGTAGAATTTATCGTGATTTGCGTTAGAAAGGATGTTGTCTCGTTCGTATCCGGCTATATTGTTTATTATGGCTTCCTCTGGATGGAAATAAAGCTGGAAGAGATTGGTGCTCTTAACAGGAAGACTTCAAATAAAATGTGTCGGTTATTTCTCGCCCACTACGAAATTTAACACTGCTAAACGCTTTTGTCTATCCTCGGAGTAATGAATTTCTTTTTATAGATTCTCCTTTAAGAAATTAAATTATGTGTGTTGCGAAATAGGTAGGAGTCCAAAAAAAATCTTAATCATATCTGAAAGTCTTAACCAACCGAATTTTCATTTTCGGAAGTTATTATTTACCTGGAGATGATTTACTGGGCGTTCGCTTGTACGTCTCCCGTCTCCCTAATTAAGCTCTAGGTTCACGAGTTTGTGCTGGCAAGGAATCTGAGAAAAAGACGAAATTGAGTTGCAAGATGAAACGTGGTGGATTTGATGGAGCATGCAAACAAAATTAATGTTTGTGTGCTATTTTAGCTAAGTGTAAAGCGTTGTAAGAAGAGCTGTAAAAGGGGAAATTTCATCACTAGTTTTATATTTTTTAATGTTAGTATACCGAATATACAGACAAATTTTCGACTAACAAACCTAATGACCCAAAAATTGAAGACCTCGCCGGAATAATGGTGTAACCAACAAATCTATATTACACGTTACAGGGGAAAGGAAAATAATTTCAGTGGCATATTTCGTTAGACCTATATTTACCTGCACAACCATTAGGTGGCCGGGTAGCTCAGTTGGTAGAGCGGCTGGCTACGGACTGGAAGGTCCGGGGTTCGATCCCAGGTGGTGACGGGATTTTTTCTCGTTGCTAAACTTTCAGAACGGCCCCGAGGTTCACTCAGCCTCCTATAAAATTGAGTACCGGGTCTTTCCCGGGGGTAAAAGGCGGTCAGAGCGTGGTGCCGACCACACCACCTCATTCTAGTGCCGAGGTCATGGAAAGCATGGGGCTCTACCTCCATGCCCCCCAAGTGTCTTCATGGCATGTTACGGGGATACCTTTACCTTTTTACCATTTGATTAACCGAGGATACGAATTCATTATTGTTATAAATGAAAGCTTCAAAATTACTTTTTCCATAAGCTTCATACTTCATTAATTTGATGTCACACCCCTTTCTCTGGTAGGTCTTTAATTGTAAAACTATTTACTAAAAAAAAAAAAAAAAAAAAAAAAAAAAAAAAAAAAAAAAAAAAAAAAAAAAGCTAATTTGTCCGAAGGTGACTTGAAAATATCACTAATAATATTCTGACCAAATGTTCCCGAGCGTTATTTCTTTTACTGATTGCTTGTTGATCATCTAGTAGGAAATTCATACTTTTAAATCAATGAAATTATTCAGTCGCTGGATCCTGAGTTCTTCAGAATGTAACAAGAATGTCATGAAGTTTGTCTGAAGTAGGCCTAATCATTTCTGTTGATGGAGTCCACATCTGGCACCGTGACAACTTCTTCTCCTTGTAGACTTTACTTTCAACTCAGAGTTTCTTGCTTCACAGGAAATATTAGACATCCCTTCAGGTCTGTGATCGAAACGTATACAATCTGACTAAAGACTCATGGCAGTTTCGATTCTGCAAGCATGAAAGGCTAACAAGTAAGTCAGTTTATCAATCCAAGCATTATTCAGAAATGCGCAATGCCAAAAATGTTCGTTTAGTCAATTTTCATTGACACAATTTAATCTTATATGTCATACCTGTGTGGAATTTCTTATTAATTACCATGGTTTTTCAAAGTCGCATAAGTTGTTTTACTATGGTTCTGTTTATCTAAAAATGTGGCATTTTCTGAATTTGTTAACTATTTTATGAACTGTTTTCCTATTAGGTGGAGCAACCCCATGAAATCGTTCCTGAAATTCTCTACACCACTGAGTAGGTAATTAGATTTTTAAAGATACAAAAAATTAAACTCTTTCGGTAGTAGGCTAAATCCTAAAATCATGTCGCAAAGAGTAGGCCTATACATATACATAGAACTAAAATCACACTGCACATGTCTCTCAAAACAGCTGAAACATGCGTCGTGCCGCCTTATCTCTACCTGCCTACTCGGCTTATGCTTACGTAACTGCCGTATTACGTATAGTAGCGATCCCAAGCAAAATAAACTTACTGTACAGTATTTTCATAGGTGAATCTTCCTCTGTCGCTAAACAATGTTTTGTGTAAACGAAATATAATTTATACGACATGTAACAAATAAGAAAAGTAGAGTTACTAGAATTATATAGTCATATCCAGCATAATATATTACACCATTCGGTTCTGGGTAGCGTAGTCGGTATAGTGCTGGCCTTCTGTGGTCGAGGTTGCGGGTTCGATTCCGACCCAGGTCGATGGCATTTGTGCTTAAATGCGACAGGCTCATGTTAGTAGATTTACTGGCATGTAAAAAAACTCCTGTGGAACAAAATTCCGGCACACCGGCGTCGTTGATATAACCTCAGCAGTTTTGAGCGTCTTTAAATAAACCATAAATTTTATATATATATATATATATATATATATATATATATATATATATATATATATACAGGATGTTAAAAAAATACGGGGCATAATTTCAGGTGTGTATTTCCCACATGTAGACAATCAAAATAGTTTATTACAACATGTGTCCGGAAATGCTTTATTTCCAAGTTATGGCCTTCACAACATTGAAATTCACCGGAACGTTTTTCTTTCCGCAGGTCGTTACCGTCAAAGGAGACATTAAGAGGGCACTCTGACAGTTCATTCCGAGGCGAAGGTTACATTCAGTGTTGTGTAGGCGTTAGACTGTGCGACATGTATTTAAATCAAACAGACTTACGGGGCAGGCGTACACAAACTTCCTGGAAAACACCATACCTCATGTTTTAGAAGACACTCCACTGATTAATTGTCAACACATGCACTTCTTGCATGATGGCGCTCCTGCACACTTCAGTCGTACGGCTCGCCGGTACTTGGATCGAAGGTTTCCTGATCGATGGATAGGTAGAGGTGGTCCAATTGCTTGGCCTCCACGCTCTCCTGATCTGAACCCTCTCGATTTCTACTTGTGGGGTCATTTAAAATCATTGGTTTATTCGTCTCCGGTGTCTGATTTGGAATCCCTTCGGAATCGAATTGTGGCATGTTCTGAGGACATACGCAATACTCCTGGAGTTTGGGATCGTGTTCGCAGGTCAATAAGACATCGATGTGAGGTCTGTATTCAAGCAGGAGGTGGACATTTTGAACATCTTCTGTAATGACAACGACCTGCGGAAAGAAAAACGTTCCAGTGAATTTCAATGTTGTGAAGGCCATAACTCGGAAATGAAGCATTTCCGGACACATGTTGTAATGAACTATTTTGATTGTCTACATGTGGGAAATACATACCTGAAATTATGCCCCGTATTTTTTAAACACCCTGTGTGTGTGTGTATATATATATATATATATATATATATATATATATATATATATATATATATTACAGCAAGTGCAAAAAACTACTCAGATTTTCCTTTCAACGTCCATTATTAAAAGTGTCGCGTGTTTGAAAAATATCATGGTAGTTCCTTCAGTTCGTTTGACTTTTTTAAATCTAGTTTTCTGCTTCGCAGAGAATTTGAGGTATTATTTTGTAAAGTTTAAGAATGTTTCTTTGTTGCTCTCAATATGCGTTTAATCTTTCCGACCTAGGTAATTAATCGTACTCCTTGAATTACATTGTCCTATTGCTTTGATTTTTGTTATAAAATGTCTATTCTATAGTGTCATTGTTTCAGTAAATTATCAGTTTTATTTTATTTATCGATAACTGTGAATAATTTTCTTCAGAAATAATATTTGGAGAATTTACAGCTACATTATATTTATTGTCTTGAAGCGAAAGACGGTACTGATAGGTCAGTTATAGATTTGTCATAGTTGTAGCTTCAAACCTTCATTGTTATGTGAATTAAAAAGAGTAAGTGATAATGAGTTCTTTTATCGTATGTACTTGATTATTTTACTAGTAATTCTTCTATTTCTTTATTATTTAGATCATTAACATTTCAGTTATTATATTCAATGGCATAGGTATTAAGGCGCTATCCTTTTCCTAGAAAAAAATCACAATGTAATTCAGCTCAGTTTATTCTAAGCGTTGCTAGAAAAATTAACTTCATTATACAGGGTTGAATGTAGCCACTTAATAAAGTGAGTGATACAGCACAAATAGAGACAAGTGCTATCTATAGTGATGCATGCAGCTGTGAAGAAACAACAAATTGAATTCAAACGACAATAATTTTCTCCAAGTGATATACTTGTTTAGTTCATTGAACCAAAAATGAAGCGACGTCGAAATAGTGTGGAAAATATTTTGAATAAACAACGACTTAAAACTGTTGTTACTTGGTTTATAAAATAAGACAATGGAGAAGTCTGTGTCAAGCATGTTCTCTTCATTGAAACTCTCGAATTTGAGGTCTCGATCCAAGAACAACCCCAACTCTGGCAACTCATCTTCTCAGCAAGACCTCGCTGCAACCAGTGTTGTGACTTCGAAACCTCCAAGGACTCCATTGCCATCCAACAGAAGATCGAGCAAATGTAAGTATAATGATGATAATGATGTTACAACTTTTTTTTAGTAGGCCTATAATATATCACAGTTTTCTCACGAATTATAAATGTGAATATGTCAAAGAGAATGTTTTGAGTAGGTTACCATTATCTGGAAATTCACTCTAAAACTGTGATATATATCTTCTTACGCCTAAATGTTGTACTTACTTTTTACAGTATCAGGCGTTTTTCCATATGAACGACATACGAGTAGATGGAATATTGTTCCTCATTGTTCACATCGTACGCTGTTGAATTTGTGTGGTTTATCTGAAGTTTACTCTTAATTTCGCTGTGAAAATATCTCATGATGACAATTAAAGCATGTGACGTCATATTACGTGTTATTCGCGACAGTATGTTCCGCGAAGATACAATATGGAATACCTACAAGCTAATCTTCATTCCATACAAGAACATGTAAACAAACGCGTGTCAGAAGCCCTTCCTATTGACTGCAGAATAGCAAATCTCTTTATGGCGCCTAGAATGCGATATTACGAGTTCCGTGTCTGGAAGTACACTTGTTACACATTTTCGAAGTCTTAATAACAAACTTACTGTTTTTTAAAACGAGAAGAAAATATGATATTTGAAGAAATTGGAAAACTAATTATGTCTGTCAAGAAAGAATGTTATGTGTAGGCGGGGTCTATAACAGATCTTTGACGACGAGGCGTGATGATAATATAACAAGGAGGTTTGTAATAGAAATAGGTCGGCCTTATAGGCTTTGACGTTAACAACTTTTGTCAGGTTTACTACGCTACCATCTAGTTGTTATATAAGGAGTCACGTCATAATTCCCATTCGAATTGCATTAACGACTGTACCGCCATTTCGTGTTCGTTTACGGCGGACGGGTGGCGATCCTGGCGGTTGTTCTCTTCAAAGTGCTGCCGATTTTAACATAGCGATGAGTTATCTGTTACATATAATGGGTAATAGCTGCGTCACCATTCAAAACCCTAACCAAAACAAAGAGATGGAAACTGATATCGCTCAATCAGTTTCTGTTACTGTTTGTTTCTTGTGCTATATTAGAATACGGTGTCAGTGCTGTGCTATGTTGAATTACATGCTGTGAACGTCCTGCGACATATGTACACTGTACAGTAATATTTCAGACTAAAATGACTGAGCCAGTTGGCGGTAATTCACACATAAACATCATGAGGAGAAACTCTTAACAACAATTCGTTACTTGATATGGATGTTTCATAATGTCACTAGGTTCATGTAAAAATCCCGCATGTATTCGATACTTTGTTAGGTTGTTAGCTTAAAATAAATAATTGTTATAGCACATCATATCATTGCCCCATATATGTCGATACATGCCATATTTTCCGGAGCGAACATAGTACCAATCAGGGGTTGGGCGCAAAAGGATTTTTAGGTATGTTTGTTGATATGCGGACTCTTCTTGTATGGAATGAGGATTGGTGAAACTCAAAATTATTAAGATTGAAAGGACACTTTTACAGTCACTGGTTTCAGATCTCTATACGCTATTCTCTTCTTGTCGCATACCATAACCATTACCGCTAGATGTTATTTTTAATCACTATATATATAATCAATGTAAGGATGGATACTGTTTCGTTATTAAGATCTAAACTGATCTTATGACAGAGATTAACATATTGTGCGTCCCATCTACAGGGGTGAAACCAGAGCTAAGAAGTTGGTACCAAAAATATAAGCTGTGCGAGCTTGGACTATATCTCTACCTAATATAAGTTAACCACTTGGAATGTATAATAAAATAATTTAAATGCGATTATTCAAGTACAAGCTAGTAACGGAAAATGTCAGAAAACAATAAACTGAATGAAGCTGGAATATTTTGTTTGGTGGTAGTCTGTCACATAGTTTAATACAGTTTTCATTGGGGATTTTTCTCGGAGAGACAGTAGACTGTTGCGGAATTCTTACGCGTATGATTTATTGGGGAGTGTCTAGACGAGTTTTAATTGCACTGCAGTAAAGGTTGTCTCGCGTGAAGTGGAGGAGCATACAGGAAATGTAAATGTTGTTCTGACTTAAAACAAATGTAGTGCGAAGTGACTGATAATTAATCTTTTGTAGCACTCTCCTCGCGATGTGTAAGCCCTCATTCACGCTTCTCTAAGACACTGCGTGCAGAAGTTTCCCAGATGAATCTTCTGCGTACCGAACAACTACTAAAGTCTCTAGTTCGGATTAATGTTGTACTGTTGGACTTTATAGTATTGTATATAGTTTAAAGGAAGTTGCTTCAATCTTTCACACATGGGTTTATTTTTAGATATGTACAAGTAGAAATCATGGTGTTATCTGTTTATACCTCTCTTACGATCCTTTGTCCCCGATTAAAATATATGGCACCGAAATTCCGTTCAGTGAATCAGTAAAGAACCTAGGTAGGGGAGAGTTGCCTTATTTGTACCATTTTACACATTTTATTTTTTTTTTTAATTTTAACTGACAAATGTTGAATTATTTCAATAGCGACATCTTAATTCCTGGTATGTTGGGAGGATTTTTCTAAAAAGAAAAGTTTACTTCAAGTTAACATAAAGTCATTACGTTCAGTTTTTTAAATGTCTGCAATGAGTACAAATTAGACAACTGGTTTCCTAAATTGTACCATTGGGTTCTATTGGATGCCACATAAACCAAGGCATCAAAGTTCTTGGATGGTGTGTCCATCAAGCAACAGCAATACTAGTCTTTCTTTGGTAGGATGGACGGAGGAAATGAAATGTTGCATCCATTTGACGAACAATTCAGAGTTGATGTAGCCAGTTTCTGAAACTGTAACAATAATGCCCGATGGAGCACCAACAGACACATCATAATCATGGGAGGAACATATTGACCAGATGCACTGGAACATTGTTGTATTCACTCCTTTTTCTACGCTCGATATCACACCCACTTCTTTCTTGCCTTTCCTCGCTACGATTTTCTGTGTCTTCTTGTGCACTGTGGAGAAGCCACTTTCGTCCACATTGAAAATTCTCGTGGATTCCAATTTGTATCTTTCACTAATGTTTTCCAGCAGATCGAAGAATTCATAGACACGTTCCTTATTGAATCCTTTTGCTCGAACCATGGACGTTGCCTCTGTCTGCCTACACAATTTGGGATCCCTCTTCAGATAGGCTGTGCATGATACCATTTCTTCAATGCTTGGTCCTTTTCACGATTGAAATTAAGTGGCAGTCCATTTCTCTGAGCTATATCAAGAGCAAGTTTCCTAACATCTGTTGGAGTTAATCCAAACATCATTTATTCAAACTTTAGAATGTGATTTTCAAGTTCATTTTCAGTTTCTGCCGAAAATACTTTGGTTCTTCCAAACAATTTCACATCTCCATTAGCAATTACGTTTTTGTTTTTCGCATGTTTTAGTATTGTAGGCTTAGGCACATTGTACATTCGGGCACATTCATTTATTCCATGATCGCCATTCATATATGCAGCAACAGCAAGATTTTTGCCATTCTGGAATTAATGTAAAATGCAATTATAATTTGTTACAAAGGAAGAAACTTAAAAACATCAGAACATGAAATGTGGAAATTATTCTATTAAATTCTAAAAGCATAATTTAGTGTGTTTATACTATTTTTATGTTACAGTAATTTTTATTATTTGTAATGAATGTCTGACATGACTATTTTAAATTCAGAATTGGATGTGTCCTAAAAATAAAAATTACAGTATTATATTCATATTGAAATGATTAGAAGTTAATAAATTATAATTGCTGATTTAAATTAGGTATGTTTTTCTTCATACGTCACTATAATTTCAAACATTTATAATGAAAGTTCCTAACTTGTACCGGTACATTATAGGAAACTGAAGCCGGTACAAAATACGCAACCTCGCCATGTTATCTTTGTTAAATTATTGCTGCTTAACGGTCCCTAACAGAAGTCTGTAACTTAATGACAATTACAATATATAAATGTAGTTTTAAATAATATATAACATTGTCGACTTCCACTTGCCTTTCGGAAGTAATTGTTGTAGCCATGTAGCGCAAAAACTAGATTGAAACTACCTAAAATAAGTTTTTTCACTTCACGTCTGCACAACACAACCCACAGGCTTAGTCTCTCATAAAATGGCATATTTGTAGATGTAGTTCACAATGTTTGACGTAGATGACAACACTTATCAAGGAACTAATTTTCAAGACTGTGGTACAATTTAGGCAACGGTACAAATTACGCAACTCTCCCCTATTTATATGGATAAAAGTTTAAATTGGAACATTCTTCAAGTTGCAGAAATCTGCAAATAAGTATTCTCATTAATCCACTCGTTTAGGCGATCGAAGAATTTTCTACCCTTTTCCCTGAAAAAGGTGTTAGTGCAAACACTCATGATGTCCCACTTCGATTAGGCTACTATGATATTCTGTTTACTGACCTAAGCGTTACTTCGACGCAGAGACTACAACGTGTTCATAATATGTGCGTCCGTTTCGTCTGCAATATTCGCCAGGCAGATCACGTAACACCATCCATCGAAATGTTGTCCTGGCTCCGTCTAGAAGATCGTAGGAAAATCCACTGTCTTTCCCTTCTCTTTCACATATTGCATTTCTCCACTCCTGGCTATCTTGCATCTCGTTTTTTAAATTTATCCACCCATCATAATCTAGACACACGATCACAACACTCCTCAATATTATCCATTCCCTCCAAGCGAACATCCTCATATTCATCTTCTTTCACTGTGGCTGTTCCTCGGCTTTGGAATTCTCTACCGAGTAATGTCAGAGACTGTCAGACATCCAACCAATTTAAGAATAGACTAACGAAATATTTTTCTAACAATTCTTGTTAACAATAATAGTTGTTTCAGGTTTCTCAATGTTTACTGGTTATGTATATCACAGAATAAATATTTAAATTATTATTATTATTATTATTATTATTATTATTATTATTATTATTATTATTATTATTATTATCACTATTTCTTACCAATGTTTATTATTGTCACACTAACATTACTTATCCAACTTTCATTATTTACTTTCATTTTGTTTTATGGTCTAGATATTAATGTAATAACTATGTAATCAATTGTATTTAATTATAATTAGTCTGGCTGGGCGGAAGAGAAGGCCTACTGGCCTTAGCTCTGCCAGATTAAATAAATTATTGTTATTATTATTATTATTATTATTATTATTATTATTATTATTATTTATTAACATAAATTAATCGTGTAATAGTCAATTAAATCCTACTCCAGTTTTGATTTTCTTTAGATAAATCAAAATCTCTAGTTAGTTTACTATTGATAATTTATTATTATTCAATAAAGAAACAGTAATGTTTCTAAAACTTTTACAAAAGGCTATGTTACACTAAATATCGATATTGATACAAGGGAACTATTTATATTTAATGGTAATAACTAGGAAATTGTGTGTTAAGTCCAATTAGCACAGAAAATGATTGCACATAAATAACAAAATATACACTTCTTCTCTTGGCAGAGGATCAATATTTTAGATCGGATCGGAACTCTTCCAGGTTGTAGCCTACAGTAACTATCTTGAACAGAGAAGGCTTTCTTCTCTAAGTTAGAGTTCGCATGTTTTTGCCACACATCATTCAAAAGCCTTGCTATCTCGTTCAATGCGAGGATGACAGCCATTACTTACAATTAATTAATAAAAGAGGCCATTAACACAGTTACAATGCACCAGTAGCTACACCACTACAAGACATTAACAAGTTGTCGTAAAAGTCAGTGCAGCGTGTTTTTGTTCCGACTCAAAAGACGACGAAGTGAAAAAGAGGGCGGAGTTGGGCGGAGGGAATTGTTAGGACGCCACCTTTTCGGAGAACAAGTCATAACGTGTGAAACTGAGCGTGACACAGATCGCAGTTAGCATTTGTCTTGAAACTGGGTGCCCTGCGAGCCGGGTTAACGGAAGATTATCAAGTAGTGCTGCATAATAAGCGCTTGCTGACGCAAAATGAATATGTCTCTGATGACGTCATGTATGAACTTAAAAGTGTTAACACTCATTTTATGTCTGTGAAATCTGGGACCTATTCCAATATTAAACTTTGCAACTTCGCAACATTTCACTTTTCAACTTTTGAAAGTGAAAAATCTTTCTGTTCCTCCATGAATTAGAAACTGCTTTGCAATTTTCATTTCATTATGCGAAGTCTTTGCATTTCGGTAATCATTGCAGCTCCATGTTTTTGAGCTCATTTCCTAGTTAATGAAGACATAAATGAGTAGTTTTTCTTTAGATAAGAGAGATAAGATACTTCTTTTTTGTTCTATAATAGATATAATTCTTGAGACAATCTTAGATTATGTAAATGTATCCTGTTTTATAGACTCTTGGGGGAGGGGGGGTTCGTCATTTGAGTCACCTAATAGCAAATTTCCTCTTCTTATCATATTTCTTCTCTAAATTATTTTGAATCTAACGCAAAAATATACTGAATGGAATTAATTTAATTTTAATGGCAAAGAGACTTGATTCGTTTAAAAAATTCCATTCGCTTTTCAGCATATGAATGCACTTTTCAAAATTATTGTAATGGTGGAACATAAGTAATATATTTTATAAGTTTCCTCTACTTTTCCTTTTCACTTTTCATTTTTCGGACTATTTTGCAAAGTGATAGTGGGAAAGAAACTGCAACGAAAAGTGCAAATTGCAAAGTGAACAGTTCAAAAGTTTGTCGGTGGAATAGCCACCTGGGTGTATATTCAAATTCAGTATTTCTTTAGGCCTAAGTATTTATCCGAAGGGACTTCCTACCCTCGAAACTTTCAACTGTTCAAAAGAAAATACTTATATTTGACGTACAGTCTTAGAAACAATTGATGGCGCACAGATATTTTCAAAATCCCAGAAAGGAGGCACTGCGCATGAACTGTGGACGAGCGACTAAGTTCAAAAGCGAACCAGTAGTTTAGATAAAAACATTCGTTCTGTTTCGTTGTATGTCGTCCCTAAGTAGCTAGAACAAGTGACAGGGGAAAATAATTCAGCGTAAATAAGTAGTGTGATAACGACTGTAACTGAAACAAAACAAAAGAAAGAAGAAAAATAAATAGAAAAAATTTCAAGGAATGCTTGACAGCAGGATCGAACAGACGACCGATTGCATGGGAAGCAGGCGCTCTCTCCACTAGACTAAAACCGTCCATAATAGAAATAGTCTGTATGAAACGATACTCCAGGACTTCGTGAAATTACGAAATTGAACATTAACTTGATTTAGTTTAAATTATTGGGACGCGTTTTGCATTAGTTGTGGAAATAAACCATCTTGTTATGCCCTGTGATTTATAAATGAAGTAATGAGGTGTGAAAATCGTTATTCACTTGCTATATGTGACCTACTTTTATTAATATATATTATGTTTAATCGTTACACTGTTGACTAGGGATGTAGGCTATAGTAATTCATTCTGTAGCAATAAATCGAGCCAGGTATTAACCCACAGGTGTTGGGTATAAGTTGTGCTACTTAAAAAAAATGAATGCCGATAGGTAACATGCATAAATGTTGACTTAGGCTTTCGTGGCAGGTGTTTAAAGGTTGTAGGTTTCCAGGTTTTTTTTTTTTTTTTTTTTTGACCGCGTCGACCATCGGATCAATCACAGGAGAGAGATGAGAACCAACCAACCAACCAACCAGCGATCGACAGGAACACAGAAGTAGCTATATAACATCCTCGCTAGAGGTCAGAAATCATTACAGCTCTGAAGAAGACCACAGTATGATGGTCAGCTTCTAGAAAACGACGCACCTATAAACATGTATAAAAATTAGTGACATTAAAATAAAATTCCCACCGAATCAGAAATTAAACCCGGGCCCCCGACCGACGTCGCAAGCCAGAATGTTACTGACTGCTCCAATGGGCGAACGGTACAGAAACGGCACGAAGAGAGGCTTACAGCCGCCCAAATTCAACTCAAAGGAGACCGCACACATACAAATTTACTGTTGCGAATCGCTCAATACTTAAACTTTTTCATTACCAAGAGTTGCGCCATCAATTGTTTCTAAGATTGTATATGTAGATTATGGGTTCTCAAATATTTTGTTTGTTTGCCACTGATTCAATGTACTGACAGCAATACTGTGAAAGCAGGCCATTGAATATAAAATTGTAAAACTAATTGATTTTGTTGACCATTCGCTGATGTATAATAAATGGAGTTTAGAACTAATGACTAATAATCCTTCAAGAAAGAGCGACGCGGAATTGTCGTCGTGCCATCAGCATGATGGTATTTTGTGATTATTCTGCTGAAGGTGGCACGCATTTAGACGAAAATCACAAGCGAAACGTAGAAATAAGTTTGTAGATAATAATTTATCTCGATATATATATATATATATATATATATATATATATATATATATATATCCATCCATCCCATTATTTTATACCAGGGATGTCAAAACGCCTGTGTTACATGCTCGATTGCTGGTAAAATTCATGTTCTGGGAATAATAAGTTAATTAAGTAGTGAAATATCGCTGCAATCGAAAAGTATTGGGAATAAATTTGAATAAGGAACAAAAAAAAAGTTTCCTTCCCAGGCAGGATTCGAATCACGAAAATCTTAGTTACCAGTCTATCGTGCTCTGGAGTGAACAAGGCTCTGAAATCCTACAAGGGTCAGTCCGGATTTTTTTTTTTTTTTTGCCACTACTGTACACATCTGGGGCCAGTCGTCTAGTGCCAGCAAGATGTTTATATTGCAGAAAAGAGTTTTACATATCATTGCAAGAAAATTTCATTTTGAACATTGTAAAAGCTTATTTATTAATTATAAAATACTAACTTTCCCTGGAATTTATATCTTTGCTTGCCTGATTTTTATAAGAGAAAAGTGGATAAATATTGTAGTAGATTAACAATTCATGATTGTGGCATTAGGTCATTTGATGATTTGATGAGTTTTAAATATTGTCGCACTTCCAAAGCACTGAAAATTGAAAATTTGTAAAAAAAACAACATGGGAATAATTTTTATGCCTTACCTGTTAATGCCAAATGTGTTGCTCTTTCCAATTTTAAATAAAAAGTTTTTCTTAAAGTGTTTAACTGATAACACTTTTTATACACTGTTGTACTGTTGACGAGTTCTTTACTGTGAAGGTGAATGATCTTGTCTTTTAATTTATAATTAATTTTCCATTTGTAATGTTTCCTTTTAACGAAGCCTATTGTAATTTTAATTATTTAATGGCCAATAAATATTATTATTATTGTTATTATTATTATTATTATTATTATTATTATTATTATTATTTATAGACGGGCCTGTATGTGAATGGGCTTTTTACAACAAACTTTTTTAAAAGCTCGAACTTTCAATAATGTTCGAAGTTCTGTAACTTTCATTCGGAACTCGTTTGATACTGTCAACCAAGCACATCTCAGCGATTTAATCTGTACTTCTCAAACCACCCACGCTTCATGTAATAATACAGCTCTACAGCTTTAATGTTGCTAATGACACTGATTGTAAATAGCCCTCTTCCAAACCATTTTTCTGGGTGCACCATTGGACGCCATCGATTTGTTTCGCTACAAATTGCTCTAACTTTATTCCAATTCTCTTCCCTGTCACCTCAGTAGTACCCAAGATAAACTCGTCCTGGTAGATAAAATTACTATCCATTATTAGTTCCAATTATTTACACATCCTATGCATATCTCCAGTTGCCTATTTATATGGAATAGGTAGACTAAAAATTAAGTGTGTTCTTCCTTTGGGATTTATAAAGTAAACCATAAACTAGTCTCTCTTAGCTTGACATATGGACCGACGTTAAAAAAATCGATACACCTGCGACATTACTAATGAACGCCAATTAGAAGCCATAACGAAAGATATTAGGCAGGTGTTTTTGTTTCGTGGTGTGGGATATAAGGAATGCATCAGTAGTGCCCAGAGACATTAGGGTTTAAGCCAACTCTAATTTATTTACGAGAAATGTTATTACAACTTTAAAATAAATCAGTCTGGGTATTTGCCTAGAAATATTTTAACTTAAGCCTACTGCTCAATGAAATTTAATGTTAATATTAACTCTACTCTACAGTGGAGAGCGGTGGACAAAAAATTAAAGTGAAGCACGACATATTTTTTTGTTACGAGAGCTGAGAACTGCAGTGTATTTCGACTGGTTTCCGGCTACATTACTCTTCCCCATACTCATGTGCAGCCGCACTGAGTCTATACGTCTGGAGAGTAGGTCACATACCACACGGACAAGGCAAAGAAGTTGCTTTTATAGAGCATGGTGTTGACACCCGAAGTTCCGGTATTTTTTGACTAACTGAACTTTCGAACAAGCTGCAGCGTGTGCACAATAAGTTGTATGTGTCAGATTCATCAGCAATGTTCGCAAATTTGACAATAAACCTTCGCTCAGATATGTATCCTGGCTGCGACTCAATAACCGTTAGAACACTTCATTCGCTGTCTCTTTTGTTTCGAGTTCTCCACACTTCTATTCCAAATTAACTGCGTTCCCGGTTTAACTACTTATCCTCCAATCACAATCTAAACACCAAGTCACAGGAGAGCCAAATAGCAATTCCTCCCCATAGAACATCCCATTATTCATTCTCTTTCACTGTCTCAGTCCCCCGTGAATGGAATTCCCTACCTCAGAAGATTAGGGACTGCCAGACAATAACTACATTCAAGAAAAGGCTAAACGATTTCCTACGGACGCAGTCAAATTGAAGTTATAATTTTATTATAATCATAATCGAGTTTAATAATGTAATTATATTTAGGTACGACTATTATTATTATTATTATTATTATTATTATTATTATTATTATTATTATTATTTTATTGGTGTGTTGGGAGGATAAAAGAATTATTGTATTATGTTATGTATTGTATTCTTTTACATTAATTATGTTTTGTTTATAGCATTGTAGTAATTTTGTATCATGCTGGTTGAGTGGAAGAGAAGACCAAATGGCCTTAACTCCGCTAGTTAAAATAGACTATTATTATTATTATTATTATTATTATTATTATTATTATTTAGAAAAGAATCCTGGGTTGTGTTCTTGGCCTAATGTCGTATATTAAAAATAAAAACATTGTAATAATTAGCATTATTAAATTATAAATACATTAACTATTCCTAATAAATGCAAAACAGCAAATTATAATTCACAAAAATGTTAACTGCACGAGGTCACAGAAATTCATATTGCGAGCTGCCTACTGGAAAACATATTTGCAACGAGCTAGATACTATAGAGAGGACAAAGATCTCAGAAAGTTGAAGACAATTGAACATTGGTCCGCCATGTTTCGGTTAGTCAAAACAAAGGGGCGTGGCTCGGATGTTGTAGGAAATGACTGTGATGAAGTTAGTATTATTGTGAATTGAGTTACATATTAAGACTATGTTAATAAGTAAAAAGTAAAATACACACAAAACTTTACGTTTTATAACAGCTGTAGGCCTATGTTTTATTAGTTTCACTAAATATAGCCCAGATATTAAATGACAAGCTATACTCGATGCAACCAAAGCAAAGCACCTAAAGACGGATGAATTTAATCGGCAGAAGAAAAATAAATAATTTTTTGACTTCGTCACAAATTTAATTACCTTACAGCTAGTCTAACCTAATATGAAATCATGTAATTCAGTGCTCACCAGGTGATTTCAAGAGAGACGACTTATGTAACTAATAGGAGTAAAATATAGGAAAGGTAGTGGCGAAAATTAAAAAAAATATCCAGTAATTAAGTTATTGAGAAAAATTCATTTGAAATTAGAATTAACACAGAGAACTTTTGAAAACTGAAATTATTAAAACTACAAATAATCTCTTAGCATGCAACATAATAATTAAAGAATGACACTAATAGAAAGTTACTCATGATCATAACTCACCACATTTATTGAAACGATAAGATATTTACGATTAACATTGTTATCAGAAACAACAGGAGCCACAGCTAGGTACACTTCTTTTCGCGTGATGGAGACATCGTGTAGTCTAATATAATTTGAAACAAGCATTGATCTCAAACGTGTCTCGCAACTAAGCAGAGGCTTTTGCAGAATAAAACTGTTCTTACATTATTTTGAACAATAATGACAAATTGTGTGTGATGCAAGTGCTAACTTTCCTCTTTGGTAACAAAAAGAGCCCTAACGCATTAATAAAAAGAAAATTGGAGTAGGCCCTATAAACATAATAAATACTAAACTCTTGATGGTACAAACTTATTAATACAGATATTTCGCTTATGCTCAGTCCGTCTTATCTTATAATTCTCTGCGGCCATGGTACCTGTATTGAGAGGGTTTAATTATCCAGCAACGAATATTATGATTTACGGTACATTTCATTTAAATCCGAGGAAATGAGACATTTTTGGAAATTTTAAAGTCTTAATTATTACTTTTTCATTTATAAATCAGTTTTTTACAAAACCTATAGCGAAATGTTTAAATTAAATATTGATGTATCTGAAAAATATAATACATGTACCAACTCGTTACAGTGTACCTTTGATAAGCACTCCTTGCGGAGGCTGGCGGTACTAAAGACGCCATGTTTTTTAGGGAACGATCCATAGTACTGTTGGCCTCCGCAGGGAGCGCTTATCAGAGGTCTTTAGCCTCTCTATAGTATCTAACTCGTTGCATATTTGTCATTTCTTCATTTTTAAAACGAGGATTCATCTTTGAAGGGTAGGAAGTGGATAAGGCTTTGTACGTCATGTATATTGTTAGAAAGAGAAGGAAAGTGAGTGTATGAGAGAGAGAGAGAGAGAGACAAAAGAAGTATGCGTTCATTCAGAATTGCCGCGTGTCAGATGAAGCTAGCTTCAGATGTGACGAAATCCCTGCGCCCCCCTCAACCGACGAAACCCCTTCCTCGCCCATTACAATCACTCCCGTTTTCTTATGGCGCTAAGAAAAATGTCGAAACGAGCTCTAAAATAAACAGACTATTATCTACATAATTTCACTCTTCGTATATTTCGACATTTTCCAAATTAATGCGTTCACTAATCGGGAACCTTGGCTTTTGCGCGCCGCTTTTTAGGGATTTCTGGACAAGCTAAATTTCATCTTCATTCGCTCAATGTAAGGATTCGCTTTCCCTGACTGCTGCTAAACCCTGTTTTGAACAGTGCGCCGTGACATTTCTTTCTCCTTAATGTGATAAATCTGATTTTTCACTTAGGATTAGTAATAAATTAATTAACCCATTAGTGGATAAAGTTGGATTATGGATTTAAAAGGATTTTCCTCGTAAGAATTTTCTGTTTAACATCACTTTAACAAATATTAAGTATAACATTTTTAATTTTTTCTTATTTGAAAATATAGGCAGTCCAAAAAATCGGACTTATGCACACTGATAAATTCATTGCTGATTCCTTATTTTAGGTGTTTTAAAGTAATGAGATCGCTTTAAACACCCAAACTCATTTATTGTCAGGTATTTATTTTACTTTAGGTAACATTTTCTGTGTGTGGTATCTATGAAATATTTAGGGTGAAGTTCTATTCTACATTTGCAAGATATAAATTTGGCTTTTCTCTTGCAATTAAGGTACCACACCTCCTCTTTGTATTCTTTTGTTGAGGCCAGTAGTTCAGTCCATCAAACTGCACATCCTTGATTTTCGTAGGTGCACTTTTTCCTTGATGTCACGGTTGTCCGTATTTTTTGGCAGTGCTAATGGCAAACAACGTCGAAATTGTAGAAGTGCTTCACTCTTGCCAGTATTTTGTTCCCTGTAAAGCAGTGGTCGTCAGCACTCGCTGAAGTGAGTATCGGGTAAGGAATGTATCGGAATATGCACCGTCGTGCACAAGGGAAAGGGAGAAAGCATATCCGCCAGCAGCCACAGATGCACGCTAGTGTATCTCTTACCCGCGATTGAGGGTGCACTGTGCTGATGACCGCTGATATAGAGCAACCATGCATTTACCACACTTACATCCGAGAAGTATTCGAATATTGGCCATCACCATTTCTTCTGCCTCATTCTGGATCTGTATGTTGCCACATATTGGTCCATTTAATCTACTCCTCCCATCTGCTGTGTTGTATGAAGAAAACAGTATAGGATGAGGAATGGAAACTTTACATTACTTTTCACTTTACCATGTAGATGTGGTTGACATAGACATGTTTTCGAAATTGTTGACTGATGTAACAATGATATTGTCATTCCATCGAACAATAAGGACGTTATCACAGATTTTGAAGTTATATGAATCTCTTTTTTGTTTCTTGAACGCTGATTTAGTTTCGAGAGCACAGTTTTCAGTTCTGTTTTCCTGTAAAGTTCCTGTAGCGCCAATCTCTTTTTCAGCATAAATAATTTCATAGATGTAAAGTAGTTGACAAAAAAACTTTGTCCTCCACGCTCGGGAACTCCACTCCACAACACTGCCTCCCAACCCAGATTCCTTTGCCTGTTATAATCTTTGCCACAGTACACTCGAAAAGTTTTCTTATATCCACTACTTGAACAAAGAGTCCGGTTTTTGATACTAAAACATATAGGTTTATCTTATTCTTTGGCACAATGCTTACCATAATAACTAATAAGGAATCATACTCTCGTCGTCAGATAAGTTTTCGTCCAGTCTACCATGTTTCTTGAAGGCATGGAGGGATACCGTAATTTCCCATAACTATGGTCCAGGCACCCAACTATGGTCCAAAACGCATTATGTACTACTTAGTCCCCCGAGAGTTCGGTGTTTGCCATTTAAGGCGTCACTGTGATGGAATTATGTTCCCCCTAGATGCTTCTATCTACCATTACACGTGGCAATGATATGGATGCTTAACAAGGTCAGTGTCCATCGTTCTATTGAATGTGTGAAGACACGAAATCATTCAGTTTGTGTTTGTCTGTTTTATTAAGCTCTCCTCTGAAGAACTGGTAAATTATAGATATATATTATGATTGTTTGTACAATTAAACCTGGCTATATAGTGTTTACTTTCACGTAATAATTAGACTGGTAGAGGTTAAGGACTCTGCGTGAAAAATGTTTAACCTCAAGGCTAGAAGTCAGAAGTCGACTAACTCCTCACAGCAACTTACAGCAGCTCCGAAATGTTCTATGTAAAGAATGGAATAGTGTCGAAAAGACTGACATCCAGAATCTGATCGAAAGGTTGAATCGGCGAATGGTAAGTCAGACAGTCACGGGGAGGCAATATCCGCTATAAGTAACATCTGGGTGGCCACAAAATCAGTTGAACATTTGGAATAAAATTGAAACAATTTGTAAGTTTTTACACCTTTTAATTATATCCATTGTTTGGCGTTGAAAATAATAGCGCAAGTGATAATAAAAAAGAGGTTTTTTTTCTGGGAAGCAATGTTTTCTTCATTTCATAATGGGTTTTCTGATTCTCACCTCATAAAAAAAATTGAGAAACTTTAGGTGGCCCGGTATTTTTGCCGGTGAGTGTAGTTGTTCATTATTGCAGGAAAATGACTTTCAGATTTCACTTGTTTATTTTGTGTTTATGTAATGTGTATTAATAAAAATAATCCATGTACTTTTAATTTATTTTTAATTTTTCTGTGCTAGATTATGTTTCTACCCTTAAATTAGAAACTCAACGTATTGATTTACGAATAATTATAGCTCCAGCTATAGTCCATTCATGCTTTCAAGCATGAATATGTGAGTGGACCATAGTTGGGCAACTCAGAATACAACTATGTACCAATGCTTATTATTTTTTCAACACTTGTAATTAAATAATTTCAAACACATATATCAATACCGGTATTTATTTAATATACACTTACAAGAGTCCGAAGCCAAAATTTCACTTAATCTGGATGAATAGTATTGAATATGCAAAGAAAAATGTGACAAATGTGGACCATAGTTAGGGGAAACTACGGTACGAATAGAATTATTAATGAAGAATGGATAGAACGGTGAAAAATTCAGAATTCCTACACAGAAATATCATATGTACTTTGGTACATCATAGTAATACAATTATTAGTGTTTAGCATAAATAACGGTCTGATTTTATCCATTTAGGTTTCATGTAAAAATATGTTGTACAGGGTTGTTTCCGATCTCTGATAACGAATTTGAATGACGTCATGTGCGTCAGGAATCGCACCGACAGCTGAATTGTGGCGGGAGGTGACAGACCAGTAGTGAGTGATTTCATAATCAGAATGCACTGTGTATCACAGTAGCAATGCCCAAGAAAATCGAGCCTTTTTTGGGAGGGGTACATAACTCTTTCCGATGCCAAGTACAGTTACGTGAAAATCATAGGAGCCTGCAAAAAACGTGGTTTCGTTATTTCCAAGAAAGTCATCTTGTGTGTACCTAATAAGACTGGCAAAGCTCGGATGTGATTAATTCCAGAGTGGAAAAAGCAAGCAAATCCCCATCCCCTGTCACAAGTCGCCCCACCCCACGAGATGATACAAATTATTCCATTCGAGCTTTACCAATCTTATTAAGTACACAGAAGATGCTTTTCTTGGAAATAACGTAATCTCGTTTATTACAGGCTTCTTTTATTTTCACTTAACTGTACTTCGCATCGGAAAGGGTTGTTATACCCCTCCCAAAAAGGCTCGATTTTCTTGGGAATTTCTGCTATGAGTCGCCGCGCACTCTATGAGATCACTCACTACTGGTCTGTCACCTCGCGCCACAATTCAGCTGTCATGTGACTCCTGACGCACATGTCATTCAAATTCGTTATCAGAGATCGGAAACAACCCTGTATAATTTTGGCTCACGTCTTTCCTCAACTTCATTTTCAATTGAGTCTGTCACTGAACTATAAGATGCAAGTAAATCTGAATTTCTTTCCTCTCTTTTCGTATATATTAATTTCTTTCTTTTCACTTTCGTGCGAATTTCACTGTCAGGACAACCTTGTGCACGAGTTTTACAATAATCATTTTTATATATCCCTACTTTTTTCAGTAATAGGATCCCTACTTTCAGTTTTTTTACTTCACAATTGTCTTACTCATCAGATTCAGGAACATGATCTACCTTAGAAGCATCATCATTGATCATGCAAGCAGTCTGTAATTCTCAAGCACTAAGAAACATTTTTCTTCTAATGTGATTGAGAGTGGCTTTGTGTTCATCTGATTTATCGCTGTCTGCAGCTATGTTCATTATACAGTGCGATCCAGAAGTCTCTCCGCAGTGCTTATGTAGCTGAGAATCCACTAGGCAGAGAATTCAAGTGTATTTGGTAGAGAATTCAAGTGGCAGCACTGGGCGCTAAGCATATGATGGACTGTGGATGAGAGGTTGTCAAACCGAATTGAATAAGCGAGTGCCAAATTTCTAAACGATTGTATTCTAGGGTTACTAGAACTAATAGAGCTGCGGAGGGACTTTTCAATCGCACTGTATCATCTGGTGATATAACATAATAAATGAGCTGCTCTTCTCCAAATTTATCTTTATTTTCAATTATTTCCAAAATCTAGTTCACATATAGGCTCAAAAAGATAATAAAACTAATACAGTATAATAACACTCATATTATAACTCTATTGCAAGTGTATACAGAGCATAATAATAAAAAATGTATTTAAAAATAGGCTTAAGGACTTATTAATAGGCTTAGTAGGCCTATATTGTGCACACTATTTAAAGGGTGTAATTGATATTTTGTTATTGAAGTGTTGTATCAGTGAAGAAGTGTGTTGTGTCAGTGAAGAGTGAAGTGTGTTGTGTCAGTGAAGGGTGTTGTGTAAGTGGCAGTGCAAAGTATTTGAACTGTGAAATGTTTTTGAGGTGTTAGTGAAATCAGGATAGAATTAGTGAAATGTGTCGTAGTTCCAGTGCAGTGAGTGAGTTGACAGCGAAATGAGTGTAGTGCTGAAAGGTACTTGTGCAGGTATGAACATATCATACTCGTGGGTTTTAGTTAGACCTTAGGATTAAGATAGAAATTAGATTTACTTTAAATGTTATTTTAAGTGATCGTACTTCATTTAATTAATTTAGGATGCTCCCTGTTATTATTATTATTATTATTATTATTATTATTATTATTATTATTATTACTGTATTAATTATTGTTAGTATTAATTATTATTATTATTATTAATTTATTATTAATCGTATTTTTTATTAATTGTGTTTATTATTAATTGTCATTATTGAGTGTAATTAGTTACCACCGCCACCGGGTATATACCCATTTGCAGTGTGCATACATACATACATACATACATACATACATACATACATACATACATACATACATACATACATACATACATACATACATACATACATACATACATACATAGCATCCGTTTTTTTCGGATGTTAAAAATTACAATTCGTTAACATCAAAACTGTTAAGAAAAATGAAGATTTTTATATGCTGGTTCAATAATGAAAGTGTTAGCCATAGTATAGCCTAGTATCAAAAATTACATTGTTATAAAATATATTAGTATATAAATTTAATTACCTCATGGGCACAACATCGTACTACTTGGTTGCTATCTTAACAGTATGTCTTCTCTAACACCGGAAATTCAAAATAAAAAACAAAAATTGCTGAAATCATATAGCTACTATTTTGAGGAAGTGATATACCATATTTCAAATAAAATAGCTCGATCACTCTAACCTGTACAAACAAATTCTCTTGTGTCCGATTTTTCGGATACTATGCATTAATGGGACTTAGTCTCAAAGTGTGATTGGATCAGAGAACTCAATTACAGAATATTTTTCAAACATTCTCTGGCTAAAGATGTTCAAGTGAATTACTTTGAAACATTAACGTAACCTTACTCATTTGTGAGGTTGAGATAAAAGTGAATCGGGTCAAATCAGACGTAAGGAAATGGGAGAAGTAACGTAAGTACTTGCCAAAGACCGTTTTTAATGGAGTGTGCCTACTTTTGGGCGAGCTTACAGAGGGCGGTACTGGACCGTGCTTTGAATCAGCAGTAAAAAAAGGAAGACGTCTCTCTTTCTGCCAAGGAAAGTTGCCGGTGCTATGCCAAAATTATGGAGGTATTAAAGCAGCTTTCCATTGGGTTTTTAAAGTGTCTATACCTTTCAATGCACTAGATCTATAATGTAAAATTGTCTGTGTTTTTTTAAATACATGTTTTTTAAATGCAACATGCATGCAACACCCCCTCGCTTTTATTCGGCGGCAAATACTACGGATTTCTGTGCTACTAGAAGCGCTAATTTCGTATCGCAAGTCAGGCTGACAGCCGCCATTTTTTAATCATGCAAACCTGTTGGCTGTACAGATATTGTTATAAGTAGAGTTGGAACAATTCCTTCGTAAACAATTATCAGTGTAACTGCGACGCCAGTTAGAATACATCGATGTAGGGGTACAGTCTCGTTTCAATAATAATACTGAAGAGTCTTGTTAAGTGATCAGAGTGGTAGTTAGGCCTACAGAGTGAAGTTAAGAATCTTACATGTAGTGCAGTTTTATTAAGATCAAACAAGCAACATCACATATTCAAATTGAACGTTCTTATAGAGGAATTTGCAAGTCAGCATTTCACAGTATAAGGAGGAAAAAATACTATGTAAGTTGTGTAAGATATAATTTAAGGGATTAAAACGTCAATAATTAAAACGCCATTGTAATTCTACTGTATAAAATACATCATGACAAATTTTAATTTGCCTATTCAAATAGAGTGAAGAAGCATTTGTGTAATAAATGTAAAATGATGGTATCTCCTAAAGTTCCGTTTTCGAAATCTGAAAATTCTCATTTCAGAAACTTTATAAAAATAATACACAAATCAAGATCTCCCAAGTCGAAAAGCTCTTAACACATAGTATTTATCTACATGTAACGAAGTCATCTGGAATTAACAAATACTACAATGTCAGATGCCCTGAAACATGGTGAAGATATCATAGCCTATATAAAAATATTAACCTTCGGAACCAATTTCAGAAAAAGTGCAGTATAAATTAAAAACTGTTCTTGAGAAAAATCCTGGTTATTCTGCAATCTGATGCATTATAAATGTTGTGCAAAGTTGCAAATAGACGAACCATACAAAGTGGAAGTGAAAATATAATCTTGCAGCTTGAAATGGACGATAGGGTACATGTAAATGAATAGAAAACCTATATTACGTTTTGTGTTTAAATGCACGGTTAATTAGAAAATTAAGTTTGAAGTTTGAGCAGTCCGTAATACACTCTACTCGTGTTACAGATGTTACAGGTCAGCGAACTCGGTGAGTCTTCATACGTAAGCTGCATTCTGTCGAGACGTTGTGTTCGCTCGCATGTGCAATGACTTGAATTTAGAGGTTTTAAAAATTAATTTACACGAAAACCGTCCACGCTATTGAAATACGCCAGAGGGATAAAATATTCGTTATTAAATTTCCTATCGATATGGACAAAAATCACGATTCTACTCGCATTAGTTACCCAATAAGAGATTGTTAATCATTTGGGATAAAACATTTTTTCTGACAAAAAAAAAACTACCAACTTTCCACGAACAGGCTATGATATTATACTGTAGTTTTATGTTACATGAGCTATTCGTTGTGGAAATCTGCAAGACTATTTCACTTCCACTTAGTATATAATCACGATGTGCAATATTTAAAATTCGGACCAATTACTTCATGTGACGAGAGACATTTTTCTCGATATAAACATTGTTTCGCGGAAGGGAGATGATTCACTTTCGACACATTTTGACACATTGCAATACAGCATATGATAAAGGTGAAGACATGAACTAACATTAATGTGAAAACTTGTTACAAAACAAAATATTGTGTCTTTCTAATCTATGCAGGGTTTATATTCCTCTGGATATGATGAAATCCCAAGTAAAGTTCTGGAAGCTTGTTCTGAAATAACATCCACTCTATTAAGCTATTTATACAATTTGTCAATGCAATGTAGTATTTTCTACAAAGACTCAAATATTCAATAGTAAAACAAATATACAATACGGGAGATAAATGTACTATTGCTAATTTGCTCATTATATACCCATATCATTATTAACAGCATTCTCAAAAGTGTTTGAGAAAATTATGTATAATAGATTATACCATTATCTGGAGTCCAACTACATATTAGTTTTAGATAGTTTGGATTTATAAAACAAAAATCGACAGAGAATGCTGCATTTAGGCCTAGGTTGGTAGGTGGAGTACTAAATTATTTAAATTAGAAATTACATGTCGGTGGAATTTTCTGTGACTTAGCTAAAGCATTTGATTGTGTAGACCACAATATATTAGTAAAAAAAATTTAAGTTTTGTGGTGTTAAAGATGAGACATTAGGTTGGTTTACATCTTACGTATCAAATAGAAAAAAAGTAGAAATAAATATACCAAATAGTCACAAAGTTATTTATTCAGAATTTATCAATGTTAAACATGGAATTCCCCAGGGATCAATTTTAGGTCCATTGTTGTTTCTAGTTTATATTAATGATTTAGCCTTGACCATAAACAATTTATTCCATGTCATTTTATTTGTAGATAATACAAGTGTGATTATTTCAAGCAAACAATACGATCATTTTATAAACACTTCTAATACAGAGCTGAATCTAATGAATGAATGGTTCCATGCAAGTAAACTAGCACTTAATGTTGATAAAACCAGTAGAGTCAAATTTAGTACACACAATAGTGCTCAGATTTCCTACAGTATTCAATTAAATGAAACTCATCTCAAAGAATCTATAAGCACAAAGTTTCTTGGTTTAGAGTTGGATAATCACTTTAACTGGAAAACACACATAGGATGTATTACTCCTAAATTGAGCTCTGCCTGTGATGCATTAAGATTCCTATCTGTTATTGGTGATATAAACATACTTAAAATGTCATAATTTGCATATTTTCACTCTGTGATAAAATATAGATTAATATTCTGGTAACTCGTCTGACGCTACATACATTTTTATTTTACAAAAAAGAAGCTATAAGAATAATGGCTGGTGTCCATAAAAGGACATTATGTAAAAATATTTTCCAAAATTTAGAAATCTTGACTTTACCTTGTGAGTACATTCTTTTCCTAATGATGTTGTATGTTAAAAACCAAGATACATTTAGTAGTAATCAAGACATTAATAATTTTAATAAAAGACATAAATCAGATCTTCATCTACCCTCTGTTAGTTTAAGCTGTTATAAAAAAAGGAGTTCGGTATTCATATATTTACAGTCTTCAATGCACTGCCTAATTGTCGTAAAGCTTTGAAGGACCATGAGAAAAGGTTTAGAAATGAATTAACCAAATTTCTACATACTCATACCTTCTACACAACACACAAATGTCAGACATAAAAAGAAAATGCACATTATAAATAACATATATTTATAATTTAAATGGCCAAGTTTATGAATATTTGTTAGCAATTAATGTCATTGGATTATTATGTCAACGATCATTGTTATTATTATCGTCGTCGTCGTCGTGAACTTCAAATCATGAGCTTTCGTCAGTCTCTTCGGCCTATACATTAAATATGGAACAATAGTTATAAATCGATCCACCATTTTCAAGTGTTTCCCAAATGTTTTCCTTCTTGCTTACAAAGTAGCATTCACTTGAGAATACGGCAGTCTTCCTTTATGTTCAAATAAATTATGTAACCATTTATTATTGCTCTTATTTTGTACCCACTATTTAAAATTCTTAATTATTTTCTGATACTATTTGTCCCTTATCTTGCAGTTTTGCTCTAAATATAAAATTAAGGAAATACATTTCATTATTTATAGGTTTATTTCATCTATTTATTTATAGTTAGAAATAAATTTAGGTTTATCTTATTTCATTTTATATATATCTCAGGATCGCCACTGTCGAAAATGAATTTTTTGGTAACGATCGCTAAATGGAAATGCTGCTGCAAGCTATTACTCCATGCAATTCCATCAGGGTTATAACGTTTCTTTTGCAGTCGCTAGATGGTAGCATAGTGAAATTTATAAAAGTTGTCTTGAAAGTCCATTAAGCTGATCAATCTGTTATATGTGACCACCGATCAGGAAAAGCGGCCATACTCTACCAGATGCAACGTGAACTCACAACCAGAGGTGAGTCAGACCTGCTTAAGGCAGGGTCACAATAAACCGGGAACGAAAACAACGAGAACGAGAACGAAAATAATGTTAAAATGTATTTAAATGTGAGCATTCACAATAGTTAATTGTGAATACTCACATTTAAATAATTTATTTTAACAATATTTCCGTTCTCGATCTCGTTGTCGTTTCCGTTCCCGGTTTATTGTGAACCAGCCTTTACCAACCGCGTCGGAGTATGAAAATTATTGTATTCCGTATCGTGAGATTGTATCGAACAGAAAAATGATGCATGTACTTACCAAGAAATGTTTCTCTCTTCCAATAACGGAGACAGTTTAGTAATTAAATATATGAAACATAATGTAAACAATTAACAAAATGTAAGTAGACAGAATTGATACAGAAGCATAAATAGAACATATGGGCTATTCCATCTCAAATCGACCGAAATATAGAGAAAATTAACCTTAAAATTTTTAAATACAATGAAACTTTTTTCTGTCCGTAGACAACTGTGATATAATGCTTTGTGCAAAGTTTGAGGCATTAGAACTTAATAGTGTTTAGATTAATAATATTTAAATTTATCGTATTTTCATAAAATTAGCAACTTTAAACTGTTGTGCCTCCGAAACCCTTTCACCCAGTGATCAAAATCATGGTTTATTTTGATGCTGAGAAGTTAGTTTATATTGACATGTAAACAGTTTTTCTTACTTTTTATGGAAATGGAGAAATTTAAAATTTTTTTCATTAAGACGCCTTTGGCCACGAAAAAATATTTTTAAAATATATGGTTAGATTCCGCATTGAAAGTACAAATAAACACATATTTTTTACTGAAGGTATGTTGATAAGAAAGTATTGAAAATATCAAATAAAGGAAATAAATAGTACGCGCGTGAACTAACGAGCTGACTGTGAGACGGGAGGTAGTCGAGAAAAGCAACGCCAGGAGACAAACACGTAATGGCTGGGCTAGCTTTATCACAAGTTTTCATAAATACAGGAGTAAAATGACGCCCAATGCTCGCTTATCTTCAGCTCTCGGCCAGTGCGTGCGGTACTGTGCCGTTCAAGTCTAGGCGTGTGAAAATAATTTATTTAATACCCTCCAAACTTATTGCCGAGCCACTAAGCAAACAATGCCGAATCCCTCTTAATAATGCAAGGTTTTTTCTCAGTATTTTTTTACATTTTTACAAATGGCCAAAAAGCCTAAAAGCAAGTAAAATCAGATTATCTGTCTCTCTGTGTACAATAAAAATAAGGATTACTTCTCAACATAACCTACCAAATGTCAGCTTCAAAATAAGCTCTCGTTCAATGTTCTGCAGTAAATGGTTCCAGAGTTCTGAGCGCTGAAAGAGGCTTGTTTTTATAAAATACGCTAAATTTGTCGCTCAATAATACGAAAACCGTTTGACTTTCGATAGTACATTTTTTAAAATGCACTCCCCTCAGCATCTTGTATAAGTAGGCAAAAAAAATTAGAGTATAAAAAAATGCGAGGTTTTTTACTGATCGATTTCATATGTAATAGCCCATATGTTCTAGTGCACATGATAAAGTGACAAAATGCGACTAAAATGATAAAAACATAAACATGCTAAAGTATAAGAGTAACAGAAAAGTGTGTATTAGTGGATTTGTGTGTGGACTTCATTACGCACAATGACGACTTACAGGAAATGGGTAAGTAACATGACTGATTTTATAATTTAAGAATAGCAATCAAATTTTGCACCTAAAAGGTTTAACAACCGAGCCAGTAAGACCAAGCCCTAGCGAGGTGAGTAATGAACAACTTACCGACTGCTAACTGCTACCACTCAGTAAGATCAACGAAAGAAAGAAAGAAAAGCAGAAAGGGGAAAATAAGTATTTTGAGTGTGGAGTAGAGTTGTCGTTTATTCAACTGTCCGAAGATAGACTTGAACGTCATGACACCAAAAGACATTACTCATGAGGCAACTAAGCCGGGGGATAATTGGGTAGTGTGGATGAAGGATAAGAAACGGAGTAGGAATGACGACATATATTATGAAAAAAGATAAAAGTAAAATATAAGTGACTAACTTTGAAGTCAGTAGGGTGTAACCATTAGAAAAGGAATAAGTTTGTAATTTTTTTTACAACAACAAAGATTATCTGCAAAACTTATTTCAATGTGTAACCTAATAGATTTTTATTGCCTGAAAAATGTGTTGGTAAAGAAAAATGTATACATGAAATAGAGCACAGTTAAGAATTATTTTCAGAAATTTGTTAAAAATGTTCTGCACTGTTTGTTTTTTCATTAGGAGTTAAATAAGTTAACTCGTGAATACATGCATTCCTTATGATGCAGTTAGTCATGTGTTAAATGAAAAGTTCTTCAGTTCCAGAATTTCCTCATCCTTATTGAGATTTCAGGGTAACTTAACATGTGGTAATGGACTATTTTCAGACCGCCTTGTGGCTACTTAATTCAGCTTTGATTATATCTGCAATAAGTATGCTCCTCGGTCTTGTTTAGGTGGTGTTGACAAAGGAATGTGTCCCAGCATCAGCAGCCTACGTCCTGGAAGTGTGGCACAGCGCTGCGACGCTCTCTGTGCAGGCGACCGTGTCACAGCTGTGAACGGTATTAGCACGAGTCGCCTGAAGCATGACGAGATAGTGAGTTTGCTCAGGGGCGTCGAGGATCGGGCAGTCTTAGAACTGGAATACCCCCTGCCTAGTTTTCGTAAGTAGAATTTCATTGTTGTAATGATAAGGAAAGAAATAAGAAAGTAATATTATTATGTTTGTCTGTAAAAAAAATCGACACATTGAATACAATCTCACTATAATACAAGATTTACTTTTTATATGGAGTCCGCCTCTGGATTGCTCAGCCTTCTGGATGCTGTAAAGTGATGTGTCGTTGCCCAACAAACTTCAGGCTGTTTTCCGAACAGGGAAAATGCACCCCAACTCACCTTAAAAAAAACTCTGAAGTGATGATCTGATCATTCATTGTATGCCTTGTATCTTCTCAGCAACACTGCCAAGTTCATGTTTCATGTTGGAAATTAAATACTAATATTATCCAGAAGAATTATTGTTTTTGGCTTTCAATCACATATTGAGATTTAATATATCCAACGTTCGCGGACTTATTGCGGGTTGTACCATCGGGGCAGTATTGTTTAGGATCCGAAGGATCGTCTTCTAAGTTGTATCAGCTATACTCAGCTAGTATTCGAGTGCCCGGAAAACTTTTCTCCTATATATTCAGCTAGACCAACAAATCGACAAGTGCATATGAGTATCTTCACAATGCTGCTTATATTTGCATAGAACTACGTGAGAGTGGTACTAGAAATGAAACATGGAGATCAAGGAGGCTATAAGGATAATGGGAAGACAAGAAGAACAAAGGGAATACAAGGGAAAGGCAAGGAGATCTAAGAGAAAAGGAGGAGAATAAGGGAAATCCAAGAAGAACAAAATGAACATAAAGAGAACAAAGTAAAGGCAAGGAGAACACGTGGAAGACAAGAATGACAATGAAAATGCAAGGAAAACAAAGCGAAGACGAGGAGAAGACCAAAGTAAGGAGAACAAGAGGAAGACAAGGAGAACAAGGTGAAGGCAAGAAGAACAAAGGGAAGTTAAGAACAAGGGAAAGACAAGGAGAACAAGGTGAAGGCAAGAAGAACAAAGGGAAGTTAAGAACAAGGGAAAGACAAGAAGAACAAGGGAAAGGCAAGAACAAGAGGAAGATTAAGGAGAGCAAAGCGAAGACAAGGAGAATATAGAGAATGCAAGGATAACAAAGGATAATTAGGGGAAGACAAGGAGAACGAGGAGAAGGCAAGGAGAACGAGGAGAAGGCAAGGAGAACGAGGGGAAGGCAAGGAGAATGAAGGGAAGGCAAGGAGAACGAGAAGGCAAGCAGAACATGGGGAAGGCAAAGAGAGCAAGGGGTATAAGGAATACAAGGAGAGCAAAGTAACTAGAGAATACAAGGAGAGCAAGGGGAATACGGGAGAACAATAGGGAAGATAAGGAGAACAAGGGAGAGAATTAAATTTTTATATGGCGGTTAATTCCTAAGTTACCCACTCATACCTAGTGAGTAGAAAGACTTAGTTCTACGTCAAAATCGACAGATGCATAACTTTACTTTGCTGCACATCTATACGTAGAACTATGAGTGGGTGCGATCATCTGTCGACAGGTTCATAGCTTTCTTATGGTACTTACGCATAGAAGGGGAATACAAGGAAAACAAGAAGGCAAGAAGAAGGGTAAGACAATGAGAACTAGGGGAATACAAGAACTATGGGAATGCAAGGAGAACAAGGGGTGTGCGGTTAGAACAAGGGGAATGCAAGGAAACGAGAGGAATGCGATGAGAACAAGGGGGAAAAAATAGTTCATAGGTATAATATAAATTTACACATATACATATATATACTTATATACAACCATTTAATTAAAGTCATAAACATGGAGATCGAGACAAATTCTAACCCTCGGTAATCAAATGATCAAAAAATATATTTCACTGAAAAATTTAAAAGTTTGCGTGATTGGCCACAATTGAATGAAATAACCAGCAAATATTATGATTCGTTCTACCTGTGAGATTAAGATTTTATGTTATTTCTGTCTCCAAATAATAACAGTAATCATTAGACTTCGTTGAATTGCCACACGCAGCATGCAATCAGGTTGCCGATGTACGGTAGTATAGAGGAGGTGAGCGACCGCCTTCCCGGTCTCGTAGTAGGCTATAAGCAGTTCATGTTAAGAGTTGTGACCGGTCCAAATAGATAGAGCAGCTACAGCTAATGTATACCTATGTAAGCACTTGTTTTTGCATTACTGTGGTTGGAATAGTCAAAGTTTAACATTTGTTCAGTGCAGACAAGAATTCAATCAAACATACTACAATGAGAGTGTTGCTGTTCCAAATAATTACCCCTGGAATATCCTTACCCCCGCAGCCGGTCTTGACCCGTTGGGGAACGTGGTTGGATGGTGTTAATTATTATGCAGAACATTACGGCAAAATAATGGAGGTAATTGGATAGCAGAGACAGTTCCGCTGTTGCAGCTGTAAAATCATTGCCTTCTGAACAGCTATTGGAATATATTCTTCTCATTGATTCTAATTTTAAAATCGTGTCCAAAAGTATCATCCTGTTAGAATCGTCTAAACTACAACTCTCAGAAGCCCTTAATATAGTGTATAAAGTCTCACAAACCGTTATCCAAAATAAGAATTGACTAATTTCAGAAGAAATGAAATGTAAGTTGAGAAACGTTATTGCTAAAAATTCTGCCTATTCACAACTTCGTACTATAAATGATGTACTATCAGGTCACAAGACATCTGAAGTTGGTGTACTAAAAAGTAGTGACTTTCCGTTCTTCAAATATGTACGTATTACATCGTGTGATGTTGAACGTACATTTTCCCAAAATAAAAAAGTGACCATTGGAGGAGGTTACTTTGCAGTCGCTCAAAATGTACGTAACTCTTCACTCCAATGCACATATTCAAGGATGATGTGAGTATCTTGCATTAAATTTTTAGAGTTAATATATTTCACTATAAAATAATTGTGTATTTACATGTTTAGACATTTCCTACTTCAATGATCATTGATTATATTTCTTGAATGCAGGATACAGATTTTATTGAACCGCAGTATACTGCTCAATGTTTACATTAGAGGCATACTCCATCCGTTGCACTCCCCCTTCTCATACAGTCTATACGGCGTGCGCAGTAAACCTTGCGATTCTCGTGGCAATTCCACGAAGTCTAGTAATCATGTACAATTATAAACAAAAAAGTCACCCCCCCCCACATGTAGAAGCTTAGCGAGGGAGGGAACCTTTCCATTTTATTTTCTTCTTCTCCTCAAGTGGAGGTAAGTTTCACGAGATAACGAATGGCCTATAAACACTATTTTCTCGGCAGTCGCGTTCGATCTATGACAGTAAAAGGCCGACGGCTTTTACCTGAACGAAACCTGTTCCCTGGTGAATTCTATGTGTTAACCTAACTTAGACTTTCTATTTTAAGTCAAATACCTACGAGTATATCATAAACTGCTACTATTTGAGTGTAACATTTGGGACTTAGTAAGAAAAAAAGAGAGAATGTCAATGATAGGAAAAATTTACTTTTCTCACTTAGGATTCTTTGTCAGATGAGAAATTTTGTTTTATGAATTATACGTTGTTATACATAGTCCTCCGTTAGGAACGCGACTGTGGACTTGAATTACATGTGAAAAAGAGCCATGTTATAACATGCAAAGACCGTGCGGGGCTGCCGGGTCCAGTCGCATTCCTAACGGAAGACTCTGCACTTAATAATTCTACATTTTTCTATATAATTAATTACTGTATATATTTTGTTATTTCATTAGTATCGAAAACACTTTCATTCTTATAATTTGGGAAACTTCTTTAGGCACAAGCATGTCCTTACATTTAAACATATTCTCTTCCTCATATAATCAATTAACAACGATTTCGATTCTTCAAATTATTCGGCATCATTGAGATAATATGGTTATGAATTAAAGAAGAAGAAGATATTTCCCGTCTAGACAGAGTACTTAATTAATGGGTTTCTACTTCTGTACTTATTTTCTTGTTATTTCCTTAGCCACCCGCGTAGCTCAAGCCGTAGCGCATTTTCCTACTCATCCGGAGCTACGCTCTGGAGTAGGTTCGATTCCTTCTTGGGATGATGACCTGGTTGAATTTTTTTTTTCGAAGTTTTTCCAACTGTAAAGCAAATGTCAGGTACACACATGGAGAATCCTTGTTCTCATCTCGCCAAATACCATCTTTGCTATCACCAATTCCATCGACGCTAAATAACCTAATAGTTGTTGGTACAGTGTTGTTAAATAATCGACTAAAATTAAACGTACTATTTTCTCACATGCTGTAATTAATACGTCATCAACATTACTGACGGTTTTACATTATGTAAGAAGTTTTTTCCCCTAAATCCCAATAATTTTCAAGTTTTTAATTCTATTAAATTATTGTAGTATGCTACTATAAATCTATTAATTTGTTTATTTAACTCGTCAGGGAGAAAATTGTGAAATATTTTGTAGTGATTTTAGAATTTTCCTGCAGAAAATATTAAAGCTCTTTAACTACTGCCCTAAAGTAAAAGTACGCTATAAAATACCTGTTCTAGATGCTTGTTATGTGGAAGATTTGAATTTTGATAACAAATATATCGGCTGTAATATAGCCTACTTGTTATGTTAATATATGTATTTGTTTGTTTACTTACTTACTATAATTTATTTATTTATTTATTTATTTATTTATTTATTTATTTATTTATTTATTTATTTATTTATTCTGGTGTAATTAAGGCTATCAGGCCTTCTCTTCCACACCACAAGAAATACAAATACAGGTTGTAATGAGAAGATGCGTTGATATCCGAGAAAATTGATAGAATATATACATAGGCTACGTATTCAGAGCATTCTGCAGTGAAATTCATGAATAATGATAAAATTATTACATTTGATATTAATTGTATACCAAAACTTCAAATTAACGACTGTAATACACTACTTTTGAATCTCTCTTCACACGATATTCTCACACTTTTCGATTCGTTTACGAGATTGATGATCCTGATTATTTACTGTCTGGATACAAGAATGATCTTCTGATCCAATGTAGACAGTATTTTCCCCTTCTTTCTTCAGCGTCCCTTCTCTTAACACTGTAGTTGTGACCGTACTTGATTTTTGGACCGAAGTAACATCATTCGAACCCGGTCGAAAGCATATATTTTTTTATTTAACAGAAGTTTGACTTTCTTCGGAAGTGACGTTAAGCTGAAAATTCTGCCGTTCAGGAGAACTGTCGTAAACAACATGCTTTAATAGTCCTTGCAACATCCATCTACTTTCAGTTGCAGATGACTCTGTCGCGTAACAATGATGGTGTTTTCTGTATATAAATTAATTATAAACAATACAAAAATCCTTCCGTTAGGATGATAGGCAATGGTGATGTCTATTAGAACGGAGATATGAATTATGACTTGTGAATTTTTCCATTTGTTAAAATTAAATTAAAATTTTTCAGCCTGACAGAATTTCAGAAAAGTTTTAGTTAATCATAAGCATATCTGGAAAGATTGGAAACCAACCAACAAACCTGAATTATTATATTTTTATCGTTTTTCTTAGCGTGTTACTCTTCCATACAGAGCTTCTACTATATGTACTGACCGCAGGCGCGGTGTTTTGCTTCTCGGCGGCTGGGCATGTTGCAGCCGGCCGCACTTGTGCGTTAACTCCGTGACTCAAAACGTGTAAAATCTTACCTCATAGAAGATGCTGGAAATGTCGTCCTACCTCGGCTAAACAGGCGTTGTATAAGGGAAACACATTCTGATTGACACGATTAAATTCGGCCACTGTAATATTTCTGATTTCATTTGTTCTACCGGTATATAAGATATTTAACCTCACAATAATTTAAATGCTCAATTCAAGAACAATGAAGAGCAGACGAAGTGTATTCTATTTGTAAAAAATCGGACCGATTGTTCATCTTGTGCTAACAGCACACCAAATTCCAACTTTCCTATTATGAAGAGGGATTTCTTGTACACGATGTCGATTTTTAGTGTTCTGGTTGTTTACACGACCAATCAGGTGGAACTACGCCTTGTCTGAAAAGAAAACGAGCTGTGAGTCGATTAAACCTTCAGTCCCTAACAAAAAGAACCCTTACAATAACGCACTCGTGCTACTGGATCGGCTTGTTAACAATGGATACGTGCACACTTGCAAGACTTCAGTTTTAACAATTTTGTAGCAGAAGACGCTGAAATCCTCATCGGAAGTGATTTTGTTAGCGACCGTTCAAGATATGTTCCAATTTGGTGTAATTTGTCCTCTGTTAGAACTGTAAGTTTTCGCGTTTTTTTTTTTCACTGAACCAATAGATTCAGATCTGTTCACAATATTATGCACTGCAGTTCTTGAAGGAGATATTTGACCAGGAAACGCACGAACACGACAAGCTGATTGTATTTATAAAAAAAAACTATACATACAAAAATTCGTTCCTCTAGAGTCAGCTGTCTAACCATCTTCGCGGACGAATGTAACTGCCCCGAGAGAACAGCTATACTGGGAGAGCGCTGATAACCGCGGCCGAGAAGCAACGCACCGCGCCAGTGATCAGTTTGTATAATAGAAGCCCTGTACATGTTTAATTAAGAATAAAGTTAATTTATTCACTTTAAAATACTTGGATTTTTTTATTAAATACAAAATTTTATTCTACCCGTTTGAGTGAACTAAGAGTAGCAATTTTTCTTTTACACAGCATCAGAGAACTCATTATGCGTTTGTCCGAAAGTAACAAATGTCACAATAGAAAGGGAAACTGGCAGTCTGGGCTTCACTTTGAGAGGAGGAGCTCATCCGGACCCTCTTCTCTCACGACCTCTTGTTGTAACTCACGTTCGCCCTGGTGGACCTGCAGACAGGTAAGAAAGCAATGATTTTCAGTAGCTTCATATTGCCAGGCTGCTATTCGGAAGAATTTCATTCCGAATGTTAGATTAAATTCATATTTATACTCTTTAAAGAAAAAATAAGTTCATTTTCATCGTAGTAAGCTTATCATCGCAGTTTCGGGTTCGATTTCCAACAAGAAACTGTAAATATTTACTTTATCTTAAACCGGTAAGACTTACAGGCAACATGGAACAGGGCCGTCCGTAGGAATTGTGCCCTCCCCCCCCCCCACAAAAATTTGTTAGGGCCCTCCATCCTCGCCAACATTTTAATGAATATTAAAATTCTATAGCCCTAACTTAAACACAGTACTAAGACAACTAGCTAAGGAAATTTTATTACAATATCCTCGAAAAGAAGCCTCAATAGGAGCCTACATCTTAAAATTTGTTGAAAATATACAAGGGTCGTACTGAAAGTCATGAGCAATCCATTATTATAAATCTTAATTTTTATTTTTGAGACAAACAGGTGTATCACCTTAATCTACAGACTTTTCTGTCACTTTTCAACAAAGCCTCTATTTCTTTACACACATTTTTCCCATCGTCCTGTAAGTTCGAAAATTTCCTTGCGGTAGAAGTCCTTTTCAGCTTCCTGAAAACATTGACGTTGAGTTGGCCTCGCAGCTGTTCCTTTAGAGAACTGAAAAGATGGTAGTCGTAGGGTGCCCAGTCAGGGCTCTAGGGAGATTGCGGAAGAGTTTCCCACCCAAATATTCTGCTTTTCTCCAAGGTGACACGATCAGTGTGAGGCCGCGCGTTATCGTCTTCCAGGATTATCTTCTTTCCAGGGCGTTTCTCGCGCAATGCACGACGGAGCTTCAAAAGTGTCTGGATATAGGGGACAGCATTTATGGTCTCTCCAGGTTCAGGAAATTCAACCAGAATGCATCCCAGAACTCATCAACTCTTTCCTTGTTGCGTTTCGTGAAGTCAGTTCGAAGGCGACCGCTACGAGACTCATCTTGGATGCTCTTGTTCTAGTTTTTGAAATGTTTCACCCATCTCCTAACACTGCTGGCGCCCATGCACACATCTCCGTATGTATGCTGAAGCCTGAGGTGAATTTCAGCAGAAGATTTTTTCTCTTTAATAAGGAATTCAATGACAGCACGCTGTCGAAACGAATCATCGTTGTCGACCATTTTACAAAGATTGCCTGTGATCACGTGTTAGAAGCTAATGACGTCACAATATGTTAATACATAGTGTAAAGTCTGTATATTATGATCATATAGTTGTTGTTACATTGTTGAAATTGAAATGGCAGTAATGGGTTGCTCATGACTTTCAGTACAACCTTCTGTAATTACCGTTTCAATAATATGTTATTTAACAGAAATCTTTTTTCGTATAAATAAAAATTTTGTGAATATTTTGTGTCTTCCTCTCCCTAAAAAACATCTAAGAATCGGTTCGAGAGCCCTGCATGTGATTAAGTGTAGCTATTGCATATTTTACTTTTTCATTACACGAATTATGGAGAGAATATTGTGATACTGTACAAAATGATTTTGTAATTTCTACGAAAAAAAATTCTTAGACTACGTCACCCAGTTTCGAGAATGACACTACAGTCGTGTTGGTTTGAATATTTTATTTTTGTTTCGGTTTACAAATGGAGAGTATGACGAGAAAAGTAAACTGTATTATTAATTAAGAACATTGCATTTCGAAATTAGCCCCAGGTCATAACAAAATAATGTTTCACTATTGTTCTCTAAAATTGTATCGTACGTGTCCATTGTTACCTGAATATTGCAGAACTCGCGTTTACAAATTAAGCGATTGATAGCACATCTGTAGCTGCTCTAGATGCCAATATATTGCTGAAAGAGGCAGTGCGGTACGGTTAATTTTACGTATATGAAAATTCGGCGTCCTCATACCCATAGCGAGGGAGGTGACGTAATTGGCCGTGGTTGCGCAAGTTACATTCTTCATGGCTTTACTACTAACATTAGTAGTAATGTTATGGCTCATAGTCTTGTTACAGTAAATATTTGGATTTATTCAATTTTTTGTTTGACGACGGATCCCGAAACGGGTATCCATACTCAGTGCGGAAAGACATATTCTGCATTTAAAAAAGACAACGTGATTGCTCCTTTGATACAAAGAACTGATTCAGATATGAAATATTTTTCTATTTATTTCCCGTCCATCAATTTGTCTGGTTGTCTTATATTTTGTTTTTTTTTTTTTTTTTTTTTTTTTTGTACAGTAAGAAAATGTTATGTAAACAGTGTTCATTATTATGTTGCGGCGTTCATTTCTATCTATTAATATTCAACAGAAATAAATCTATTTTATGTAAAGATTATTAATTTTTGGTCCTACAGAATTCTCTGTTATGGTTATTATTTGTTAATGACGGAGAAAAATTCGCTCCGGCGCTGAGGATTGAACTCAGGACCTCTAGTTCTACGCACTGGGTGCTCTGCGACTGAGCTACGCCAAGGTTCCGGTGCTGTGGATTGAGCCCAGCGAATTTTTCTCCGGCATTAACAAATAATAACTCTATACTGAGAGCCTCTTCTTGTATAGCTCTTCTGTATTGGAATAGTCAACTGTAGTAGGTATGTAGTATTAGAAACTAATTCAGCGATGACGGAAGGAGTTTGGATGTTGCTTTGTTCCTTGCCTTTTGTACTTTATCCACATTATTAAGTCGTTCATCATGTGATTACCTCTGATAGCAGTGTCGCTAATGTGTTTACGCCCATTGAATATATAATTTCTGGGGGGAACGATGGAGATGTGAGGAAAAATAGACACTAATAACAGGTAGGGTAAAGTTGCCTAATTCTGTGATACCTCTAATCCAATGATACATTTTTTAAATTGAATGTCAGTCAAAGCTTTGACGTTCGACCACAGCGCCAGACATCTTTCTCGAAAGAGTGCATCCTTCGCCAATTTTTGAGACATCGGTGAACTTCCTAGCAAGTTACTCAGTCCCAGGACATTTAGTTAAAAAAAAAATGTCACGGAATTAGGCAACTTTACCCTATATATAGTAAAAACATTTCGACATGTGATTCAGTGACAAGCTTATCTTAGCAGCATCTGAACTATTGATCCTAATGAATCTGTGTTGCCTGTATCTGTTTCTTATCACGGAATTCGTTACATCACAAGGGTAACTAAGAACTTGTATACAGTATATTCTGTGCATTTTAATTGGCATTAATTTTGCTTTAATTCATTGGTTGCATATCGAACACGAAATACGATCGGTGTAAGAAATGAATATTATTGTCCTCTACATTTTTGTTATACGTTACAGAAATTTTAAATAAAAATTACGAGGTTATTTGTTTCCTTATCTCATATTCATATAATATTGCAATTTTTAACTTACGGAAACATTTACAAACCTTGTAAGTTTAATCTCTTAATTTATTTACTGATGCTTTTTTTAATTGGTTGTTTGTAGGGAAGGTACCTTGAAGAGTGGAGACCGCTTGGTGGCAGTGGATGGACAATCTTTGCACTGTGCTACGTTGGCAGATGCTCAAACTATTCTCCATCAATCTGACTCGAAGTTCACAGTACTGACAATCGAATACGACGTGAGTGTGTTGGAGTCAGTTCGTCAGGCAACAGGCCCACTTCTGGTAGAAATTGAACGACCGCCTGTTAAGGAATTAGGTGTAACGTTAGCCAGTGCCATCTCACGACAAGAAGGAGAAACTTCCACAGTTATTGTTATTGAGAGTATAAAACCAGCTAGTATAGCAGAAAGGTAATTTTTATTAGGAATAACGTTAGTTCCAATTATAAACTCGAAAGCAGCTGAAGGAAGTAAGGAAGTCTTTATTGATCTAGCAGTTTCCATCGGAAGGTCGCGGTTTAAGGGGCCGATCGGGAGTAGTTGATTTCAAAGGGAACTCGAATGTTTAACTTGTAGCTATATGGTACAATGAATTCCGCAGAAGATGCTCCTTTATTATTAGACTATTATTATTATTATTATTATTATTATTATTGTTGTTGTTGTTGTTGTTGTTGTTGTTGTTGTTGTTGTTGTTGTTATTATTATTATTATTATTATTATTATTATTATTATTATTATTATCGTCATCAATCATCATTATCAGTGCTTTTTTTTTTCTAGAGTAAAAGCAAGAGGACTTTATAATTTGTTGTATGCCATTGTTGCCCAACATGTGATAGATGAATTAACTTCAAACAAATGAAATGATAAATTGAGTTTCTATTTCCTTTAATACCAGCCTTATTTCATAATTCCGCTTACTTTGTTAGCATTATTAAATTGACAAAACTTCATTTCTCACACTAGTTTATTAAACCTTGTCGGACTGTAAAGAAAACAACTATCGCAATGTCCATATTTTATACTAAGTCCTCTTGAGTAAAAGGTGGTAGAACTCTTTGTAAAATTTAAAAATTTATTGCAGCGAACGAGATGATTACTGCCCACTGCACCGAGAATTCAAGGCCTAAATGGCGCTAAATAAAAATAACTGTAAAAACACAATTAACCTTTTTTATTTTCACATTTTAATGCACCTTTCAGAAGGAATAAAAATTGAATCTATGTTAGTATAAAGTGACTCTAATTGGATTAACAGTCATAAATTGGTTTACAACAAAGACATTTACGAAATTACATACCGGTATCCAAAATATTGGATTTTTTTAAAGCATAGTCATTTGTTCAATATTTTTATATTTTCTGTTATGCGCTTTCCTTGTGATGTCTGTTGCAGCATGATGACATTTCAGCAACAAAGATTTAACACAGTTGCCAGGGTTGAAGTTGATCAAAGGAGGTCCAACAATTCTAATAAGAATCAGGTTCTTCATGGTGTTTAAGTAGCAGAAATGATCTCAGTGGAGAGACGATAAAGTTGAGTTCTCGGTTCTGATTAAAAATATAACAAAATGTGGGTAGGTTGCATCGGAGAGACAAACGAAAGTTTTATGCGTGAATACGTCGCTGATAAAATTGCTATTAAGATAAATGTCAGCAGTGAAATCTCTTTTTCCCAGATACTCTGAAAACATGAAATATCTTCGATGTGTTGCGACTCCTATGAGTAGGCGTCTTGTATGGATTGAAAGTAAACACATCGGTTGCTATAGTAACCATGGTGCTGTATTGTTTGCACAATTGCACCGCTTATTATGCTTGTTCCCATTTGCGCTACATATGCCTCGACATTGTGAATCTTCTCGCTTTATTCAATTTCACACACGAATTTTTCCAATTTAACTTGTCGACTGCTGATTGTTGCTTAATTAAGATTTTACCCTGGTTCGTTACGAATCGTTTTAAACTACCACGCACTTTCTATCGCTTCACATTCTCGAATTACACTGCCTCGGCTGCCATGTGATCCGCCAATTCGTGCATTAATTTCTCCCCTGCCGTGTCGTGACGTCACCCGCTTCAACTCAAAGGTCACGTTGGATGCATTTATCCTTCGTCTGGCGTTTACTTCATTGGAATATATCATGTAGTTTATAAATTATAGGCGCTACAAAACTGGCCTGAAAAAAGGTGCCGGAACGGCGTTCCTACACGTTCTGCCAGAAAAAAGCACATTATTATTATTATTATTATTATTATTATTATTATTATTATTATTTTATTATTATTATTTTATTATTATTATTTTATTATTATTATTGTTATTTTATTATTATTATTGTTATTTTATTATTATTATTATTATTATTATTATTATTATTATTATTATTATTATTATTATTATTATTATTACTCCAATCATTGAAGTACCGTAACTCTACTTTAGCAGCAATAGGCATGTCAGGATTATAATTTAATTCATTACATTTTATGTGAGAAAAGTTTCAAGTAGCCTAAATATTTATATCCACATTCACAGAAATGTGTATGAACATAATACATAGGTACAAAATCTTGTTAGGTAACTCCCCCCCCCCCCCCAAAAAAAACTTGTATTTGTTTGGTTAATTTAATGTTGCATAGGTCTAGTCTACAAATTAATTTTAAACGTTTTGTTTCTTATTTGGGAGATTAAAATAACAAATGTTTGATATTTTATAATGAATCCAGACATTTTGAGTGTAATTACCTGCCATTATTGAGCGTAATTAGTTACCACTGCAGAGTGAATAAATAAATAGAACTATCTATTGTTGCGATTTTGAATAAGAAACACACGTCATAATATTAGTCAAAAGTGATAACAAATTGGCATGAAGATGTTTACAACATTATCCCTATTTATATTTAAACTTGTTTTGCAAAGATGAAACTCGTGGAGGAGCTGGATGAAGAGGTGCGGCAATAGCAAGACAATCGAGCAACCTGTTTTATCTATGTACCTAATCGTAAGAGGTGAAAGTGAAGAGTGAATATATCCTCATTTTTATAGTTTTTGATCAGTTAGTAGCTTTGTGTACTAAAACACTGAAAGGATAGGCTGTAATGGTGGTTGTTATTTCATCATCAGAATTTGATCCAACTGTGTGATAGCTTGAGAAAAACAAACTACTGATTCCTGTGTTTTCTCATCTATCTGTGTAATCTGAATGAATGTTTGCTATTGGATGTGTCTGGTTTTTATGGATTCTTCTCAGTGCTGTCATGGTAATTTTTTTTACCATACAACCCACTCCTTAATTTTCTTCCTTGAAATATATTTTACTCTCTCTCTATCCCTTCTACGACCATTTAATGAATGTTTTTATGTTAAGGAAGAGGTAAAAAGAATATTTTAATTTACCTTTTAATAAAATTGTGAAACAAGCTTAATTTGAAGAAGATTCCCTCACGCTTTTACAGTAGATGCACATTTGTCTTGATGAATCCCGAAGCGTGTATCTGCAGCACTTCGGTGTTTTTCAATCATTCTTTAGTACGCAGTTCTGGATTCCAATGCTGTAGAGATGGACCATTTATGTTTTTGCATGTAAAGAAGAGATATTAAGAAAAGCAAGAGGTGATTTAAGATCAGTACCTCCAACTTACCCACATATCAGCTGTATGGCTCCATATGGGCAGAATTTTCTCTTCTCCATACGATTAATTAAAAAAACTGTAGGTTCCTATATGCTGTATGGTTCCATATGGCCTCCACGACAGCATTGATTCTTCTGAACCTAAACTGAAATTGGTACGTTCGATGTTTAATGGCTTTGTCTAGTCAAGGTTTTCTTTTTCTTTTAATGTCCGTCATTTTTGTATTGCGTATTTTTGTTTTTTATGTATTTCATTATGGTATAATTCCTAACAGTGAGACATTTTGTTAATTATACTGTATGCAATATGTATCATTCTGACTAACAGATGTGGTGCTCTTCACGTGGGTGACCAGATTCTGGCAGTAGACGAAACTCGAGTAGACGGGGGATCCATTACAGCTGCTGAAGTGATACAATTGCTAAGAAATACAAGTAGCACTCACATTACGTTGGAAATCCTACCCCTCTCACAGATAAACTGTGGCTGGAGACTATCAGAAAATAGTGTTCGAAGTAGAGGTGAGTTTTTTTCGGAAGATACGAGTACAAAACAGTTTTGTCTGACTGGAATATTTACATTGTTTTTCTGTCACTATTATACATACTTTTGAAGTTAGTATAAGAGGTTAAAAGAAGCAATATGAGATTTAGAACTTCTGTCCACTAATGCTTTTGTTCAAGCCATATTAATTATAATGAAAATGTTAGATAATTAGGTAACCTCTCTTGCATGGATTCATTCTGAGAATAACTTTAATAAATGAATTCGGAACTCTCTTATCGTCATGTTATTTATTAATTTAACTATTTGAGCAAAACCTTTCATAAATCGGCAGTTCTGTTACATATTAATGGCTCGTCTGTTGAAAATGTACCGGTATTAATACATTTATTTTTACAGTACCGTAGTAATGTCTGGCTTATTGTAAGGTTTCGTATGTAGCACGTATGGGCGAATCCAGAAACGCATATAGAGTGTTAGTTGGGAGGCCGGAGGAAAAAAGACCTTTGAGGAGACCGGGACATAGATGAGAGGATAATATTAATATGAGTTTGAGGGAGGTGGGATATGACGATAGAGACTGGATTAATCTTGCACAGGATAGGGATCGATGGCGGGCTTATGTGAGGGCGGCAATGAACCTGCGGGTTCCTTAAAAGCCATTTGTAAGTAATTAATGTCTGGCAAAAAAATTAACCTCCTCGAGACAGGAGGATAAGATCCTGTAATAAAGTTGCTCGTCTATCTAGCAGCAAAGATAAATCTCGTGAAGCCAAATTACATTGGTTTTGCCTTATTGGTAATGACATTATAGATGTTTTTGTGAATTCCACTAATATCTATATCCATTGCAAATTATAGGACGAGTCAGCCAGGAATGTGACGCTTCACTATCAACTCCTGCAGAAAAGGCACTTATAGATCTCTTGTATTTTGCTGAGAGTCTAAAATGATCCCTCCGAAACACCAAAAGATCTTTGATGAAAGCTGCCTGAGAAGCATAGTTTGCAAAACTATAAACAAACGTGTGTCAAACAGGGTCGAAAGCTCATATGTAAAGACATTTGGTTATGTTGTGTGAAAAACATTCTAATCGTAAACCCGAGTGTGATTTTTCAGAGTAGGTTGTGTTTCTGTGGAGTTTTGATAATGTAATAAATTGAACCAACTAGATTAAATATGTTCAAATATAAGCGAACTGCTGTAAATTAATAGTACCATACCGGTATATTCAAATTTTTTTCTACAGCTAATTAGTGACAAAAATGCTGTAAAAATGTAATTTGTTCTCAATGTGCAGCTAGAAATAAAAATTTCAATTAACTTACATGAAATGCAAAAAAACTCGTATACATAATTGTTGCTGCCATTATAATGATACTAAAATAATGGGGTAGGCCTAATATATACCCCACGTAGATAGATAGATGGATGGATGGATGGATGGATGGATGGATGGATGGATGGATGGATGGATAGATATTTATTAGCCTTAGGAAATACAATGATTTCATGGCATCGTCAGAGTGAATACATAATAAATATGCGGTTACATACATGTTTTTCCGACATACAAGATGTCTACAATAATATACAAATAATATACAATCAATACATTCAGTAATGAAGTCAATTCTCCACAGTTTTCTTCAGACCATTACTTGTACAAGGTTCTTGGTTTCCTTATCTTCTTGGGCAGTCTCACCCCAGACATGAATCAGATAGAAAAGAAGAGCAGTAAACACAAAAGGAGATACTAACTGCTGTAAGCTAAATTTGGAGTGCTAAACTAAGATACTCATTGACAGTAAAAGGCATGTGGAAAAGTAAAATATGTTTCACTGACTTTTTAAATCTAGCATAGCTAAGGGCTTTAGTTTCAACAGGGAGTTTGTTGTAAAGTCTTATCCCTGTATGTGATAAGCTATTGAGACTTTTGGATAACCTATGATGATTAAAATGTAAATTATTGCATGTTCTTGTGCTGTAGTTGTGATAATCAGAGTTTATTTTAAAACTATCATAATTTTGGTGGATGAAACTGACTGTTTCAAGAATGTAAATACAAGGTAGGGGCAAAATATCAAACTCTTTGAATATTTTTTTACTATCCGAGTGAATAGGTACTTTCTTTATAATTTTCAATATTCTCTTTTGCAGTCTAAACACTTGTGCAAGTTTTGATGACGACCCCCAGATAATTATCCCATATGATAATACAGAGTGAACATAGCCAAAGTAAACCGCTCTAAGTAGATCCTTGGGAGTTATATTGGTTAGGACACGGAAAGCATAACACAAACGACTTAGTTTATCAGTTAAGAATTGAATATGACTTTCCCACATGAGGTTGGAATCAATCCATATCCCTAAAAATGTTGTACAATCGACGTCCTTTATTCCAGTATTATTAAGTAGTATTTCAATGGAGTCATGTAGTTGTTTCTGACTGAAATACATACAAACGGTTTTACTGACATTCAGTTTTAGTCTATTGCTAGCTAACCACTGTTCTAGTTGTCTTGAGGTTTCATTTATTTTCTCCTGTAAATTATTTTTATCAAGAGCATTGAAAACAATATTGGTGTCATCTGCAAAGAGAACGGTTTTAGCTTGTGTTATCCTTGAGGGAAGGTCGTTTATATACAAGAGAAATAGAATTGGGCCAAGTATGGAACCCTGGGGCACCCCGCTTTTCATGATAGTGGGATATGATTTCATTGAGCCTATTTCAACAAATTGTTGCCTTGCACTTAGGTAAGAAACAAACCAACTTTTAGCTAACCCCCTTATGCCAAACCATTGTAATGCTGAATACAATTTATTGTACGCATGTGGTGAAGGGTTAATGTGTTTGTATTAAGCGTGAAAATAAGTTTTGCTATAATAGAATTGGTGTAAAATTAAATTGTTATTTGAGAAGGTATTCTCAAATTGTAGAGTTTGATTACATAAGGGGGAGATAACTGGAAACGTTCTAGAAAAGGGAGTCATCAGATCGATAATAAAATTAATCCAATTAATTTTACGTGTCGCATACTTTAAATACACAACACGCTTTGGATAGAATTGTCTCATTGGACAAAGTAGATAGTCCTAAGTTAGCTGTTAATCTACTTAAGCTATTGTATATGGTAGCAGTTGTCTTGGTGTTGTAGCCTATATTAACTTAAATGTTCGCAGTGTATTTTAGATTGTAATAACTGTGTATGTAATATAGTAAGTACTGTACATTTATTCGTAAGGATTTCTGGGGCCGAAGTGTACAACAGGAGGCCTCCATTCATCCAGTCCAAGTCCGTCAGGTTTTAGTACGCTAAATTCACGGCACCATCGTAGTAGGCATCACCATCACCACCACCCACGACTGAATAGACTGGGGAAGTCGGAGAGCAACAGCACCAGTTGTCATGATACAGGTAATGACCGAGAATGTTGCAGCATACATTCATCCTTAGGCATAAAATATTCATGCCCAATTTCCAGTCGGGTAAGAATCTTAATAATTATATGACACATATGATTTATTGTCACCAAATACATTTGATTCTGCTGGCCCTTCACATTCCTGTATCCAGGTCAGCATTCCCGTTCTTACACTACTAACGTCATTTAGGATAAAGGTTGGTAATATTGTGATACTTCTTTTAGAAAATTTATTACAATTTTACTGAACGAGAGAAGGACCGGTTTTGTGCAGAAACTTGTCCACGAACATTCCCTTAATATGTTGACGCAAAAAACCGATCGTCCTCTCACCCAGTAAAATTGTAATAAATTCTTAAAACGAACTATCACAATATTACTCATATCACTATTTACCAACCTTTACCCTAAATTTAGTGGCCGACTCACGCTCTTCTCTTTCTTTATTCATCAACTGTGTCTTTACGTGTCCATTCATTTCACTTATCACTTCCTCTATTTCGTAATTTAATCATCTATCACTAGATATCGTACTAATCCTATCTTATTCTAATTCCCCCTATCTCTAATCCCTTTCATTCAGTCTCTATTTTCTCTACAATTAGACCTACTATTCATTCCTGTTTCAATTTCTTTCTTGTTTTACTCATATGAAATAAATTATTTTCTCATGTTTGGGGAGGCCGAGACGTAGATGGGAGGATAATATTCAAATGAATTTGAGGGAGGTGGGATACGGTGGTAGAGACTGGATTAATCTTGCTCAGGATAGCTATTATTAGTAGCAAGATAGTAATAACTAATAATGATTATTTGTAAATGTTACATATCAGTTACAGAATTTGTATAAATGCAAAATGTAAATGATGATAATGTTAATTTTTGGAAAATACGTTTATAGTTAACTTGTAAAAAATTACATTGTCTATGTGGAATTTACGACAGTACCAGCATAAGGTACCCATAAGTTTTGTTACATCATCTTATGTATCCTATATCAGTGAATACTGATGAACAGAGTGGTAATAAATTTGATTTAATTTGACAGTTCAGAAACGAAACCCTATTTTTTAATCTGTGAATCTTTATTTTTATGATTAGAAAAATGTTCTCCTAAATGTCGGTTTTTTCCGTAGCTTCGCTCCCTGGAAGCTACAGTGGGGGTGTACTGTGTCATACTGAGACACTTCACATCACGCTACAACCTGATCATCATGGCTATGGACTGACTGTAATTAGTCCAGAATCCAACCTTTCAACTATAGTAATCAGTAGTATAGATCCAGGAGGGCCAGCTGATAGGTAAGGCAGTAAACCTTGTCAAAGAAAAAGCACATAGTTTCTGGCTACAAATTTTAGCCTAGAAAATAACCTATATCAAATTGTCAACATCATACATTACTTTTTTTTTTTCTAATCGCAATTCAAGCTAATACAACGTAGTATATTGCCACTGTAGGCTATATGTGATTTCTCTTCCATACACAGAGTTTAAAACATCAGTTACCCTTCATTTTTTTAATTTTACCAACTTCATACTCACTCTCTGGAGAGGAATTGGGGGGGGGGGGTTCTTGATCTGAATGGCTTTGCTGCTTTTTAAGGAGGGGCGATCATTGTTATGATATTAAATGATTTTGTAAAATATTTAAGACAATTTGATACACATGACTACCTTCCCTATCTTCTAATAACTGACTTGGTACAAGAGCTAATTCTTCTTTTACTTTATGAACAACCTGGTACCAGTACATTACTATTATTATTATTATTATTATTATTATTATTATTATTATTATTATTATTGTTGTTGTTGTTGTTGTTGTTGTTGTTGTTGTTGTTGTTGTTGTTATTTTTTTTTTTTTTAATTCATGTTTATATCTCTGAGCCTCAGAAGTTTCTTGGTTTTCGATTGTAACCATAATTCTCTGGAATAGTAATTAATTTATATGAAACGAAATTGTTGGAGAGATTCATTCCACAGTTCACTTGTAGATGCTGAATATGAATCATGTACTATGGAATAGGTTTGGAAGAAGATTGTATTTACAGCATACATTGTACCAAAATCATTTTCTTCGGTATCAAGGATAAAAAAAATGTATATTTTGGTGAGCATTTTGAAATCAATTTTTTTCATTATTATAGACTTAAATGAAGTGGTTCTTCATAAGTACCGGTAATAAACGAGAAAAGAACAGACATATTCATATTTAAAATGGATCATTTCTTTAACAATATAATGAAAAATAAGTGTTCGCTTTGGGAATAAAGACAAAATATTGTATCTTCATTCATTCGACTAAGATATTTGAGATAACACAACGCAATAATAAATTGCACTCGTACATTGACCTTACAATTAAAAGTTTCGAGCTCTACGACATCATAGATTTTTCAAAGTTTGTTCATTATTATTTTCACATAATTAGTTTATTAAATAACATGAGACAATTATTACATAAAATTAATATAAAATATAACTATTAGAGACACGCTTTAAGTTTACATTGAAGAATTAATTTTTTTACTAAGTCCCACATAGTTGGCTTATTAATGAAATTTCTTTGGCCTTGTTTCATCAACTGTTATAATTTTTACACTCGTCTTGGATTTACATAATGCATTGAAATTTTTAGATGACAAGAGGTCAGAAGGATTCTCCAGAGAGAAGACAGTACATGCAATAAAGGCAAAGTATTCCAGTGAAATGCTATAGCGACACTAGATGATAATTATAAACACTGGAAAACTTGGTCAATGGGAAGCTGCACGTCTGTATTCCACCTCAAAACAAACACTAGTGAATAAATTGAAAAATAAACACAGAAATAATTTTGTGTGGCCAAATATATTTTCACCGAGAATGTTGGTAGGCGTACTCTGTGCTATGATGACTTTGTAATAGTCTCATACAAAGGATTACTATTTCCCGGTAGGTCTACAGTCAATGGCATTGAACTGCATGGTCCCATCTCCAAAAATGAAGTTAGTTGTAAGGTCGAGAAGGAAAGGCACTGGATGTGACCTGACTAGTTTGAAGTATAGTTGGTAAATAAAAGACACATATAAGTTGATTATCTTATGGTCAAAAGTTACCTTGAATTTTAAGAGGAATATCGAGAATTGAATTTAATAGGAAAACAATATATGGTAAGTACAAAGTTACCTCAATTAGCTGTGTAATCCATGTTGAATCTTTCGTACACTACTTTTAACACTTGAATATAAATAATTGATTAAATAGCGATCTTACTCGTGTTAATTATGTAAGCATGTGTGGCTTACAGCTCTTTCGGTGCTACTTGACACCATCCTCAGAGCCTACTAGAGCTCGGCGCTATCTCAACTTCGCTGCCTGTTGTGTGGGTGTGTTCGTGTGATGAAGAGTTGTGTCAGATCATTCCAAACTCGATACAAAGAACACATTAAAGCAATAACCAGCGGACACAATACATCTACATATGCCGAACACATAACTAATGCTAACCACACACACAATAACATAAATACAGAAATGGAAATCCTACACATACAACCCAAAAACCAAAAACTCAACACACTAAAACAATATGAAATATACAGACACACTAAAACACACCCTAATCAAATTCTCAACACACAGATCAATTTCAGAACACACACATTATTTGACACAACTCTTCATCACACGAACGCACCCACACAACAGGCAGCAAAGTTGAGATAGTGCCGAAATCTAGTAGGCTCTGAGGATGGTGTCAAGTAGCACCGAAACAGCTGTAAGCCACACATGCTTACATAATTAACACAAGTAAGATCGCCATTTAATCAATTATTTAGCTGTGTAACTTTGCGCTACCATTTAATGTCAAATTTCACCTATTTAAAATACGATTTTTGATGCTTATTATGTCTCAACCCATAAAATAAGTAGTTTTCTGAAAAAATTTACTTTTAAACATTAAATTCAATGGACACTATTTTAGGTACCTAAGTATAAAAATATGATAGAAGTAGTATAAAATTACCCAAAATGACTGTACAAGTATCTATTCCCTGTAAGCTTTCAGCTTCAGGTTTTGAAGTTCTGTTTCAGATGTGGTTGTCTTCAAGTTGGAGATAGAATTTTAGCCGCAAATCACAAGTCAGTGGCACTAGATGGTTTGACTGCAGAAGAAGTCGCACAACTTTTACTCAGTGACGAAAACTCAGACAGTGGAGCTTTATTAACTCTTCATGTGGAATTTGATGTTGCGGATGCAGTAGTTCCATCAAGTGGCATTTTCTCTGTTAAATTAGCAAGACGGGGCAATGGTCTTGGTATTACTATTACAGGTATACAAAACAAGAGCTTATCTGTTGTTTGACATACCAGTACTAACACAACTTTTAATTGTGCAAGTTAATAAAACAAACTTTCTGTTGGCAGCCTCAAAATCTCGCTCACCAGGAGAACCTCTCTTGATATCAGATATTCGGCGTGGCTCTGTAGCTCATCGAACAGGCACTCTGCAGCCTGGAGACAGGCTGTTGGCAATAGATAGCCTCAGATTAGATCAATGCTCCCTGGAAGATACTCAACAGATTCTTCAAGGATCGTCTGATATTGTTACACTCAGGATACAAAAAGATGACACATTTTCAGGTAAATGTTACCATTTTCAGAATACAGCTTTTTAATATGTTACTAAATCCCTGAAATGTTTGTTCTTCAGAACTAGCTAATATGAGTTGGAATATTTGTATCATTAATTTCCGTATTCAGACTTCCGTATTAATTAAACATGGAACAATTTGCTTTAAAAGGAAAAGGATGCAAAAACGATTTGTTCATGAATAGTTTATATTGGTTGCTCAGTGCAGTCAAACATAATTGAGCCAATGGATTTTGCGAACTTTTCAAGCTGAAAATATTCATCTCAGGTTGATTTTAATTAAAGCTATTAAAATGGGCAATCATAACGTAATCATCGAATATAATCTTTACCACTACCACCATCACCTCCCTTGATATATTAGACCTCATGATGTGTTATCAGCTCTAGTCATCTTTTTAGAGATCTTTCCACTCTTTTACGACGGCTAATAGATCTGTTAGAATACATGACATTTAATTTTGGCATTTGAAGTGGATCCAATTTTTGAGTATGAGCTTCCCCCTCCTTGAAGTTGCTTCTGCAATTTTGGTACCTATCCTCTTTCGATTAGTGATCTAAAAATTGCATCCTATACTATAGGAGATAAAATTATTGATTTAAATGAGAAATTTTATTAAAATTAATTTACTCTAGATTTTTTCCTCTATGTAATCGAGTTGTTAAAAATTGCTTTATTGCTCATTTATTAATTTAATAATAATATAATAATAATAATAATAATAATAATAATAATAATAATAATAATGGGAAAAGGAACTGGCCCTACCTCATTATCTCCTGGCCTAGTTGCCTCATGAGTGATGCCTTATTGGTGTTACTTATGAGGTTCAAACGTGTCTTCTGACAGTTGACTAAATAATAATAATAATAATAATAATAATAATAATAATAATAATAATAATAATAATAATAATAATTTTTTCCTAGAAAAATACAATGCAAAGAAATTGTAAAGTAACAAAATTCTAGCACTCCCCTGTTCTCGTGCTCAGGGGAGGATTCGTTACATCATAAATTTACATGCATAAATTACAATAAAATAACGTATAAAAATTAATAATTACTCATAACAAATTGCTTACATTCATTCTTAAATTTCAAACTGTTTAAGGTAAATAGATGTATTTCTTTATTAATTCTTATAGATTCTGGTGCCAATATTAGTACCGGTACTATGGTTGAAAGCAGTGCTTGTTAAACACTTGGGTTCAAAGACACTTATTATATCCATGCCTTTGGTTTGTATTTGTGAGTATAGCCTACAATCGAAAATATTTGTGATTTTTATGTATAAAATTTAATAATGCATTGATATAAATTTGATGTATTTTCAAGACTGAATTCTAAAAACAATTTTTCGGTAGGATAATTAATAGATTTTTAGACATATTTTAATTATTATTCTTTTCTGTAATAAATCTAGTCGATTAAGGTTAGTTTTACAAAAAGCCTTTTAGAGATGCAATTAAACTCTTTACTAGGGAGCAGACATTTCCTTTTTTATCTAATTATTCATGTTATTATTTTGCTCCTGTTTTTAGATTATTTTATCTTTATTGGTTTGCTTTCTAATTCTTTAATCCTGTACTTCTTTCTCTTAATTAACGGAAATAAAAAAGCAGCTAAGTTTATTTTCTTCATTGTGATACGAATTTACGAGTATTACGTAGTAACACGATTTTGTGGATAGATGTTCCAGATGGTCGAAGTGTAGTCTACACTGTGGAGCTGGCTCGTCGTGGAGGTCCTTTAGGAATAACGATTGCTGGCTCAGAGGAGCCCTTTGAGCCAATAACCATATCAGGTCTAACACAAGGTAACTTTTTTCAAAACTTGAATATTAAAATACATTAAACACAGTTGAGGGGTGCTCTGCAATAACAAGGCATGTACATATCAAATACTGTAGAGAGCTAATACCGGAAAGCAACGCGATTAACATGGTATCGGGCGGCGACACGAGAACACTAGCGCTGTCTAGCGGCTTGGTTTGAATAATGCTTCCAATATGTATTGCTTCAAATACCGTACGAAGCTCTCTACAGTATTTGATTGCGTACATATCTAGGAGGGGTTGGGAGGAATTGTGGTAGGCCTATACAGTATTACATGAGAGCTAAAAGAGCTAAAGAAATCATTACAGAACGGTCAGATTTACATTCTCGTTAATTTAATTGTCATAACCATTGAACTAACATTATGATGCTAATAATAATATTATAAGATGTTTTAAAAGAGATCTCACATTGGTGAAAAACAACATTAAAGCTACAGTGCATACTTCTCAATTGTCCCATTAGCTCTCTATTCTCCAGGTTACTGATGCACTACTTTTTTAGCCTTTCTGTTCTTTTTTCCAATCACTGTTCTAAAACTTATTCTGTCACATTCATATTTTACAAAACAATTGATCATTACGTTAAGGACCTTATTAACGAAAACATGTTTACAATCTTTACATACTGAATTAGTTTGATCTATTTGTTCAAAAATAAGGGTCATTATCTTGGTTTTTACACCTTGTCTGTTTGATGAAAGAATTTTTCTGAAGTGCGTGTGAAATGTTGATCGAATAATTTTAGATAAAGAAACTGAATAACTTGTGGGAATTAGAAAATTAGCACTGTCATTTTTTTATTTGCAAAGTGCTGATAAATGCCTGTCAAGTTTTCAGATTTGAAACTAGCTAGTTCCAGTTTGCATGTCTCATGTGGTATTCTGCTACAAGCCCACCCTGTCACATATGTTAGTGCATTATCTGGAATCATACACTGATCATGATTGTCCTCTTCAAGTTCAGCGGTTTCTACAAAACTGTTTTCTGTTGTTGGATAATCACTGCAGATTCTAAATGAACTTTCTTCAATCTCTTCTTCGTAACTAAAAAATCACTGACTTCAATTTCACAGTTGCCTTTCTCTGAAGGTGTTAAGAGCTGGCAGCTCATAATTCCTCTGACGGCAAACTTGAATTTACAGCTGTCAGGGGTAATGTTATTACCACCCTTAGAACGCACGACAGAGAAAATATTTTCAATACAGTCTTGTGTTATACGTTTTATAAGCAGGAACCGAAAGTTAAAATTTTGTTCCAACCCTTAAAGCAAGGAGGGTTTATCCTTTTTTCGGTCAGAATTTTCAGTTTTGAAAACAGACTTTCCAGTTTTTGTAGAGTCGTCCAATGACAAGAAGTAGTTTGTAAAGCCCTGCGTGAGGATTTAGCATCGTTCATGGTCGATGAATTAAAATAGTCAAATCCACGCTCCACTAGCTCTATAAACTCAGCTGTTTGAAGAGCTTCTTCAGGTAGTGACTGAAACGACACCTGAGTTTTTATGGCCTTGCTGACTGAATGACTTAGCACCTGTGCAGACAGACAAACCCTCATGGGCGAGAAAGGTGGAAGCTCTATATGTTTTTGTCTCAAATTTGGGCATAATCGAGGATTCATATCTTTATCCTTATTATATAGTTCAACAACATGTTGCCACTTGTATACTTCATCTTTGTACGAAAGATCGTGCCGCTTAAAGTTGTTTCGTACTGACTTTAGGAGATGTGGTGTGTCATGCAAGAAGTACAGTTACCCTTAAAAAGAATGAGACGATTCTTGGTCGTCGGAAGTTAAAGTTCTACAGCGCGGTTCACTCGATATCGACGTAACGATACATAACATGAGAAATAGTACAAGAATTGTTACAAGCACCACAACAAGGACAAGGACCAGAATGAGGATCACGAAGAAGACTGCCATTTAAGGCCAGGATTTCACAACATAGCTCGAGTCACAAAATATCATTGCTTCACTGTACCGAATAGCAAATGCCTGCTTAGGGATCTACATTCTGGACTGTTGCTGTCACTATCTTGTCTCGGTAGCTCATATAGTAGCGTGTTGGTTCCGCTGTATAACCGAAACGTCTCGTGTTCGATCCCGGTTAAAACTTTTTTTATTGAGGTGTAATTAATTTGTTCAGAGTTCCTCGACTGTCTAATTTGTCGAAAAATATGGAATAATTTATGCCCAATTTCTGGGTTTTACAAGTTGGCTGAACCTCGTCAAAAAAAAAAAATAAAACTTACTTGGAAGTTAAAAGTATTCTTCTTCAAACAAAAATCATAAGAAACAAAAAGAGACCTGTTAACTTAAAATCTTGTCCACATGCCATCAGCTTCTATTACAGATCTAAGTCGATCCGGCATGGATGTCACGAGATTGTGAAATAAGTTCTGATCCCCGGCGAGATCTTCCCAGGTGTCAACAACTTGATCCCACAATTCGTCTCGATTTCGAGGGCGTCGGTGGGCATAGGGACTATCCTTCTCTTTTTCAATTCCGCCCATAAATTTTCGATGACATTCAAATCAGGTGACTTCGGAGGCCAATTAATGATTTCGATCTCGGGTCTCCTTTGAAACCATCTTTGAATGCTTGCAGCATAGTGTACGGGATGGCTATCCTGCTGGAAGAGCAATGTTCCTTCGGGAAAACGTTCTCGGGCGGAGGGAAGGAATATATTTTCCAGAATGTGCTCGTAAGTTCCCGCATTAAACCGGCCATAGATGCTTCTATAACGCCAGGTCCATCGTAAGACATCCACCCCCAACACGATATGCTAAAGAGCCCCGATCTTTCACGTCGGTGCACATAGCGCTGGTCATGTCGGAGACCATCCTCACGATAGACACGGACAGGACCTTCGTAATCATTCGAGATGGTTGTTTCGTCGGAGAAAATTACATTTCACCAATCGAAATCCACTCGATTGGTAGCGAAGGCAAGACGGTCGACAGCTTGTGCTTCCCCCAATATTTCCATTTGCGCAGCCCTCCGGCTCCTAATACCGCGGTTCCTCAACCTGCTGATCACAGTCTGTGAAGAGCCGGGAAAGTTAGATACTGCTCTTATTTCGTTAGCAGTCAGAAAGGGGTCCTGTCGAACTGTCTCGAATAAGAGAGCATCCTCTTCCAATGAAGAAATCCGCGGACGCCCAGGAATAGGGCGATTTTCGACCTCCCCTAAATTTTGGTAACGATAACCCACCTCGCGGCTGTACTTCCAGGAACACCGACCAAACGGCCAGCAGATCTAGCCCCATATCCAGCCTCAATTAGTGCTATAACTCGCTGTCTCATGTCACGTCGGTTCGCCATTACGATGAGAAATGAGGGATGACGATAATACTTTAGTGTAGACAATGACTATTTAACGTGATATAGAATTATTGAAATAAGAGGCATCTTGCATAGTAAGAGTTAATAAATCAACCCTAAATTAAATATCTAAATAACAGGATATAACAGGAAGTCCGACTGTTGCGAAACTAATCAAATTAAATCTAATCTGAAGTAGCACAGCCATTGATAAATGTTTTGTACACAGAATTAGACTGAATTCCTATTCGACAGAACCTATAATCAATGGCTTGTCTGAACATGATAAACAAATCCTAAGTGTTTCCAATGTCATTGAACAATTTCAAAATATTAATTTAAAAACTAAGAAAGGATCGTAAATGTTGCATCTAATGATTATTTACATTTATGTCTACAAAATGAATCTTGGAAAAACGTATATGATACTGGTACTACTGATATTAAGAGTAAATGTATTGCATTTTTAACTTAATTTCATAATCACTTCAGTGGATTTTCTCCACTCAATGTTGTGAAAAAATTCAAAAGTAAAAACATGTAGATAACGCAGGGACTTCAAAATCTCATGTATTAAAAAGAAGAATCTATATGTAATGAGTTGCAATGTAATGATCATCATGTTCTTAAATACTGCAAGGAGTACAGTGTAATTTATCAAAAATTATGAAAGAGGGAAATAGAAAATATTTGAATAGAAAAGTACAAAATTCAGATAATGCAATTAAATCTATTCGGAATATTATTAAATTTAAACTTGTAGATATCCTAAGAAAGAAAATATTTTTTCATTAAAACCAATGATTATAAAGTAGACGATCCCAAATCCATTGCAAATTCATTTAACGTATTATAGTATATAGTACAGAAATATTATTGACAACTTAAACATTCAAGATTTTGCAAAAGATACTGCAATTGGTTACTTAACAGATGCATTTAATAATTAGTATTAATATATGTAATTAGTCAATAACTGCAACAGTGCTTTTACATTCAATCATAACATGAATAAAATTGAATGCATACTAAATTAAACACTATTGCAAACACGTAGATAAAATAGTTAAAATTAACTGAACGTGTGAGAATGAAATAATCTAAAGCCATACTTTTAACAAAAATTGTTTTGTGCGAGTGCATTTCTTACACATATGGGAAAGCTATTAATAAAATATTGTAATAATTACTCAACAAATTACATAGCCTAAGGACTCTAAATCTTTGTAAAAGTTTGTCTATTATATATATTTTTATAATTTCATTTTAATTGTTAGTTTTTAATATATATGCATTTACATTGTATATATGTGTGTGTATAAATGCATTCATTAGATTAACGTTTATAATATTATAACTTGTAATTTTGTATTGTTTGCGATCATTAACACTTAATCTCAGGACTTTGTAAAACTCTATTTCAACGTTACTTAGCTATTTCAACGTTATTTAGACAAAAAAAAATTGTTGTATAGACTAAGATTCGAACTCGCTCTCTTCTATACAACACCCAGAAGTCTTACCGTCTGAGCTATTGAAACGACATGAAAGCTTTGCTTTCTGTGTGGAGTGTCGATCTAGTCATGAAGGTCCACTGTCGATTTAACTACACGATTTATGTATATATTTATCTTTCATTTACGTAATATTATCATATTTTTTGCAGTTTTTGAAGTGAATTTCGGAACGATGCTAGTAACAAACCAAATAGTCTGAATTTAAGTAACTCAATATTCGTTATCTTGTGTATCAGTGCTCTGGTCTCCGATCATGCGCAGTGTCTCACATCTGAGACTTAGGAATATTCAATCGTCTCATCCTTTTTCAGGGAAACTGTACATAATTTCTCCATCTATTTCAATAAATGGTTTATCAACCTCGCATCCCAATAAATTCCTCATTCTAATATTACTGGCTGCCTGGTCATTAACGACTACTTTAGGAAAATACCCACAACAACCAACAACCAAAAATGTATTTAAAAATAGGCTTAAGGACTTTACTAATAGACGATAATTATACACAGTATTTAAAGGGTATAATTGATATTTTGTTATTGAAATGTTCTATCAGTGAAGATTTATGTTGTGTCAGTGAAGTGTGTTGTGTCAGTGAAGTGTGTTGAGTAAGTGAAACGTGTTCCTGTCAGTGAAGCTTTATAGTTTATAGTGGCAGTGCAAAGTATTTTAACAGTGAAATGTTTTTGAAGTGTTAGTGAAATCAGGATAGAATCAGTGAAATGTGTCGTAGTTCCAGTGCAGTGAGTGAGTTGACAGCGAAATGAGTGTAGTGTTGAAAGGTACTTGTGCAGATATGAACATATCATACTCGTGGGTTTTAATTCGAACATAGGTTTAAGGTACAAATTAGATTTACTTTAAATGTTATTTTAACCGATCGTGCTTAATTTAATTTAGGATGTTCCTTGTTATTATTATTATTATTATTATTATTATTATTAATTATTGTTAGTATTAATTATTAGTATTATTATTAATTGTATTTTTTATTAATTGTGTTTATTATTGTCTTTATTGAGTGTAATTAGTTACCACTGCCACCGGGTATATACCCATTGCAGTGTGAATAAATACATACATACACATTTCCTAACCTCGCGGATGGCTTCGGAAAGAAGATCCTTCGCAACATCACCGGGCGTGGAATTATTAGATAGGAAATATCCTATTATCTGCTTGTAGTTGGTTTCCAAGCCCCTAATCGTAAATACTAAAACCTGATTTGCAGGTTTCAATTCTTCACTTTTTGTTTCATTTTGACTTTCGTATGGTTCAAATTCTACAAAGCCATCGAATAAATCTGATTTTGCATCATACGAGAAACTTTGTTTCAAAGATATCTCGTCAAGTGCAATGGAAACAACTCTCTGAGCTGGTGTCAGACTTCTCGATTTTATCTTAAGCAGTTGCATTATTGTCCCATTGAAACCTGGACCAACACCCAATTGTTGCAGCCAATTACGTAAGGAGCGAATAGTCGGCAGACAGAAAGTCTTCCTCAAGTATCGATATGCATTCGGTAAAGCATAATGCAATGCCAGTGCGAAATTTTTGTCATACTCGGTATATCGCCTTCCCGTAGGTTTTCTTTTTCTTAGCTTCAACTGAGATTTAAGAAATGAATCTTCTACCAGCAATTGAACACATTCTAAAGATGAATGAGACTTTTTCAATTTTTGTACATCACCTCTTAGGGTTTGAATGAGTTTCCTTTGTTTTGATATAATTTTCTGCGCATTCCTTAGTTTGTTAGTAAGAAATGTATTGTTTTTTTCTCAGACGAAATTTTTTCTCTTTTAGGAGTTCTAGTATTCTCCAAGTTATCTATAACAAGATAAATTTTGTGCTTTATAAGGCTTACAATATTATATTTCGAAACATTTTATATTGTAATCATATTTGCTAGCATCACAGCTTCTTAGACAGGCAACTATTCTTACTTCTAGCTCGCTGCAGGCAACACAAGAAATGTTTCGATCTCCTCTCGCACGGCCGACCCTCTCGTCAACTTATTCAAACCTTTCCGCTTGGAGCGCTGTTAGTCGATGTCGCACATATGAGAGCCAGCTTTCCGGTATTAGTATCTACAGTATTTGTACATATATACCTCGGTATAGTCGCCACAATTAGAAATACAAATGCACTTATCTTGCTGTTTCATCACATAAGTAGCGAGTATGAAATGTCTTGCTGCTTATGCACAGCTTATAATATGAATATGTCGCAGTTTCGTTACGTAGACAGTAGATAGCTCCAGTTTCTGTGCAAATGTTCAAACGTCACTGAAGCAGACAGTACTGTCAGACGCTTTTCGAAGCTGCACATAGGTCAGAAGCACTAGATTCTGAATGTGATGAATCCGAGCTGGAATACTGACTGATGATATACAAATATTCCTTCGTAAAGTGATCAAATCATTATGAAGAAAACGTTTTGGAAGCAATGCTGTAACAACACTCATAAGGTGATGCCATTGTTTTGGATTTATTTTGATTTTGAGAAGTCACATTTTTTTCTTCCACTACGTAAAAGTACTGGGATATACAAGAAAATACACAAGTTCTATTTTCTTATATCACGTATTGTATACTTAACTTGTATTGTGAAAATAAAGTTCAACTCGAATTATTTTATGTTCGTGTATTACATTTAATCCTTAATACATTTAGCAACTTTAGAAAGAATCTGCAATGTTTTCACGCATATGAAATAACAAGGCAAGTTGTATCATATGACTGTAACAAGGTAGTTATATCTTAAGACAGCAATAACAAGGTAAGTCGGAGTACTTTACTATTAATGTAGGTATTAAAATACCAAATTCAATAACGAGATTTTGATGAATAATACATGAAACTTATATATATATATATATATATATATATATATATATATATATATATATATATATATATATATAAACTATCAATAATACTAATTCAAAAACGCAGATTTGCAAAGTCCTTTCTTTGCTAATGAAAACAATGTCACTTTTACTTACTGCCAAAAACCCACTTGTTACACATGACTTGTTGTTGCAGAGCACCCCTCAATTATGTGTTTATTTACGACAGTAGTGTCTCTCCTTACATAACTGGTGTGTGTGTATTTATTTATTTATCAGAGCTTCCTCAAATTAGAGGCTGCCATTAGACAAAGCATACAAAACAATACAAGAACAAAATAGAAGATGAGAGCTAAAAGAGTAAGAAAAAAGGCAAACAAGAAAGAAAGTCAAGAAAGATTTTAAAATCATCTTTGTTAAGAAATAAGTTTGTAGAAATAATAAATATACAATTTTGTTCATAAAAGATTGGGATTTATTCAGGTGTAAACCAATTTCAAAACATTCAGATACAGTCGCCATTTTTCTCCTCTACTACTAGCACCAGTACTGGTAGTCTCTCTGCTAGGGGAATGAACAGTATTCAAAGGGGAATCTTGAATAATATCTTCAAAAATTTTTACAAGCTTCCAAAATGATCCATAACTCAATCCATTTCTGAATCTTCTCAATGCGTTGGGACAATATTTCTAGGTAAGCTTACTACATTCATAAAACTGAATAAGGTCAATTCTCATTAGAGGATTTCAGATGTTATTAAATAAATGTCAATTCTGTTGTAGTTTTTCTCACTTACACGTTTTTTTTTTCTTCAAACCTCCATGAAAACGTATAGATGAAGTTTTACTGCATTTACTACTTTCAGGTGGTCTGGCAGAACAGACTGGAGCTCTTCATGTTGGGGACAGATTACTGGCTATCAATGGAGAATCACTCAGAGGGAAACCTCTATCTGAGGCAATTGCTCTGTTGCAAAGTTCAGGGGATACTGTTACCCTCAAGATAGCCAGAACTATAGCAAGTAAGATATCTACTTACTTTTAAAGACTTCTCCACTTGTTCAGTGTTACCCTTTATTCTCAGACTCAAACTACTTCAGTATTACCACTGTCCATCCACCAGTACACTGTCCTGCATATCTTCTTTTACATTTGTTTTTTTTCCCATATGTTCCTTAGTCTCCTCCTTTTGTGGCATCCCAGAGATGACCAATAGATTAGGTACTCTAGGAGGCCATTTCTCGTTTGTCATTCTTTCTACATTATTTTAGTACCATATCAGTTCTCTCTAAACAAGGCAGTCAAACTCTGTCTTCTGGGCTTCCATTAACTACGGTACCTTATATTCTATATCTAACCTTACTAAACCTACAATTCGTGTTTGATTTTCAGATAAGTCGGCTATTAAATGCAATAAATAATGTTTCAAGTTTTCAATCTTATGACTTACTGGCATCAATTTAATACTGGTATTAACATTTGCTAATACATATTAAATATTAAAATACTGTATAGATAAACGTTTTCGCCTATTTACGGCTTCATCAGATACTACATTTGCTTTTACAATACCGTAAAGTGGGGTGACTTTGAACACAAAAAAAAATATTTTTGCAAAGTAAATGAAAACTTCTCTAGCCCTTAATAATTAACATTCTTCGAAAGTTGCAAGAGGTGCTACAGATTATAGAAATGCTAGTTCAATAATTTCTAAACCTTCAAAAACAATTTTCAAAAATTATTTTTCATTTGTAATCTTCATCTTACGATGTTTGGGTGACGTATATACGTCCGTTGATGTGACATATTAATGAATGAGCCTTTGGCGTGAGACGAACTCGATAGTTCAGTGGTAGAGTACCTGACCGGAGAACAGGAAGTCGCAGGTTCGATTCCCGCTCGAGGTTGTGAATTTTTTCTTTCATACCATGGCATGATTGTGACTATAATGGTATTTAATTAATTATTTTTCATTGTTCAAAGTCACCCCATTGGTCGGGGTCACTTTGAACACAAAAAGATTTTCCCATTCTATGCCCATCTCAGCATATGTTGTTCAATGACACCCCTCTCATATGAAAGGGCATAGTATTTTCTGTAGAAATAAAATTTTGAAGTTGCTAATTTAAAATATTTTTTTTATTATTTATGAGTTTTCTTCGAAAATCTGGAAGGTTCTGTTATGAATGTAGTTAAATTTTCACAGTAATGCAAATTTTATGTTAGATACTTAAAAAATGAGAAAAATTATTTAAAAACAGAGCTTTCTAGAACAATTTTATTAATCTGCTACTAATCAAAATAGCACATTTTGAGAAGTACATATTTAACACAGCAGTGAAAGCAGTCACTGGATATTATAACCGTCAAACATGAGACCAAAAGAAAGTCTTCCCCTTCTGTCTACTTTGGGATCAGGTAAAACCTTGCAAATATCACCTTTTTCAATTAAGGATTTATCAGGTACAGTATCGAAGGCTCTGTCTGCTCAGTAAAATCCTCTATGCATATACTTTTACCAGGCTGGATTGCTACTTTTCTCCTTCTGGTGGTTGTAGCAGTCTTTCTTCTTCGAGCTTGTAACATTGCCAAGACAGAATCGTTCAACTTCATAGAAAATTCATTGTCTTCTCCATTTTGAAACTGGCATTCAGGAAGTTTTCTTATTACTTCATGCATGTCCAGGGATGGATGCCAGTAGCTCTGAATCCAGATATTAAATTTGCAGGAGAACTGGCTTCAATTACACTCAGTGTAGCTTTCAGTAGTGAAGGGAAAAAATCTTTCGGTAAATTACCATTTATCCCTGATTCCTCTCTCCATTGCGCCAAAGTTTTTCTCCAACGAGCCTTCAAAGATCTCAAGAATGCCACATCAAATGGCTGCATCAAGTGGGTGCAATTGGGTGGTAGGCAGAGAAACCTAACATCATTTTCATTGGCAGCTTTGATGACCTGAACTGAAAAATGACTAGACAGGTTATCTCCAATAATCACCTTTGGAGCAGTTAGCCGTTTAGCATGAGGCAAGTAGACAGTGAGGAACCAATCTTCAAACGTACACCATCAAACCACCCACTTTTTGTGTGGTTGTAACGGGCTTTTGAAGGACCTCCTCGGCACCACGTACTCCACATATTCTCAGATTTGTATACAACGTATACTGGGAGGAGAAAACCTGTAGCTATTCCACAAAACATGATTGAAAATCCAGTTTTGGAGTGTGTCATTACTCTCTCAGGATATTTACTGCCACGTTTGATGAGAACATTCTTGCTCCCAGGGTCATCGCCGAAGTTTGTCTCGTCAAAGTTGGAGATATTTTCAGGTGGTACACCATTCAGTGATATTTTCAAGTTGTCAAAATACTGTTCAACAACCTCCCTACTAAGAGATGCTCTGTTTGGATTGATGTTGGTGCTTTGTCGCAATGATAATACATTTTTGTGCCTACTTAGAAAGGACTTCGCCCAATCTAAACCAGGAAGGTTTGTAGGCCCAAATTTTGCAACTCTCCATCCCATTCTGTCCAACAACATTTTAGTTATTATCCTGATATCAAAGAAGTCTAACGGGTATCCCCAATCCCCCATTTGAATCACACAATCACACTACTGTTTTTCTTCTTCTGTTGTAAAAACAGTTTGTCCACCAGGATTTTTTTAATGTTTATTTTTCATTTTATTGCACAGAGTCCCTTTCGGTATTTTGAATATTTGGGACACCCTGTTCAGTGACATTTTGTTTTCTCGAATTAATTGCAGGGCTTCCTCAAGAGTACTTTCTGAGTAGTTCCTGTAGTTCCGAAAACCAGGACTTGGTTTGTAGTTCCTCACCATACCGGTATCTGTAGGCCTACAAATGAAAACAAAGCAATGTTAATTTAGGCCTAATTATCTAAATTACATAGTGAATCTTTGTTTACTCTTATAGTAAATTACTAAATTGGTGTTATAAAAACAGTAATAAATGACTCACGAGTTTTATGTATTGTGTTTTATGTATACTACATAAAACTCGTGAGTCATTATTAGTTATTACCGGTATTATAACACCAATTTGATGTTTTACTATAAGAGTAAACAAAGATTCCACTAAAGATATTGTAAAAGCAAATAACAGTATCTGATGATACCGTAAATAGGCGATAACATTCATACATTATTTTAATATTTAACATGTTATTAGCAAATGTTAATATTAAATTGATGTCATAAGATTAAAAAATTAAAACATTATTTATTGTATTTACTAAGCCTAGTTAATATCAGGCTCCTTAATGACCCATCTATTTTTATAGCTTTAATTCGCTACTTTGCCCCCTCTGTCAAGGGACAGCTCTCACCTCCATTAATCAATTCCTATCACTATTCGAAGACTGTTTTTATTGGTGTTCTTCGAGAGTCTCTACTCTAGAAGATTCCATTTACGGCCTGAATAGCCACTATAGCCTGTGTTAGTCGGTTGCTAATTTCGCCCTCACAAGTACCTACCTGACCAATCATGGATCCCAGATATTTTGACATCTCTCTAGAACTTATCACTCCTTGTTCCAATATCAAATCCTGATCCTAGCCTTCTATTACTAGATATTCAGATTCCCCTATCCACTGACTGGAGAGAACTTGGAGAACTGACAACCTAACACATGATCATAAAATGTAAGGATCACAACAGTAATAATGCAATACTATGATCATGAAATTGTAGTATATAGATCCCTAAATATAAGGAATATACATATCTACAAATGCAATTTAAATACCGGTACAGAATTTTAGGCTAAATAATGTTTTTGTTTTACATTTTACTCGAGGTTCGATAAAATTGAAGAATGCTTTATTCTCCATCATCTTTATATTAATAATTTATGAAATGCATAATTATAATTGCTGCTTAATTATTTATGATCACTTTACATTTTTACTTAATCTGATGATTAAAGTAGAAAATACACTTCTCTGCAGATGATACGAAAATTTATAATTCTGATATTTATATTGACCAATGTTTATAAAAGGGCAGAAAACGATTTTACAATACTGTCCCTTGCAATGTTTGGTATAGTGAAGGCTTCATTGTTTTTCTTCGACTTTCTCATTGTCTAAAGGGTAAAAGGAAGTATTTTGGTGCTACAAAAATCACTTTTGAGACTTTCAAGTAAATGCAGATCGTTACCTCTGGTTCTGAAAAAGGTTCTTGGCATTTTTTTTTTTGTGTTCTCCCATCCCTTTACTTTTTTTCCGTCCTTCCTTCCTTCGTTTTTACTTAATTAACTTGAACCTTTATTGAAAAACTTGTACAATATGAGATTTACAAAAATAAATTGTTTATCTTCTTCAAAAATCAGTGGACCTATTATTAAACTTCATTCAATATAGATTTTTTTGAGTAGAAGTACATTTTATTGTGCTTACTGTCAAATTTCATTCGACATAGATAATACTAAAATATATTTCATCTTATAAAGTGTTAGCTTCCTATCAGTTCGCATTGTTTAGAGTTTGAAATTTTAAAAATACGATAAAAACATAATAAAGGTATTAGCTTGTATAATTATTATTTGATGGCTCTCTTCTTCATGTAACTCAGGAACGTAAGTTGGAGATAAAAATGTATCGAAATTAGTTCAGCATAATGTAGGTGCCTAGTAAAAGATGGGTATTAATTGAGGAAATGACTGTTCACTTCAGGCTCATTCTTTCTCAATTTATAACATAGAGATATATAGAAGATGCAACATTCTGTTTCATTAATAGAACCTCTGTCTGAAAGCTGTGAAAATACCGTATTATCTGCTGGTCAGTTCGGTCCAGCGCTGCCATCTGTTGATAGTGCTGTAGAATCGTGGGATAGCTCGGTATTGGAGCAGTCTCCTCCCAGCAACAACACTTCTCCAGACAACAGTCAGCCAACACAGCAGCTAACAGTTGCAGAAGTATACAAATCGGGTGAGTTACTATTAAGATTTATCACTGAAAGTTTCAAAGGTATGTCCTGTACAGTAAAAGCACTCCTTAATTGAACATAATTCGGTTTAAGTCTTTCCATAATCACCATAAAATCATCGAAGGATAGAGCCATCAGTAAAAGTATATTTTGCATGAAGTTAATCCATGAATATTAAAATTTTTCTGTTTTTATTCATATGGTTACTAAACTTCACATTTAAAAGAAGCTTGCATATTATCTAAATACATCAATGAACAGGATACATTTGTATTTGAAGTAACAAGTTTTCGTCTTACTTTCTCTTAATACAAACTTTTTTGATGCTGCAGAAAATATACCACGGTTCTATTTTACATAAATTTTCTTTGACATAAATAACAAGGAACTGGAGCTTCATATTCATTTGTCCGTCCGTCTCTGAATCTCTCTCTCTCGCTCTCTCTCTCTCTCTCTCTCTCTCTCTCCCCCTGTGTTTGTGTATGTGTACAGCCACTTGTCCTAGAGTACTGGATAGTTTCATCCATAATAATTAATAATAATATAATAAAATTAAATTTATTACGAGGAAAAAGTTTAAAAGATAATGTATTTAGAATCGCTCAGTTATTAAAAATAGTACTTAATTATTTTCAGAAAGTGCAACTGTAAAAAGGAAGCACAAAGTGGGACCGACTGGCGATGCTCAATTATCACCCACTGATCAAACATGGGATAGCATTTCTCATAGCTCTCACAGCCTTGACAGTGGACAGTCAGGTATGAAATATGTCTGTTCGTACATTGTTGCATTTATAATAGAAAGCAATGAAACCTTATTATGCAGAGTAATTTTTAAGAAATTAATAAAAGTGGCTCTTCATCAACGTGAAGTTGCATCAGGGTGTAAGAAAATGGTACCCTACCTACAGTAATGCGAAGTGGGAAGTCTGATTTTAGTCCTGAATAAAAATGAATTGAACATCAATTAACTTTCATAGTTATATCGTTAATATGTTGTTACAAGCTTCAGCTGTAATATATTGATTTAATAAATTTATTTATTTCTACTAGCATGCCACTTAGGAAAGTATATAATGTAAGTATCTTTCAATAAAAATGTTCATTAATAGGTTTGTTCCAACAAGAAATTCAGAACGTGTTCCGAATTAATACCGAATTTCTTTTGACGCATGTGCCATTTGTGCACGGTCTCAGAACTAGTTCAGTATTTTATGTTGTTGGAATGTTTCTTGAACTGTTCTTTCACGGCCTTCGAAGTTTCTTCTCATATTAAAATTATATTCACCTTCCAAACTTAATTCGTCATAAAAATATATCACTATCATCTTCTAAATCACTCATAATAGACTATTTTGTTATTTTAACCTATCTAGTCTCGGAGCATTTAACCATAACTTCAGATTATACCACCTGTGCATGCGTCAACAGTTCAGAATTTCCAGGTCTTGCTCTTAATCGAGAACCAATTTGAACACACATTGAGCTACTGCACATGAGCAGGCAGTTCAGAATCTAGTCTGAATTGTACTGGAACAAATCTATAATTAAGACAAACTTTGCATCATTTTACTAGCCACTCACTCACTCACTCACTCACTCACTCACTCACTCACTCACTCACTCACTCACTCACTCACTCACTCACTTTCTGTCAATCTTGTCTCTCTCTGCCCTTTCTTTGTCTCTTTCTCTCCTCCTCTCCCTCGCCCCCTTCCACATCTGCCTCTGTCTCATTTTTGTTCAATGGAAGGAAGGTTTTGAGAGTTTCAACTTGTCTGAATTTTTAAGAACAATCTAAATTCTTAGTAGAGTTGATTTTTGGGTGAAATTAATGCTGGAGTTCCTTGTCATAAATAAAGACCGTTTTCTTAATCCAACAACATTGGAATGAGTACCGGTATAAGTGTGCACGGTATATATATAACGTTATGTGTCCTTCAGTAGACACGCTGCTCACAAACACAAGTAACGCGCAATACAGAGTCACTCTAAAAGAGGTTCCTTACTCCTAAACAAGTACCGGTACATTATACTTCAGTTTAGCAATGTTTATGATATATTTGTGTGTAATTTATGTAAGGCTGACATAATCTGTTCTAAAAGATGGTAGTTACAACAGCACCATAATTAAAAGAATATATATGAACCATTTGAAATTGATAGAAAGAAGTGAGTCTGATGATCTACCTTCAACTAGTAATTCAGTGTCAGTGAACGAATTTTGCAGAGATCTGTATGAAATGATGATGCAGGCCAACATTCAACAAAGTTGAGGACAAACACTTTACAAATTTTGTTGGAAAGTACACTTGTACACAAGAGCAGTACCTGTGTTACAGTAGTACCGGTATTTTAAGTTATTTTACAGCAAAGATTATTGCAATATAAAGTTAAACATTTTGGAATCAATGTTCACCAGGCGTAACAAAGTATCTACTGATAACGAGGATTCTACCTGAGATAGAGGGAATGTTTTCTTAGCTTGAACTATACTATGTTGCAATACTAACTTGTAGGTCTTCAACTTTCGAGCCCTAGTTATTACATAACAAAAGTCTTAGCACCCGCATACAAATAATTTCACTAGCTACCACTGCATTCCACTACCAGGTTCGAATAATAACTAATGTTCTGTGGGCAAACTATAATGTGAAATATTTCAGTACCGGTAATAACTAATATTGTATTAGGTAAGTCGTTTCTAAGGTAAAAATGTTGCTGAAAAATTTAGATTGTTCGTATTTCTCAGATTTATTTTTCCTTGTTCATGGTCAAGTAGATCTATCCATCATTAATAAACGAAAGAAAGAAAGATTGTGCTCGAAATTTAACTTAATCCTATTTTAATTAAGATGTTTATGATTTATATTCAAGTACAATTACTTAGAAATGTTCTACTAACTGAACTGAAGCTCATAATATGTGCATATCTTTTATGTTTTCACACTCAAGGCAGTGCACGATGTTGAATGTGAAAGGTAAAATGTATACATTATATATTCACATCTATATCTGTCATTTTATTGTAGACTAGCTGTACCCGTGCGCTCCGCTGCACTTGTTAGAAATAAATATAAAGTAATTACATAATTAAAATAGGACATCTGGTCCAGGGAACATTCGTGTTTGATAGAAGGATAAATCGTTTAAATTGTATTTAAATAATTAAAATGCAATCATTTTGGTCCAGAGACCACTCATTTAGTTCAATGATTAACATATTTCTTAATTGTTATTACATGCAAATAATTAAAATATGATCATTTGGTTCAGAGAACATCCGTTTTTGGTGCAATTTGGTCCCATCAAAATTTTGCTTGGAATGAAATGCATCGGAAATCATTTTTAAAGAAACTTTTGTTATGCAACATTTTTCACAAAAATTAATAATAAGGGAGATATTTCGATTTATTTAATTCAAGCCCCCTTATAACCTCCCTTTTAAATAAAGTATTTTGAATGCTATATAGCCTAAAATCTAAGTTACAACGAACTTAATTTATATTTCAATTTTCATATAAATCGGTTCTGTCATTATCGCGTGAAAAGGTAACAAACATACAGACAGACAGACAGACAGACAGACAGACAGACAGACAGACATACAAACAAAAATTTCAAAAAAGCGATTCTCGGTTTCAGGATGGTTAATTATACATGTTAACATCAATTATTTTTGGAAAATCGAACATTACCAGAAAAATTTTGGCTACAGATTTATTATTAGTATAGATTCATAGAATTTAAAGAAATCTCAAACCAGACAAAATTAACAACCAATTGCATATCTTTACATCACGTTTCCTTTCGTAACTTTTGTGGTGAGATGTACATATAGGCCAACATATCGATTGCAACTGCAGATATTTCAGTATGAAATCCTCTCATAATAATGTGGTGGCCTCTGATGGACAAAGCAGGAAATGAAATGTAAAAAATAGGACGTAATAGGTTTTGGAAGGTCGCAGTGTTTATGGTACTTAGCTTATAAAGTATACTATCATTAAATTATTTAGATTTAAGTACTGACCATGCTTTAGGAAACAAACAAAAAAATCTTAATAAAATCCTTAAAAACCATTTCTTAACATAAGACACTAATGCTGACTAATCAAATATTTTTCTTTGTATTTAGCGATTATCAATTGTAGCCTTATTGAATAAGTTTTTAATGAAGAAACACTATACCATTATTGCTAAATATCTCTGAATGCAGGAGCAATGTCTGAAGAAGAGAAAGTCCAACATTGGGAGACATCACCACTTGCGGAACATGAAACTACAGCAACAAAGCAATCTCATGGTGCTGGCACCATTGTGTCAGGTACCGTATTATTAACATAACTAGTATAATAATCTTAATTTTATGGAGAAATTTTGTGTGTCTTTGTGTGCCTTTTTTTGTATATGTGTACGTGTGAATGACTTTTAAATACGGTATGAATATAGTAACAGACACTAAATATTCAAACTTTCTAGCAGTGACGAAGCTAAGGTGTATATACTGAGTAGGCTGAAAAAAATCTGCTTACCTTATATCCTTTTATAGAGCAGATGTTTTTCGACTTTTCTATCAAAATTTTTTGTGACACAAACATTACAAGAAGATGACCACACATTTTCACCCCCAAATGGAATACAGTAACTTATTTGTTTCAGAGCATCTTGTTAGCCAAGGATATTTCTTATTACCGTGGTAATTGAAATTTTTTATTTTGTCTTTCGTGGTGTCAATCTCCTATCTTTGTAAGCATATTTTGCTTCATACATCCAACTTGAAAACTGTTTCTCTCTTAATTCTACAAATAATGGCCTCAATGTTCTCTCAGTAAGAGCCATTTCACACAAAAATAATATGTCAAAAACACACACACTCTCACTCTCACTTTTGATTACACTAACACTCAACAATGCAGCACATTCAGGAAACACCAATACAGTGTGACATATTACTGTGATGGAAGACTAGCCCCATTTCGTACGGAGATGTAGCGAATTGATATCCCCTCCCTGTTTCCCTCATGCTTGCGAGTCAAGGTCGTAGCCATGCCTTTAGAGACTTCTGCCACAAGCCTCACACTGAACTCTGCATCCTGGAATGACTGCCAACAGTGAACTTGATATATGGAAGGATTGGAGAGAAACCAAATCTTACAATACATCGTTATTACAAACTTAGAGGCCTACTGTTACTGGGTATAACAGCTCAAATTTTTTGGGTGGGCTAAGCCTCAAAAGTCTCTTCAGAGCTTCGCCACTGCTTTCTATTATACCTGTAGTGAGATTTTGCATCATTTATCACAGGTTTTCCCTTCCCTCAAGTCATCATTACTATTAAAGATATCCATGTAGTAGACACCAGTATTTGTTTTAAATCTGAGTACGGTATTTACTGTATTAACACTATTCTGTATTCTGTAAAGTCTAAAACAAGTTACATTTTGCTGTTACAGTAGAGCCATCATTGCCTCGAAGCGACATCATCTTCTCAAGTCCTGACTCTAAACCTTTATCTCCAGTAGGTCATAAACCTCCTACTGGTCACCCTCTGCCCGTACACAAAGACGTGTACTACCCTACTGACTCACCACCCCCTTCACCCTTACCGTTACCACACTACCTTCGCAATAATACCCTTCCACACAGGCGACGGTATGTTGGTGCAGAGGATCCTCCATCACTTGGTATGAATTACCAAGAGGAAACTGGCGGTAATATCTACATGAACACCGAAACTTCTGGCAGCAATGTATATGGTTGTGGCTCTTACTCTCACTTCACATCAGGATCGCAGCAACTAGAACTCTATCAGGTGGGACAACTGATTATTATTATTATTATTTTTTTTTTTTTTTGCATTTTTATATTTGACATTCCTCTAAGTGCGTCAATCTGTTAGCTTCTTTTTAAGCTCCTGAATAATAATAATAATAATAATAATAATAATAATAATAATAATAATAATAATAATAATAATAAGCTTAATAGTAATCGTAATCGTAATCATAATCATCATCATCCGTCACGAATTAGGCTTGTGTAGACCTGTTTCGGCCCAATCTAGCAGTCTTCTGAAGGGTCTTCCTAACCGTCGATGTACTCTGGGTTGATATTGTATCATCATTTTGAGGATTCTTGAATTATCCATTCGTTTTACATGGTGTAGCCAATTTAGTTTGTATCTGTTTATTTTTTCTTCTACTGACTCTACTTCTAATTGTTCCAATATTTCTTCATTTCTCTTTCGATCTAAAAGAGTACCTTATATCCTGCTGTTCGTCTGAGAAATTTCATTTCCGTTGCTTTGATTCTGCTTATATCTCTTTTCTTTAATGTGCAAATCTCACTTCGGTATAAAAGGGAGGGTAATGCTAGAGTATTATATATTTTTATTGTTGTGGATTTTTGTACTAATTTAGCTTTTAATGTATTATTTATTATTCCTAAAATTCGTGTAAATTTGTTGATTTTCTTATTTTATTTTATTCTATTATTTTATTTTATTATTATTACCGGTATTATTATTATTATTATTATCATTATTATTATCATTATCATTATCATCATCATCAGAAAAGCAGTACAAGGATGATGATAATAATAATAATAATAATAATAATTATTATTATTATTATTATTATTATTATTATTATTATTATTATTATTATTATTATTATTATTATTCCTTTTTAATTTAATTACATAAAAGTACAGCACTTCTTAATCTTCTTAATATGACATTTATTATACAAAATGAAAATAATATCACAGAAGTCATATAAAACATGAGAATTAGCAGATTCCTATGAATAATAGTATAGTATAGTATAGTAGTATAGTATAGTATAGTATAGTATAGTATAGTATAGTTGTGAATGAATATATTCTGGAACTCCTTCTTTACATCAAGAAAAATCTTTATGGCTTCACCAGTAGGATGGATAAACATGAGTATAATACTCGGAATAAAGAAAAACTGGACATACCATTTTGCAGACTATCCAAAGTTAAAAGTAGTCCTAACATGTTGGGCTGTAGAATGTTCAACATGTTTCCACAGGAAGCACAGGAAGTGTCACTTGACATATTCAAAGTCAAAGTGAAAACGTGGCTTCTTAGAAACCCATTCTATTCTGTACAAGAATATTTTGAATCAGAAAATCAAGCTGTTGATATTTTTTAGGTTTCTTTCTCTGAATTGTATTATTATTCTGTAATATATTAGGAAATTCTCATAAATTGTTAATCAAATCAATATTTGTGATCAGTGTGTTACAATTTTCATCTAGATATTAGCCTAATTTTGATAATCTTGACTCTCAATTGTAAACTCTAAAGAGTATTTGTGATCATTTTGTTTTATGTTTAGTGTTGTAATAGAATAATTTTCATTTTTGCACTATAATTTCACACGTGTAATTTGACAATGTCAGTAGCTTTTGCTATAACGACAGCTAATAAATACTATACTATACTATACTATACTATACTATACTATACTACTATACTATACTATACTATACTATACTATACTATACTATACTATACTATACTATACTATACTACTATACTATACTATACTATACTATACTATACTACTATACTATACTATACTATACTATACTATACTATACTATACTAAAGTCAAAAGACAAAGAAATAGCATTTGTGGAAGTGTATCAAACTTTACAATTTGGAATTTCTCGTTAGAGATCTTTCCTTCTCCACTCTGTCCTAGAGTAGTTATCGACAGAATTTTTGTCATCACACTTACCTAGCTGAAGAGGTGGATTGAAGCCGAAACAGAAAAAACGCAAAACAACAAATAGAGCTTACACTCTTAAAATACGTAGAGTTTGATACACCTCCACAAATGCTATTGCTTTGTCTTTTGACTTACATCTTTTGACTTTGCTTTGCAAATCCTTTGAAGTAGTACCATCTACTCAGCAAAATTGTCAATTGCTTTTACTTTGTCTTTTGGCTTATGCCTTTTGACTTTGATTTTGCAATATTTCTGACAAGATTACCGTTTCACGACTTCTTCGTCGTGCTGATGAGAACCGAATAGTTCGAAACCAGAGATTCGCAAACTGGGTAAAAGAATATCGTTACATTTTGTGTATCACAGGTTAAAGCCTTTGGAAAATCCAAAGATTGCAAAGGATAAGACCAAATGCAATCAAAGAATTAAACCTTTGACAAAGAAAACACAAATTGTATTTTAAGAGTGTAAATTCTATTTGTTGTTTTGCGTTTTCTCTGTTTCGGCTTCAATTCGCCTCTTCAGCTAGAGAAGTGTCATGACAAAAATTCTGTCGATCACTACTCTAGGACAGAGTAGAGAAGGGAAGATCTCTAACGAGAAATTCCAAATTGTAGAATTTTTTTTATATTTCGGCTATACTATAAAACCTAAAGGAACAAAACTTTTTATGCTTAATATACATACATTACACTTTATAAACACTATTCAGAATATTAAAATAGCTAATAATTACCTGTAAAAATAATATCAAATTTGTATAATTTTTTACAAACCTATTAAAACATTTACATAATAAAATATACAATTAATTAAATATCTGTATGATTCTTCTACTGGAATGTTTTAAAGACCTACATTAACAACATAGTCTAATATCTTTTATCTATTCTTGCAGGAAATATATTTTTCTTTTTCTTAAATAAAAATTTTAGAAAAAATTAATATTAAAGGTAACGAAGGTTCTGTTCTCGCAAGAGGGAGTGAAATAGATTAAAACTCAAATCCTGTAAGATAGACGACGATGACGATAATATGGTGACTATAACGAGTGAGGAAGAATGGGAATAATGATAACCTTTGATAATATTTGATTGTGAATAATAAAAATATTATTAAAGCAAGGATTAAAAAACTTATGAGGTTATTTATGGCTTGTGATTGCTTTAACAGTAATTTCCTTTTTTTTTTTTTAATATTACTGAGGACATTTTAATCTACATTGGTTAATATTTAAGGCGTAATTTCTAAATTTATAGAGTCTGTAATTTAATATAAGTTTTCTTTTATAGGTTACATTGTTCAAAGATCCTGTATATGAAGATTTTGGATTCAGTGTATCTGATGGGCTTTATGAACGTGGAGTGTACATAAATAGAATTCGTAAGGGTGGTCCAGCAGATTTGAGTACAGTACTACGACCATATGATCGAATTCTCCAGGTTGGTGTTTCTAAGTTTATTTAATTATTAGTCTATAGTAGATATACTGGTACGTTAAAAAATTCATTCAGCGTAATATAAATTAATTTTGGGCACAATGAGCAAAAGGCAGATGGTCATTAATTCCACACTTAAAAAAAAAATATTTTAACAACGTATCACTTTCATCACATTCAAGTTATTTTTATTGATATGGCATTTGAGGAGGTCCATTCCAAACCGTGTTAAGTCCATTGATATATTTCTTTTACAGGAGAGAAGAAAAACTTTTTATATGCCAACTAAGCGATGTAAATTAAAATACTGAAATTATAAATTAGTGGAAGAACTTAATTTATCAGAATCAATTATATTTGAAATCACTTTTACATCAGACTGTCCTGAAGTTCAGAAAATATCATGGATTTAATACAGTTTGACGTGCACATAAAAAAGAAAAAAAAAATTCTTCTTCAATATTTGTAAAAATTCAACGAAAGTAATTATGTAAGTAATAGGTAACACTCCTTGATTTATTCCTAAGTAATATTGAATCATGAAGGTACAATGTTCATTAATGCTAACGATCTTGATCAGCTTTCTTTTTTGTTGAGAAAACCCTTTCCTTGACCCTGCATATATCACGTTCGGGAATTGGACAACAGTAGAAACGACCTTCCCTATGTTAGCATGGTGGTTGAAACAGTGTTAAATCAGGATCCTTATCAATGTTTCTGCAGATTGAAACATGAATACCCTATTGTAAATTATATGATTATTGTAGAAAATAGTTTTTTAATGAAAATAAGTCTCCTAAACACCTATTCGTAATTATAAAAATATATATATAGTAAAAATGTTATACCGAAGTTCACTTTGTTGCTGTCGTGCTGTTTTCTTCTTCACTGTTTTCCTGCTTCCTCTGCTATTCTCACCTATAAGCACTTCTCCCTCCATTTTCACGGAAACCACATGTACAACTGGACCACAATGGCACTGAACTGATACAAAGTTCGACAATAACTCAATATTGTAAATAGGCGCTAGTCTTTCTCAATGCAGGAAACTTGACACGCAACATTACAATGAAAAATACTCGTATTAATTGCTTTTGGACAGAATACGGTTTGATGCAGAATACGGTTTGATGACGCAGAATATCTGCATGGAAATATCATATGTACTTCGGTACATTAAAATAATATATATGATATGCGTAAATCACTTCGTGATTTAAGACGGCGCTTATTCCGTCGGATCCTGGCCAAATAGTCACTCATAACGAGTGCACCTCAGCACATATGTGGACTTCGGTCCTATGTTCATAGACATCTATGACGTAGTGCAGAGGGCGGCCACTAGAGGGAACCCAAGAGTTGGAACTTAATCAGAGACAATTCTGTCCGACGCCGGGGTGGTATCCGGTGTGGCTTAGTGGATAAAGCATCAGCACGTAGAGCTGAAAACCCGGGTTCAAATCCCGGTGCTGAAGATAATTTTTCTCTGTTCCATTACTCTTTCATCGTATAATATAGTTTTCCAGGAACACCCAGTTTCATGCATTCTTTTCAAGGGGATTTAATACATTTAGACCCAAACAGACAGAGCATGTTCAGAACTATACGAAATCATATAAAACTCAATTTCGTCCGTGGATGTACTTAATATGGTTTGAACGGACCTCCTCATTTCTCACGTAACATACCACAAAGAGTATGTCATAATACTAGAGAGAGAGAGGGAGAGAGGGAGAGAGGGAGAGAGGGAGAGAGGGAGGGAGGGAGAGAGGGAGGGAGGGAGGGAGGGAGGAAGGGAGGGAGGGAGGGAGGGAGGGGGAGAGAGGGAGGGAGGGAGAGAGGGGGAGAGGGAGAGAGGGGGAGAGAGGGGGAGAGAGGGGGAGAGAGGGGGAGGGAGGGAGGGAGGGAGGGAGGGAGGGAGGGAGGGAGGGAGGGAGGGAGGGAGGGAGAGAGGGAGGGAGGGAGAGAGGGAGAGAGGGAGAGAGGGAGAGAGGGAGAGAGAGAGAGAGAGAGAGAGAGAGAGAGAGACCTTATAATAAAAGGTACCGTTTGGTTTTAGCCACGTAATTCATTTATTTATATACAGAGTGTTTAAAAAATACGGGACATAATTTCAGGTATGTATTTCCCACATGTAGACAATCAAAATAGTTCATTACAACATGTGTCCGGAAATGCTTTATTTCCGAGTTATGGCCTTCACAACATTGAAATTCACCGGAACGTTTTTCTTTCCGCAGGTCGTTGCCGTCAAAGGAGACATTAAATGGGCACTCTGACAATTCATTCCGAGGCGAAGGTTACATTCAGTGTTGTGTAGTTGTTAGACTGTGCGACATGTATTCAAATCAAGAGCTGGCAGAGATAAACTTCATGTACGGCAAGGCGGACGGCAATGCTGCGCTGTCTCGTCGTTTGTACTAGGAGAGGTACCCATAGCGACAATGTCCAGATCGGAAGACATTTGTGCGTCTCCATTACCGTCTGTGCGAGTATGGAAAATTTAACTCTCCTGGTTTGGGAAGGGGACGACCAAGATCTACAACTCCAGAAGTACAGGAGGAGATTCTGGAGGCTGTGAACATGACTCCTCCTATCAGCACATGAAGGGTAGCGTTGCAAGTCAATGTTCCTCATACGACTGTCTGGAGACTGTTGAAAGAGTATCAATTGTATCCTTATCATTTGCAACGTGTACAGGCCCTGTCACTAGCAGATTACCCTGCACGAGTTAGGTTCTGTCAGTGGTTCTTGCAGCAGTGTGGTGTAAATCCGAACTTTCCTGCCTTATAAAAACCCACGTGCAACTGTTCCATCTCATCACCAGGTGCGGTTCTCCCTCAACATGTGGGCCGGTATCATTAGTGATCGATTAGTTGGACCTCATGTACTTGTAAACAGACTTACGGGGCAGGCGTACACAAACTTCCTGGAAAACACCATACCTCATGTTTTAGAAGACACTCCACTGATCAATCGTCAACACATTCACTTCTTGCATGATGGCGCTCCTGCACACTTCAGTCGTACGGCTCGCCGGTACTTGGATCGAAGGTTTCCTGATCGATGGATAGGTAGAGGTGGCCCAATTGCTTGGCCTCCACGCTCACCTGATCTGAGCACTCTCGATTTCTACTTGTGGGCCCATTTAAAATCATTGGTTTATTCGTCTCCGGTGCCTGATTTGGAATCCCTTCGGAATCGAATTGTGGCATGTTTTGAGAACATACGCAATACTCCTGGAGTTTGGGATCGTGTTCGCAGGTCAATGAGACATCGATGTGAGGTCTGTATTCAACCAGGAGGTGGACATTTTGAACATCTTCTGTAATGACAACGACCTGCGGAAAGAAAAACATTCCAGTGAATTTCAATGTTGTGAAGGCCATAACTCGGAAATGAAGCATTTCCGGACACATGTTGTAATGAACTATTTTGATTGTCTACATGTGGGAAATGCATACCTGAAATTATGCCCCGTATTTTTTAAACACCTGTATATAAAACAAAAACAATATTTCTACATAAGAAGTTTTTGTATTTTTTTATTTTTTGTTAGCAGTTATCCCTTTAACCGAATTATGTATTTATTAATATATAAAGCTGTACATACATGGTGATTTACTACTTTCTGACACCACCACCACCACCACCATCACCACCGTCATTGCCTATTATATTGTCTTCAGTCTCATCATTTACATTCTTCTTCTTTTTCTTCTCCTTCTCCTCCTCCTCCTTCTCCTTCTCCTCCTTCTCTTTCTCCTTCTCCTTCTTCTTCTCCTTCTCCCCTTGCCAGTGATGAGATAGCAGTCAGATAAGTAAGAAGAATTGATTAAACTTTAACAGGAGATTTAGACGGCAAAAAAATGTAGGCCTACCACAATATTATCTTGTTTGTAGACTGAATTTTAAATGAATCTCTGATATAGAACATGGCTAAGATACCTTTCGTACATTTCAGGTGAATGAAACCAGAACCCACGACTTCGACTGCTGTCTGACAGTTCCACTCATAGCTTCGGCAGGTGAGAAGTTGGAACTCACTGTAGCAAGAAACAGTGGTTGTTCATCAGACAGCAAGGTAATTATCGATACCAGTATGGGAGTAATTTAATAGTACCGGTACCATATACCATTTAAATCCTTTGCGATTTTTAAGTTACTATTCAATAATTACATTTTTACTCCTTCAGGGAAGAATTAAGACTGTATTTTTGCACATGTTATTTTACTAACAATAAACAATAAACTTAATAGACTGGCAATTCGTATTGGTGTAACTGTCAATACGATGAAAATACAGGAAGGTTCAGGTTAATAAGCTATATTCTTCTGAGACTGATAAATTTAAAACAATATCAGGTTAGGAACACACGTTCAATAACGTCTTTATTGACGAGTTGTAAGCCATTATATTTGTATTAGAAGTCAATCTCTTATATGGATTTTGGGGTATTACTAAACTTTAATGATTAGACATTAAACGAACTTTTCTTCACATAACTTACTATTTTAAGATAGAATGTTATGATGTAATAGTGTTCCCTCTAATAAACATGGATATGGAATGTACAAATATTTACAATAGACATTTAAACTAAGGACCTGTAGATTATATGAAGCGTAGTTGTTGTTTAGTCAATTGTCCAAAGAAAGGTCTGAACTTCACAAGTGATACCAACAAGGCACCACTTTTGAGGCAACTAACCCAGGTGACAATGGGGTAGGGTGATTAGTTCATTTTCCCCTCCATTGCATACATTGCCGATTAGCTACATATTACACTAATCAGACTTCAGATGCATATAAATAATTTGGCCGTTCAGAGCAGAAGTGGTGTAAATCAAAAATGGGTAATGAGGGTTAAAGTAAACATTCTGAAAATACGACGCAAAGTAGCAATTAATATTCAATTTATTTAAACTATTAGTAGTCAGTGGATAGCACGAAGGACATATTAATTGCTACTTTGCGCTGTATTTAACAGAATTTTTACTTTAAACCTCATTACCCACTTCTGCTCTGAATGGCTCAATTATTGTTTTCCTCCAACACATAACGTCAAGTGAGATATACTGCTTGATAATAGGTGTACATATCAGCCAGAACCTCAGTCACAGGTAGTGAAGCATTATACTTACTTACAAATAGCTTTTAAGGAACCCGCAGGTTCATTGCCGCTCTCGCATAAGCCCGCCATCGGTCCCTATCCTGTGCAAGATTAATCCATCCATATCCTACCTCCCTCAAATCCATTTTAATATTATCCTCCCATCTATGTCTGGGCCTCCCCAAAGGTCTTTTTCCCTCCGGTCTCCAAACTAACACTCTATATGCATTTCTGGATTCGCTCATATATGCTACGTGCCATGCCCATCTCAAACGTCTGGAGTGAAGCATTATAGCTTTGCAATTTGAACAGTTGCATCATCTGTGTGTTTTTTTAGTTGCCTGTTTAACTGCACTGTATCAATTACTAGGTTAGTTAGCGTCGATGTAATTGGTGTTAGCAAGGTGGTATACAGTGAGATGAAGCCTAGGATTCGCCATGGATCGCCTGATATTCGCTTTACTGTTGGGGAAAACCTCGGAAAAACTCAACAGGTAATCAGTTCAAGCAGGAATCGAACTCGTGTCTGAGTGCATCTGCAGAACTGCAGGCAAATGTGCCTGCTGCCTGGGCTCTAATAATCGCTAATGACTTACATCCTCTCATAACATTCCTGATGATCCAGTGACTCCTTCTACCAAGCAACCTTAGAAGTTTAAAACATGATAAGGTAAACTTACTGTATCAATATATATAGATACGTTTAAAATGGTAAGTTATGATATTACGTACTGGTTTTTACTTTTGCAGGATTGTAATGGAGGATTGACATGGCCTGAAGAAGAGGTTGCTTCAATTCAGTGTCCACTGCCAGACAATCAAGGTTCTGGAACAATTACCAAGACTTTGTGAGGTAGTATTCTTGTTCTTGCTGCTATTACTCTCAGATTCTTTCTTTGTTTTTCATTGTCTTTAGATATAGTCAAATAAGATCTCTCTGGAATTTGTTAGCTTGGCAGAGATGAATTTCTTTTCAGAGGTGGGATAGCTGTAAGGCGGAAATCATTGTTCCTGATGATAGAATAATAAGCTCAGATAATTACTAGCGGTGTTTAACTTCTATATGTGCAGAAGTGATCAGTATATTTTGTCTGGGCTCGTCTCACCCAGCAATAGTTTATTTCATATCCCTTGAATTTGCTATGCAGGATCTCTAGCTTTGCTTCTCTTGCCAATGAATCTAGGCTAAGAATTTTTCGTCGTCGTCGTTGTCATCATCATCATCATCATCATCATAATCAATAACTTCACGGATTAGTCCTTTTCTTGATCTGTTCCATTTTAAAGATTTAAAAACGTGATAATGCCGCATAGCTCATCCCACTGACCTGTCTTTCTGTCTATAGCCATAAATTTCATATGGTATTCCATTGGGAGCTCATTCTTGTTCTGTGTTGTAACCAGTTGTTTCGATAAGTATTTTAGTTAAAATGCTTTCGACGTTTAAGTTTTTATCTCATTTCTTGATTAGATTTATGTCATTTATGTACAGAAATTATAAACACTAAAGCTAAAAATGTCACCAAGTACAATAGGACGGATGTTGTGTCCGTTGTAAAGGTTTCTAGACCTAGTTCACAAGACTGTGAAATCTAACAATAGATAATGGAGTGACGCAGACTACAGGATGAATCTTGTAAACCTTGTGCTGATGTGTACCTAATTGACAAGCAAGACTAACAAATTTTTTGCTAGTATTTTGTTTCTTGTCTCGTATGAGTAGGCCTACAATATTTTTTTAATTACCGGTAATTTATTTAATAATATTCCTAATATTATTACAAATTAATTTAAGAATGCACATACAAATATAGGGAAAAAAAGGCGTTGTTATAGAACACAAGAACACAATTATACAAGAACTTAAACATAGAAAATAAATAACTTAAAAGAATTTATAACTTATAACTAATCTAACTTAATAATAGAAGCAAAAAAGACAAAGTCATAGTTACTTTAAAGTTGTCTATTCAATTTTTTTTTCTTCAGAAGGCCTGTTTGGATTAAATGACGTAAAGTTTAGTTAATGGGAGTACTACTACTTAACATCTTAAATGAAACACTAAAATCGCATCAAACTAGGGAATTCAGAAATAAACTCATATTAAAACTTTATTGAATTTTATATTACTTATAAAACATCTTTAGTTCAAGTTGCTGGTCAGATGTAAAATCCCGGCTGTGTACTGAGGGGTAATGTGTTACAGTGCTGACTGGAAAGATTGAATGCTTTCTCATACTCGTAGGATGATGATAATGAAATGATGATGGAGAATTATAACAAAGGAAATAGAACACTACTCTAAGAAAACATAATTAGCCTATTCTATCACTATCTTTGTCAACAATAAATTTCGGTGTTGTCAATAGTGCTTACAGTTACAGGCTTGTCTTTGTATTTGAGTTTGTGGATATAGATCAGGCTGATGGCGTTGAATTTTAAGGACTACAAAATCTTAGCATGGTTTAGTTTTGAGGAAAAAGCTGGGGAGACAATACCATAAATGTACGCCATTTAATCAAACCTGCCTTTGAATGAGAGGGATCAAAACAAATTCACCTGTCATTTCCAGTCATCGACGAAATTTGATTGTACAAGCCAACATATTCAGCTGCCAATGATCCCATTTTACAATGTTCCCACCGAAAAAGTGAATTCTCTTCACTCTAGGCTAACAGCCTAAGTGGTGCTTGAACAATGACATTTTGTAGGTACTCTCAACCAACCACACATTCGCCTGAATTCACAGAGATTTTAACTTTGATTTCTGGCATGGAAAATCTAAGTTATAATTCTTGTACTAAAGGTGGGCCTTATTCATGTAACTGACTGTATTTCTTTATTTCAGTCATCTTGACGTCCTCTTCAACATGAGATGCAGTAAACATAATACCTGTTTGATTTGTGTTTGCTGGCTGAACTGCAACCAGACATCTCCAGTGCAATGTCAATTAAATATAACACTGGAATTATTGGTTCTTTGTGTATTATTGTCAGTGTATATTGGACATGATGAACCTCAATATGATAGAACTACCTCAGTAGATAATAGAAATAAATGCTGATGTACATAACTGAAATCGTGAGGAGAGTATAAAATTGTATTAAGTTGAATTTATTTATTTTCTGACAAGTCTCTTTGTTTTACGAAACTCTGATTTGATTATAATAAAAATTTCTAACCCAGAAAGTAAACATATTGTTTTTTATTTCGAAATGTGAATTGGACTAGAAGTTTACTTGAACTCTTTTTTAATAACATGATTAATTTACAGCAATCACAACAATCGTAAGTGAAGCCAACGTTGGTACGATTAGGAATAATAAATGATGTATACTTCTTAATATGCATTTTCTGCAGTAATTAAGACAACAACTGCTCTGTGTAAATTACAAATAGGCCTACTATGTTTATCTATGTAGTCTTCTTCTTGCCTCTCACAAACCACATTTTTTGATATCCACACAAAACATAATCCAGCTCTCTCTCATTTATTGCTGTTGCTGTTTATTACCTACTAGTACCTTTTCAAGGGAAGTGCTTTATAAAGGTTCACTAATCGAATGGGATTGCTTCTGAGAGAGATAAAGACTGAAAGATTTGTTTTAGATACAAATATGATAATAAAAATACCTGGTTTTACGTCAGTCCTATTTTTCTTTTCATTGGCTGTCTGATTACCAGTATAGAAAATAATTTGTAAACTAGATATCGGTATTCCAAAGCCACAAGTTTCTTTTCCTCAGAAATGTTATATTTAAGGAATAATTCTGTAAATAATAATTATTACTTAGATCTATAAGTCATTAGTACTACAGTATATCTTACACATCAAGAAGACATTTTTCCAGGCAGTTTCAGGATAAAAGCTTTCCAATATTCTGCTTCCATGGTGGCGTAGAGCAGGGGTTCCCAACCTGTGTGTCGTGGAACCCCATGGAGTGTGTCACGAAATTTTGGAATTGAAATGGCATACAAAAAGTCTCTTTACGACGCATTTTTTTTATTTATAGCGAAGTCTTTGAAATGGTACATTTTACTTTTAGACAGACTCAAGAAATGGATTCGGAACATCTCAAAATCTGTGCTTCAGTGGCTGACCATGATAATATATTTGAAAAATATTGGAGTGCAAGAGGTCAAATAACTTTATTGTCAAACACTTGGCATTAGAAAACAACAACTTTTAGACAGACCTTACCAATGAAATGTGGACACCTACAACAATGCTCAGTTTAATTTTTCTGCCTGGCGATAATTCCAATGAAAGTGAACTCCTGCAAAAATGCTTAGTAATTCGTTTACTCCTTCCACTTAGTAACAAACAGAGTTTAGAATCATCAGAACGTATTGGTCAGTTTCGGTATATACGTGTGAGCCGGTGATAGTGCGATTATTTCATCAAAAGTGCTTTATTTAGATTTTATCATGGACAAATTTTTAATTCGAGAAAGGCAATCTGAATCAAATTCTGGGTTAGATTACAGCAGTGCTAATTCAAATAATGTGAGCGAAAATTCCCTTCAGGGTTCACAAAAATGTACTGCATTTCGTAAATTTAGTGATGAATACTTGCAATATAGTTTTAAGTGGCGTAGAGATCAACATAAACAAAATCCCAAGTGTCTTATATGCGGATATGTTTTGTCAAATCAGTCGATGGTGCCGAATAAACTAAAAAGACATTTAGAACTCCCGTTCTCACCGTCATACTTTTGTGAATCAGCATTTTCTACCATGAAAATAGTAAAATCTAAACTAAAGAATAGACTGCTGCATCTTCAACATGATTTACGTGTTGGGCTGTCAATCATAAGGCCACATATAGAGAAATTCTGTGCAACCCACCAAGCGCAGACTTCACATTAATTTAAATAGGTGAGTTTTCCAAAAGATAATAAAAAATCTTTTATCGGCCATCCAGCATAGATAGGTTGGGATTTTTGACACATACCTTTGTTTTTTTCTAATGCCATTCAAGTTGCTGCTTTTTTTTGGTTGCGTATTAACATCGACCTATCTACAACACTGGATATCCGATACTACATAGAAGTTGTTACCAGTGCTTTTCTTCCGGCAGAACGTGCTGGGATGGCATTCTGGCACCTTTTTGTTGCATTTTTCATCATGGAACCGAAATACGTGGGAATAAAATGTTTTTAATACCTTGAAAGTCTACGTAAAGGAGATCAAAAACTACATGATTCACGTGCAGTGAACAGTAATCATCTCCCAGTCCTCTATAAAATATTCTACACAGAGTTCCACCACCTTTTTTGTCCAGAAGAAAAGTGCTGTTTATTATTAAAAACAAATAAGTGTGTCGCGATTCGTGGGCGTGTCATCAGTCAAAAAAGGTTGAGAACCACTGGTCTAGAGGCTAGAGTGCTAGGTTTATAATCCTGTGGACCCAGGTTCGATCCCTGATTTATAACTTGTGTTGGGCAGAAAGCCCGTGGTCCAGCTGACACAGGGGTTTTCTCGGGAGCTCTGGCATCCCAAAATCTCCACCATCGTCTCATTATAGGTGTATTATACGCCAGCTTCCTATGGCGCACTTCCAATGGTGCATCCTGGGCAACGACTCTTTCGGTAACTTGGTTTACACAACTGGCTTCATTAGGATGAATGACGAACAGTTGAGTAGACGCAAGTAGTAAAAAAAAATAAAAAAGTTAAATATTCTGATGTTTTAGTAAAAATAATCATATTTCATATTCATTAGTTCTGGAAAAATTTACTGTATCCAGACGAACAGATGGATGAAGTGTGGAAAGAAAAGAAGAATCGTTTTTTAATCTGGTACTGTGAACTTGTATTTAAGTAAAAATTTCCAAATAGAGACTTTGAACATAATGTTTTCTTTATACTTGGTATGCGGTATAAAAAAGTAAGAAGTTATTATTTCTGTCATTCGTGTTTAATCCACTCATAAATAGGTTATCTTCATAAGTAAGCCTAATACTCTCCCAGAAGAAATGTCTTGTATGAAAAAAATTATGGTTTATTTAACGACGTTCGCAACTGCCGACGTGATATCAATGTCGCCGGTGTGCCGGAATTTTGTCCCACAGGAGTTCTTTCACATGCCAGTAAATCTACTGACATGAGCCTGTCGCATTTAAGCACACTTGGATGCCATCGATCTGGGATGGGATTGAACCCGCAATCTCGAGCACAGAAGGCCAGCGCTATATCGACTATGCTACCTAGGCCGGCTATATCTCGTATGGATTTACAAAGCAGCGCCATAATAAAGGTAATATCGTAGATATATTTTTTATGAGAGTGTGGTCATTTTCATTTTAATTAATTTCATTCATTGTAATCCATGGACCTTCTCAGCTTTGTAGCGGAAACAGTATTTAGTAATTAATTTTCACGTTTTTGAAGCTCATAAGTTTTAAATTATGTTGTTTCTGCTTACGCAAATAATACTTTCAACACCTATTACCAAGATTCGAGATAAAGTGTTCGAATCTTTCTTCTGTTATTGAAAGAATGAGTCAAATTAGTTTTTTTTGTGTCAAGAGTGAATAAGACTTATTCATCTAACTGTCAGTATCATTGTCGTCATTCTCTCATTGTTTCAGTCACCATATCATCGTTAATCTAGGATTAGACTATTTAGTATGTTCAGTTCCAAAGAATCTCTCTATTTCCTGGGTGGTTCAAATCTTATTAGATTCATACATAATTGTCTATACTGTGATATGTGGTTTCTGTTCATTCTTTATATATATATATATATATATATATATATATATATAGTGATGGAGTGTACATATGTACCGGTAGTTAGTATTATATTTCAAGTAAACTTTTCCTCACCCACTTAACGACCCTGTTAATAATATTTTCATTTTTATCACATTTCTTCTTTACATTGATACTTGAAACACAATTTTTGCTCTATAAAGCAATGTAAATAGTTTTATAATAACTTTTTTGTAAAATTTTAGTGCAGTTTTTGTAACACTTCTCATTGTAACTGTACCTGTACCTGATAGCTGTAGAAATTTGGAGAGATTTATTGTATCTTTGGGCTGATCACATTAAACATGACATTTTCAGCATCTAAATCAAGAGACCTGTTCTAATATAATATTATTAATTATTTTTATTTTAAAACATTCTAAATCTAGATTTTTTTTTAACACAATAGCAGGGCCTTTATCTTGTTATTCACCCTGACTCTACAAGCATCGATACCACTAGTGTCGAAAAGTGTAAACCTGTTGGTTCATCAGAGACTTCCAGAGTGTGACACAGGTGACTGGTGTAAGTTGCACTCGTAATGAATGATGATGGTGATGGTGATGGAAATTGTTGGGATGTCGCAAAGGAACCAGAGTACTTTGAGAACATCCTGTGTTGCCTGGACCACAGGGTTGCCTAACACAATTATCAAGTTACAAATTTAGGGTGAAGTGGGATTTTAACCCGGGCCCCCTGGCTTGTAAGCCCAATGCTCTAACACTTAGCCAATGTGGCACATCTAGAAATGTAAGTACTGAACCTGAATTTATTTTGTGATTTTTATTAAATCATTTTCTTTGGCTGCTTTGCTTAAACTGAGAATAACTTCAGAATCAGATAAAGTGATTTGATTGTCCAGTATAATATGTTGAGAAATACACTCCTAATAAAAATGTTTCATTTGCACTCCTCATCTTTTCACAACTTCGATACACACGTTACATATTATTCAAAGTATTTTTTTAGCTTTTATAGTGATTTCGAACTTTACGTTAAGGGAAGTGATGGGAGAAATTACTGTTTTGTACATTTTTCAAGCTACGTCCTTGATTTTTTGTACACATAATCGTGGTGTGACAAGTAATGGTATCGTGAAGTTTCATTTCTGCGAGTCAATTAATTTCTGACTTAATAACAAAAATATTTTTAAAAAATTGCATATTTCAAAGTGAGATAAGCTGCTCAATTTTTCAGTAAAAATCTGATTTTTTTGCAAGATCAGTGACATATTTAAAAAACATCACACATTAGTTTTCCTATTTCTTTACTACTAAAGGGGGGAAAAAAAATGTATAACCACTGCATACCAGTACCTAAAAATAAAAATTTTCCATTGCCATTAAATATATTTCATTTTTTATTTTAAAAAGTATTCATTTAACCATAAAACCCATATGCTATTTTGTTAACCATTGTGTATAGAACATGCAGTTTTTTTTTTTTTTCATTTTATTTATTATATTCCATAGATCTTACATTAGCAATGAAGCTTTAAGATGTGGAACAAGTCAAAATTTTACAATAATACAATTACAATTTTTACAAATTTTTACAATATTTTACAATTTTTACAGTTTTACAATCTTGTTGTGTGTATAGATCCTCTTATAACGTTGCTTCAAATTGAACAATCTTGTCTCAGCATGTGTTGTTGATTGGAATCCTATGACATTTTAAACTTACACAATACTGGTACCTAATTGTGTTTAGTAACTTAGAAAATTGTTGGATTGTACGTGTATTTGATCATAATAACTTCAAATATATGCTGTAAAACCCAAAGCTTTTCTTCTAAATTTGAAAACCAACGCATAAAGTTTTGGTCGCAATGTGACGTCCTTGTTATACATTGTTTAGTCTCCCCATGTTATAACATCATGTCAATATACTCCTCGTGAGGATACATTCTGTATTACTAAGCGATATGCTTATCACATATTTATAGGGGCTTTGATGACTTCCAGAATATTCTTGTACTTACAGCAAACAGGAATTTAGATTAAGTTGGTTAGATTAACATATTTGGTGTGATGAATATACTTTGCTAGTGTTTTTAACACGAATTTAGGTTAGATTAGGTGTGGTCAGATTAGATTACAACTTAAGCCAGTGCTTATCTTATTTATTACGAAAGGTGCAATTTATACTCAATGAAGTACATAGTACTCCAGCAGAAATTTGCATTAGGTTAAATGAGACTAGGTTCGGTTAGCTTTGACTAGGCTACGATAGAGCATAAATAATTACCTAAAAGCATTGATCCCTTTCCCCCACTGCTGACTAGGTATTCTTAAGGAACACAAAGTTGCACTTTTCACATCAGCTGTCCAACATTTCTGTGGTTTAACTTCAACTTCTATATAGCACTCCTTCACAGCTCCAGCAATTCATCGTAGAAAAACTCTTTCAATGGAGATATTTGAGTTTTAGGAGCAGTCTGAAATCACTCGAGGCTGGGTCTGGTGAGTACGTCAGATGTTCTAAAACTCAATTCCTGCATTGGCTTTAGCAATGAGAACTGTTACTGAAGACACTGATATAGAATTCCTTTGGCCAGTTATCCATGCCATTTTGCAAATAATTATCTCTCATGATCACTCTTTTATTATCCCAAAAATTTGAGGTCATAACTTCCTGCAAATATTTTTGCCTTGAACTTGTTAAGAAATGCAGAACCTTGATACTTTTACTCCATATTTTTATAATTGATTTATGGATCATAGTAATGAATCATGTTTCGTTGATAGTTTTAAATCTGTCCATAAAATACGATTTGTTTGTACTGTACTGTTTATTTGTAGTAGATGCTGATAATTAAAACTTATTACTTTTATATTGAAGTGAACATCTATAGCATCCATCTTTCTGTTAATTTTTTCAACACTAATTCATTAGTAAAAAAAAAAAAAAAAAAAACATTGTTAACTTTGCGTTAAGACGAGTTTATTTGCTCTACAGGTTTCGGACTTCAATTGCGAGATCGTTATTTATCGACATACTCTTGAGTAGTTAGTATTCGCTGGCACACCACTCACATGTTGATTTGCACACATTTCTTTGCCACATTTAAACTCTTGACATCTCAGTTAAACATATCATACAGTATGATACTGTATACTGACTTGAACTTTAAAAAATCTTTACGGTGGGTGTCATGTCTTTTTTAGGTAGGTACATTATCATGCTCTTTGCTCGCACTCCATCTTAAGACTATTTATGTACTATGTATCCAATGCTTTGAATTTGAAAATAAAGTCTTTCTTCTCGCCTCTCAGTATTTAGAGATGGAGTCCTTAAATGTTAAAAGTGCATCACATATTAATGTCTCTCATCCATTTAAGTCTTGCGTGATTTGTTTACCATCAAGAACACCGGAAACATACAGAGAATTATAAGCCTATATTGTCAGTTTTCATATACCAGTTTGAGAGCTTTAGTATTTAAATAATTCCAGTTGCTTTGGAAGGGCGCGCAGTAGCATCATTGCATGCCAAAGAATCAGTTAATGTATGTAGCTATTTTCTCATTACACTTCGCCAATGTTTCCATGTCTTTAATTGTAAAGTATGGATGGAATGGAATTTTATCTATATATTTCTGATTAAATTTGTAACTTCTTTACTGTGTTAATATGAGAAATTTAGGCCTTCCTGGCTGACTAGTTTCGAATGATATTCTTCATTGTCCGAACTAGTCAGCCAGGTGAATTCCTCATATTAACAAAGTGAAGAAGTTACAAAGTTAATCAGTGATTATATAAATGTTAAAAGTATATATAGAACAATGAAGAAGCAACACGAAACAATATATAAATACAGGACCACACGCATCAAAATACAGCGGGACTTCACAAGGCTTCAGACAATGAAGAATATCACTTCAAAACTAGTCAGTCAGGTAATTCCTCATATTAATACAGTAAAGAAGTTACAGAGTTAATCAGTGAACGTGTTAAAAGTATATATAGAACAAAGAATATATTTCTATTTAATCCAATTATTGTGTTACAAATCTAAAATATTTTATATATTGTACAAAAGGTTGGATAAAAAGCAATGGCAACAGTTCGATAATTCTGGCATGGCTTTATTCACAGGGGTACAACATTTACCTACCTTCAATATAGTGCCCCGCTTATTATCACCTTTCGCCAAATGTTTGGAAGGTGTCTTACACCATCAGCGCATCCATGTTTCTTGATGTTCCGTATTGACCGCCCTATAGCATGGATAAGTTCATCTCTGGTATTGTACTGGGTCCCTCACTGTGGTTCTTTCAATTTGGTGAAGAGATAGTAATCTCATGGACTCATATCGGGTGACTATAGTGGATGTTACAGAATCTCCCATTGCCAGTGGCGCAAAAGGTCCTTGACAGCATCAGTGGTGTGACTCCTTGCATTGTCATGAAGAATGATGGGGTTCTGAATCACCAAGTGTCGTCGTTTTCTCCTGAGCACTGGACGAAGGTGGTGGTGCTTCACGCAGTCCCTGATAATATTCTTGTGCACTTTGACCTCATTCTACTTCAATTTTGGTGCAGGAACGTTGCTCTAGTTTTGTAAACATGGTCGTAGGGCACTCGCACTATCCCTATGAAAGTCAACGTTCTACACACAGCAATAGATTGACAGAATACTTTCGCCGCTGGCTGCACTGACTCATCTAACAGTCCTTGTTTATGTCCACACAGCTGGCAGCTCTCGAATGCACCATCGCCATGTGACAGCAGTGTTGCCATAACTTTTTATCCAGCCCTTGTTTTAATTTTTTTATTCTTTATGTTTGTTAAGTAATTCTTCAGGATTGGTTCAGTCATTCACGTTCCATTACAGATAGAGTTGTGGATTTGCTTAATTTGATCTATCTTCTGGCCACACTGTGCCTTGGGGTTCACTCAACTAAAAGGAATGAGTACAGTACAATGATACTTCTCTGGGGAGAAAGACAGCCAGCATATAGGACTCACATCCGTACTGCTGCTCAGTGCGTTGTCTCGTGCAGTGAGAGTCTATTAGAGGGCTTCTAATGGGATAGCTTTGCCTTCCTAGTTGCTTTGGAAGATGATACAAAGATATTAACCATTGTACTTTATTTCATTTACTGTGATGTATACATTTTACCAGCGAGTAACTAATTGATGCATGCATCTGTTTATTTCAAAATGTCTAGAATATCTTTTTCTCCTCTCATGCACAACTACTTCACCCTCATTGTAAAATGTAACAGTCTCAAAAAATAAATAAGCTAAATTCTGGTAACTTACTTACCTATACTCTATCTTGACGTGGAGTAATATCCTGATCTTTTATATTAGATTGAAAGGGATAGACCACTAGCCTTTAGTGCTATGTCCATTCCTCAACTATTACATTGCCTCTTACTACTTCTCAATCAGCCCTGTGTTCTCAATGAAATGAATCGGTTGTCTGATTGGAATTTCATAGAAATTGCTTGTTTTGACAAATATCAGAACCAAGTATCGATAGCTAGCCTGAACTAACTTCCCAGTCACAAAGTAGGTGCAGTGCTATTTCATCACAGAGTTGACATCATCTGTAGGATTTATGTTCTGAGAAAACCAATCCTACAGAAGTGTCTTTTTTAATGCAAGATCAACAACCCATCTTAGTCGGTTTCTCCCTATATTTAGTAGTGTCTTGCCTACAGATTTAGATGTCCTTACTATGAAGGACTTAGCGTGCCTCATGCTTTGACAGACATCCACCACTTCAGGTGTTCTTTAGCCCCCCCCCCCCCAGGTCCTTATAACCAGTTTGGACGTTTCAAATGGAATCCCCAGAAGAGGTTCTGGCTCTAGAAATGAATTGAGATCCCCCTCTAATTAGGAAGTCTGCAGTTTCATTTCCTGCGATACATTCATGTCCACGAACACATACGAGATTAACTCTATTATAGTTACTTGCCTTACTCAGGTGAAATTTGCAGACAGTTATACACTAAATTAGACTGGATTTTATAATCGTTAAGAGGTCTGAAAACTGCTTGGCTAAGTGAAAGAATACTGGTACAGGTGTTTCTCATATGTTTTCTTTTTATTTTCATCACACATGCTAAAATAGCATGTATCTTTGCTTGGATAACAGTTGTGCGTTTTCCAAGACTGAAACTAATTAATAATAATTTTTATTCTTGGACACTCACCATTAACTCCAACTCCAGAGCCGTCTTTGATCCTGAATTCATCTGTGAATCAGGTATGACCTCCTCGTTCAAATTTATAATCAGTTTTCCAGTTATATTATTATGGAAAAATGACAGTGAATGGTTTGTCAAATGTAAATTTCGGCGTCATAAAGTCAGAAATAGTCTGGAAGATGGATTTATTGTCCATGATCTCTTCCATTATAATTCTTCATTGTATATGGCATAGAGCAGTTAGGTCTAAAAGTTACATTTCAGCTGTGCTTTTCCCCTCTACATAGGCATGTAAGAGTTGTAATCCAAAGAGTGATTCCCTAGTTGCTGTTGGAGTTTTGCTGAAAGCTTCTGTTATATAATCATGTTCCTTAGCTTTTGAACTAACAAAACAGGAAATACCGGTAGTTTATGGGTGAGAAAGAAGTGCAGTTGGAGGGTCGTAAGTATGACGTTGACTTGTTTACCTTCCTCAGAAAGGATATAGAAATCTACTAAAGAACTTGGGCACGAATGACCCATTCTGTGCCACGTAGACTAGAAATCAACCTGGGAAATCGCAGTGCATGACCAGCTTCATGATGCTGTTGAGTAATGTTGACACACATTTACTGAAATTTTTCTTACACAATATCATGTGCTGGTGATAAATTGCCAACATCATCTTGGAGACAGTAGCGAAACTTACCTTGACAGATTGTGTAGTTACACGTCACTTCGCGCACTAGTGATCAGTTTCTTGTTGTTACATTTTTATCACAATTAATTTCAATTACATCCACTATGTGACAACGGCCTGTGACTGTCAAGAAACATCATGTCATGTCCGGTTTAGTAATTTCAGATAAAAACAAGTATAGTTGATATGGTGGTACTATCACTATACATAAACCAGCACCTGAGAATGTGTGTCTGAAGATTGAAAGAAATTTTTTTTTGTTTTTGTTTTTTTTTTCCCTGAGAGACTCTTACATCACAAATTGTATGTGTACCATCTCCCTCAATATTTACTTTCTGACGTACAGATTAAACCCTATCTGCAGATTCAACTGGAGGACTGTTTACTCCAGATAATTTTACATATAAGTTGCTATATTTAAGATGATGTATTAATTTAGCATTGAACGATTCCACCTACGTTAACAATATTAAATCTGTCCTTACTAGCAAAACATAAATAAATAAATTTATGCACAGGGCACTAGTTATAACACACTGAAGTATAATAGAATAATTTACAGTTGATCGGGCATCAAGTTGCATATCCTGGATGGGTCTTGAATAATGCATAAATGCAAAATAATACAGAGTTTTACAGTCTCTTAAATGCCTCTGCTACACTACAACTCTTAACATTTTCATGCAGCACGAATACAAAAGAAAACTAGTTTATCAAGAAAACAGTTGGTAACAAAACTTTGGAAGGAAAACTAATGCAATATAGTCTAGGATATTATAATTTATTATATTTCATATACAATTTAACTTTATATACTGGTTCCTTAAACAAGTTTAAATGTACACATTACATATTTCATATTTCATTTAAATACATTAGGATGTACAATATATATTTTTGGCATTCGTATATTTAAGTATAAAAATAATCATTCTTTTACATAGTTTTATTAAGTTTAAAGCAAACTGTATGTACATAATAAATAAATACTTTTCTAGTCTCTATAATGAGAGAATGCAAATGAAATTACATTTCCAATGCTTGAGCACCATAATTCATTTAAGTGTTCTCATAGCTGATTAAGCTCTATAGTTCCTATATCGCAAAGATACATCTTAACCTACTTATCAGGACAGTTAAAAAAACACTTCAATTTCTTTGTTATGGACCTCATGCTTTGAGAAAGAGAGTATTATACGAAATAACCCATTACAATGATTTTTAACTATACAGTATCGGTAATAAAATACAGTGCTAGAAATAATACCAAATAAACTTCATGCTCCTAAGAATTAACAAGTTTAAATTATTGCAAAAATGAAGTTAAATGATCTTCTATGTAACGTGAACAAAAAACTTTTCGAGACTAATAACTCCATTTAGATACTGGTCATGGTCTCATATGAATGGAGATATATTTTATACACAGATTATATTTTGAAATTCCCATTCAGTGTTGTATACAGTATACTGTACTGATATTATTTTTGAAAAATGTACGTGTTTATAAAATATTTTGTGTACATTGTTTACACCGATAAAAGTTTGTTATTTTCTACACTTAGTCAATCAGCAATTATATGTCGTTAAATTACAGTATGTCTGCACTTCAACATAGTTTTCAGTTTTCCTTTTCATACACAAATGATACATTTCACTATAAAGATGAACACAAAAATACTACCTGGCAAAGCGAACTTGTGACGTGAAAGATATATGCAACACGCTGTGATATCATCAAATCGAAACTTAAACAGTTGCCTGGTCAACTGTAATGCTCTGACCTACAAGGCCAAGTCGGGAGTTTGCTTTGCCAGGTAATAGTTATGTATTAAATATCCTAACATGAATCACACTGCATAGACGTACACATTAAGATAAATTATTCTTGTCCAACATAAATGAGAATTGTTTAACAATAAGTGACATAGCTTAGCTGAAGTTTAAAATCTATAATACGGTACATTATTTTTAACATGTCATTTATCTCTTGTTTTCCTTTTTTGTTTTTTTTTTTGAAGGGGAGGGGGAGAGGAACGATATTAAGAGATCTCCAGGTACTAAAAAAAAATTTCAATACCAAAACATACATACTAATTATCCAGTCACACTGTAAAATTTCATCTAAAATTGAAGCAGAATAAATATATAGCAAGACTACATTATTTTAATAAAGGATGACAGTGCAAATAATAAATCATATTTGAGGTATGACACAAGAAATATTAGTTCCTATTTTATAGCAGTGCTTAGTTTAAAATAAATTTTACGTTTCGAACCCATCTATTTGTACACGTGAAATACATTGGAGAGCGATATGATGTAATTTCAGAGTTTCTGAAGTGTGAATTTTACAATTCTTATGTACAAAGCGTACTTGATTTTATGAATTCTTAGTAAAATGAGGTCATTAACATTTAGTAACTACTCTAATTAGTGTACTGAAATTTAAATTTTAACTTATATAAAACTGTTATGAGTTACTGAAAAAATTTTTAAAAATTTTCAGCACATTAAAGCAAACATTTTATAATTATATTTGTTATAAAAATTTACACTACTGGTTAAATAACTTTTCAAACATGAAAGTTTCCGAATAAAAAATTTAGGCCATACATTCTACAAACGTTTATGGTATCATTTTTTTAAATAACGACATGCAAAAAGAAAAACAGCAGTACTAGTACCTCAAGAAGAGAAACCTTGACAGATCATCGAAATAATGCATAGTGATAGTTTCAAAAAGAGCAATTTCTTTTTACAATCTAAAATGTGTCAAGTTTCGAAGATATTTTCATTCCATACAATGTAACGAAGAAATCAAAGGATAATTTAAGTACATAATTGTGTATATGTTGACTTACCGAAATTGCAATGATCATTTTGGGATTACTGTCATTATTATTGTTGTTGTTGTGGGAAATTTGTGAATTTACGATCTGTCAAATTTAATGTTGGTCGCATACAGTTCCACACCAGTTTACGTAAAATATCAGTTTCATTAGATTCTGCGTAAAATATATAATGAAAAAGTGTGTGTGCCATTTATAAGCTATTACGACCAGTTCATTTTCACTTAAGGAAGGTTATTGATGTTGATTTCAATTATCTTTTAAAGAATATGTTGAACTCATGAATTTTCACTATGCCTCGTAACTGAATGAAAATAGTTTTTTTTTTCTTTTTTTATTTCCATACTTTAGTATACATTTATTTTCAGGTAAAGTAAGTCATTAAACACTTGTTTATAAAATAAGTGACACTAAGTAAATGTAGCTTTGTTCAGTATACTATGAACAATCTGATACAATAGTCATAAGTTCTTTCAACTTTAGGTTTGGATTTCAAAAGGTCCTTGTACAATTATGTAATCCATGCGTCAAAAATTAACATTTATAAAATCTGTTTAGATTTTAGGTACCGGTACATTTAAAAATACTATAAGAGGATATGTAAAGTAAAATAATTTTCAGCAACATATTCAGTGTCTTACATACTTCAAACGAACAGCTATTCTAGACCTTTACCCGAACTTGTTCAAGCCGAAGGTAAATGGAGAATCAATTATTATTTTCAAGGCAAACTAGTTAGAAAAGTTGCCTAAGTACCAGTAAATATAGGAGTGTGTAACAGTTTCTGAGTGAAAATAAACTCGAATTATGCATTAAAATTTTGTAGACTCTACACATTCAAATTTTGTAATAAAAAAGAAGATAAAAAATGAGTGGAATTATGAATATTTCGAACACAATTTAGTCAGGAAAAACAGATTTAATACCAGACTATCTGTTCAGTAAAAGGAGTGAAAATATAAGCCAAGAGAGTATTAAAAAAACGTAAGATAGATAGGATCAATTGATGCTACTATGTCGACAGTAGGAACAATTCCCGTATTAATATATTTAATTTAATAGTCTGACCCAATATTTTGGGTTTGCCTTGCGACACAGAATAGCTCACAATAAAATTTAAAATGAAAAATTATATAATCAGGTTTCAAACAAAAGAGATTACGACATAAGAAAAATAAAATAGTACAATTTAAATTGAGTGTATACCATAAAGATGCTGGTAAAATATCGCTACAGAAAATTTTATTATGGTGGTGACAATGGCATCTTGAAGATCTCTCTTCAGCTTGTATTTTTCCCTCCACTTTACAAAGGTTTTCGGAATGGTGCCTCTCGCTCCGAAGAAGAGACCGGTAACTGTGATTTTTTCAGTGTTGTATTTCGCTGATAGGTACTTAATTGTGGGCTCGTAGATTTTCTTTTTCTTTTCATTCACTTCAGATAGCTGAGTGGCTGAGATTTCAAATCTGATCGCAGGAACAATTATTTTGGCTGTCTTCCTATTCCTATTTATAGCTATGATATCAATCCTACGATTGCTCCCACCATCAACAATACAATGAACATCCTCGTAAATGTCTAGATACCTGTACAATAAATGTCGCCAACTAATAGGAGACGCTCAAGAAAATTCTGAAGTGACTTATACCAAGATGGGTATGTGACCTATACTGAGATCAACGGCATTAACAAAATAGTAGCCACCATATTTTCCTAGACTGCCCATGGCCGTTTTATATTTCGTCTTCCTATTGGTTAATAAAAATTTGCTTGCCATATCAGGGGCCATTCTTTCAACTTGTCAAATATATTAAATTTATTATATTCTGAGCTTTTTTACTTCACAGACTTCTTAATTCTGCTCTGACATCACTGCTTCTAACTTCATCGCTCAGTTACTCTATTACCGCTCTTAGAAATCCCACTTAGAGTTATTCAGTTATCTTTGTCAACATTCATAATTCACTGCTATTAAAGCATACTTTTTATATCACATTTGAAAATCTTAATTCTATACAAGCCGAAATATATAATTCATGAAGAAAATGAAGAAGCAATAGTAGTGTTGATTATTATATGTGTATAATTATTTTTAGAGGAGGTATTATTTGAAAATATAATCTAAGAAAAATTATGTTGTACATGAAATTAAATTTTCTACAGACGTTTTTGAATAATAAAAATAATTGATTGATAAAGAAATTATTTTAATTTAATTTAGTATAGACAGAAAATTTCATATATTGGTATATAAATAAGTTCACTGCTTTAATAAAAATTACTGAAGGCAATGTGAAGAAATATACATAAAAATATAATTCATTCATGCAATTGCATCACACAAACTCACTACAAACGAATTCTGATAAAGAACGTGTAAAATTAATTTACAAAAAAATATTTTAATGTATTTCTACATGTAGTTTGGTACTATCAGTATTTTTGAAGACGAACATAGCAATTATATTTACATAATTACAATACGTGATGTGGTTACTGCATATGTATTAATGTAGAAAACAAACTACTTCCCTTCAATAGAACTTTTCTGTGAGTTTTATATTTCTCGCGCAATATAAACCTGTACGATCTACCCATTCCTAACACTGAATAATTCAAGTTTTGTAATTCTTCTAAATACTAGGATTCAATTTTACAATTAAAGCCATTTTAATCTCGTATGTTTCATTACACAAAAATACCTAATTTGTATATCAATGTAAATGTAAGATTAAGATAACTATTTTATACAATGCATAGATTAACCATACTGTTAAACTTCTTTGGATTACATTTAAATATTAAAGTAAATACTGATTTTGATCTTAAATTCAGAAGTGTGAACTCAGAAAACAAACATCTCTCTTATAGTAACGTAAATTACCTGGCTACAATCCTGTCAACAAATGATATTATTTTAATTTCTCTTCGAAAAATAAGATTAATTTTTCTTCTGCACAATAATATAGTTATACTTCTGGCGCATTGTTCGACTTTCCACTTTGGTAACACGGATTCGAATCCTGCTAGCTCCAAGTGGAATTTGTGGTGGACAAAGATAGTGCACAGTGGTAAGTTTCTGCAAATTCCAATCTGTTAATTAGCCCAAGCAGAAATCGATCACACCCGAGCACAGCTCTGGATCAGAAGACAGGCACCTTTGCCGACTGAGCTACGTCGGTGGCTGGGGATCACCTTACCAATGCTACCATCAGATTATAGCAATATGAGTGGCGCAATCGGTCTTCTGCAGTTACCCATAGAGAACGTACAAAACACATTTTCAGAGACTTACAAGCTTTTGCTCATTGTTACTACAATAATTTAATTTCTCCCTGTAGTAGTCTTCATATTTATTATTTAAATTTAGTGTCAGACCTTTTCAAAACGAGTTTCATTTCCAGTATTTTAAAAATATTTGTCTTATATTATTGGAAATTAAAGGTATGTAAGAAAAAGACAACATTTAGACAGTAGTCTTTTTATTATTATTATTATTATTATTATTATTATTATTATTATTCATATACCATTGTGAACTCCCAATTTAATAACTCACGAGCCGCCACTGCATTCACCTTCCTCTAAATCAACTATATAAAGTACACAATATTAAAATCTTTTAGTTTTTATAATACTTGATTTTGTCACAACTGATTTTAATTAATTTTTTTTAATGGTATATTATTAGTTTAAATTCAAGTTTTGTTGTGACTACAGTTTGCTTAATTGTGAGAAATTTCACTTTTTATACATATTCTTTTCTTTGCAAAAGAGATGCCCTATGTTCCTAGTCCTAATATCCTACCCCACTTTTTTTCGGGTGTCGGGGATTATAAAAATCGCAACACACATTTTTGAACATTATAATACTTTTCAATATATCGTATGACAATGCAATAAAAGTAAAAGTATTCCATCTTACAAAGAATTTTTACAAAATTTTCTTATAAAGAAATAAACAGTTCTATTTTCTTTCTCAGAATAGGCTATCATTATTAATGACACGTTGCGAACAAACCTTGAACTAACTACACAATGTAATTTTATCTGCTAAAGGACAGTGCCATAAATGGCTTATCTACTTCAGCTGTTGTGATAAACAAGCTGTTTTTAGAAGCTACACTTGTATGGTAATAGTGTATTTGGAAAGTGTATAAGAGTTTTCTGTTAAGTGTTAAAGCAACATTGGAAAATAACTGCTATTACTTTGAGTGTCTATATTCAAGCTCTTCTGCATTTGTCAATTTAGGCGAAGCAATTGTATAGTACTTATTCAGTTTAAAGATAAATTTATTATACTTTTTCATGTTGTTCTATTTAACTTATGATGGTAGTCTTAGAACTTTATATAATCCCACTTGTATATTTCTAGCGAAATACAGTAGATTTCTGCTTTCTTTAACTGAAGCAAAGTAAATTCCATCAACTATCCGAATAATACTGTGAAATAAAACAAAAAAAAGAAATCCATATATACCTTATAGGTGAATTAGACCAGTGGTTCTCAAAGTGAGGTCCAAGGACATCCAAAGGTCTCTGAAGCTCATTCTGGGGGTCTGCAAATATTTTGGACAGGAAAATTTTTTCCTTCATTCAGAAGGATTTTTGTTTCATTTGGCAATAATGTCAGAAGAGCACTGCCCTTTCTTGGTACAACTTATAAATTAATTCGATTGTTGTTGACAGTCTTTGTATGATTAAAGTTATTATTTATTAAACAGGATAAGACTGTAAGTTTAAACACAATAGCCACAAACATTTTATAATTTGATCAATAATGGATCGCTGGTTTAAACATCGTCATAATACGGACAAGGATGTACTCAGAGATTATGATTCGTATTTTCCAGTTTCTAATTCTAACACTATATGGATTCAAAATCTCTTTATCAGCACGGAGACTCACAATCTCACAGAAAAGGAGAAAGATTAGCTTATTGGGTGGAATGCATGAAGTTGTATTACCTTTTGCTTTGACTGTAGAAGATACTAGAAGTAGAAGTATATACTTTGTTTTGTATGCATAAACCGATACTACTACTACGAAGTATGTACTATGCGGCAGTAGTATAACCTATCAAAAGTATTTGATTATATCGATTACACTGTTCTGCATTTCAAAACTTATTTTCTGTTGTTTTCAATCTGATCGGTGATTCTAAACGGAATTTTTGTGCTGAATTCGAAAATAATCTCCATTTTCCCCCCATCATGTCAGGTTTTTAGACAATTCATGAATAACCAGAAATGAAATTATAGTTTTGTGAAACGTCATAAAAAATATTTTCAACAAGAGTTTTGTGAGAAAAATGCCACAATTTCTTGTTTGCCACTAATTAATCATTAATGAATATTAATTGATAATTATAAGCACTTTCATAATCTTTCCTCAATATTGCACTTCAAATTTTCTCCTCTTTGACCTCCTCACATGTTGTTCAGAGCAGCCCCTTTTTAACATCCAGCAATAGATCGCAATGTTTCCATTATGAAGTAAAATACCTTTAAGACTTTTCAGAGAAGAATCTATGAAGAACCTCCACTCTTTGGAATTATAGTTTGTTGTAAGATTTTAAGACGGCAAGGATATCTTGGTAATACACTAAATTTTCTTCTTCAGCAAAAAAAGAGACAAGTTCCTTCTCACGATGCCTATACAATGAAAAATATGTACCCTCAGCCAATATTTTCTTTTCTTTTAACCTAGAACCTAATAGTTCTGCTGATTCTTTAGGTAAATTTAAATCCCTCACTAAATCATTAAGCTCATTTTGATTAAAACATCTATCATCGCCAGTACTGCCTGGTTCATAAGTATGATCCACTGGAGATTCAGTTTCATTGCTACTGGATGCAGATGACAATGTATCTGATTCAGGGTGCACCGGAACGGGAATATCAGGACCATGAGGTACGGGCCGAATGGCAGAGGGAATGTTAGGATATAGAATATCTGTCTTGTTTTTAGCAGTATATCCAGCTACCTTAACTATACAAAAATAACAATCGTCTCCATAATTTGTAGGTTCCCTCCAAATCATAGGGATACCAAAGGGCAATGATTTCCTTTTTCCATTTTTCCAACTCCTCAACTCAACACAACTACGACACACTTTATGGGGGCACCAGGATTTGTCCTGGCCTCCTAACTTAATGCCAAAATATTACAAAAGCTGTTGTATTCTGTCTCTGTTTTACCAACGTTTATGACCCACATATGTAGCAAAACAAATTTGGATCATTTACACAACCACGTTTCACATTTCTATGAAACAACACTATTAAGTTGTACTCTCGCAGAAAAATGAGAACTCACACACTTCACTTTTACACGACAACCAACAACACAAAACTGAACCTCTAATTTTAAAACAACTTTTAAAAGGGGATAGGATAGGTTTATTATCTCAGTAAGGAAATCTATATCTTCATAAGCTGGATTGCACTTCCATATATAGGCCTATATACATATATATATATATATATATATAGGGACCGTCTGTCATTTCTCTAATTCATTGTTAGTTTTAATAGCAATCTCTAATAGTAAATATTTCCTTCATAATTTTTTATGACCTGAGACACTAAACATTTCAACTTCCTGATGACGTTGGGTGCAGACAGATAAAAATCTCGAAGAATAAACAACGGATGTCTTAACCTCACTTCATTTTAAGGGAGAGGATACAATTTTGTACATCCCTTATGGGCGGATATAGTTAGTAGATTTTAATAAATATCAAATACAAACATAATCAAATATATTATGTCACATTTTAAGTAATAAAGTTTAAATTATAAAATGTCGTGCCTTTTTAATAAATGAAAAGCACACTGTAATATTACTATATTACGAAAAATATTGAAAAAATAAAATTTTGAATTGTAAAAAATTCTGACGTATGTGAAAACGGATTTCAGTTTTGCAATCAGTGTAACATTGTGGTTCAGAAACGCTAATTTATTTCAAAACAACAAAATCCATGCAGAACGGTGTTATCGACAGTAGGTACTTCAGTATTATTCACTAAGATTTGTTAGTTTTCACCTTCCATGTATTTATGTTAATTTCTTGGTGGAAAAATTGATTGTTGCCCTCAAGATCTGGTTAGTTTAACAAGAAAAGGGACAATTACGACGAAATGAGAAGTGTGGAAGAGAGAGAATGAGAACAATTGCAGTTTGTTAATCTATTAAAAGAGTACCCAGCATTATTAAACAAATCGCAAACTCCTGCTGTAAGAAGTGATGAAGAAAAAGCCATCCAGGTTTTGAAAGTTCAGTTGGAAGTTTACAGCAAGAAAAAAATTGGTGAAAAGCATTTTATGAAGAAAATAAATAACATGAAAAGTAAAGTAAAGTAAAGTAAAGTAAAAATCAGACAGGCCCAAAATGTTAGTCATTAAATTTACACGTAACCTAAAATATTGTATGCACACAGAGTTTTTTTTCACGTAAATTAAATGTATTATAAATACATCATAGAATCATTCTGTTAAAAGTATATTATTTTAAATAACAACAAAAAACAGAATTCTAGTTATCTCAAAATCAACATTTCGGTAATCCATTACAAAAACTGATCATAAAACATTTTTTATTTGTAAAACCTATACAACTTCTTATAATCTGATTGTTTTCGTCTTTTCATGCGAATTTGCATGAATTCTGCCATATTAAACCGTACAAATGCTTGTGCTGAGCTAACAAAGTCTCAAACAGGGCAGACTACGATTTTTCTTAGTTTACACTTAGAAGTAGAAGTATATACTTCTTGTTATGCATATAAATAGTGGTTTAAACTACAAATTCTAGCATAAGCTAAACACAGCCTTCCAGATCAACTTTCTGCTATGCAGGAAAAAAATTACTACGAGTTTTTATACATAAAGACCGTACTATATATTACGAAAATCTTAGCAATAGCATTTACTTCAACTTTAAGCATACCAGCCACTGAGTTATCGTGTGACATTGCTTGAAAAAACGTTTAAGTGACTGTCACCTTATCTTTATTTTTGGCTGGAAGTTCATGCGGAACATAATGAACTCTCACAATAAGCCTTGAAACATTGAATACCGTTTCCCATGACTTCCTTGTGTGAGCAGGCATTTTCTACTCTTTCGTGTATCAAAACTGTTAAAAGAAACTGAGTGAATGTGGTGACAGACTTGAGATTAAACATAACTAACACTGAACCTAAATATAAAGACATTTTAAGCACAACACCAGTTCTATCAATCTCGGAAAATTTTAAAATATACCGGTACTTGATTTCTTTTTTCAAGACTATTATACAAAGAATGTATTGAAAGTAGGGTATTGCTTTACTGTTTTTAATATCTACTCTGCTGTATATTAATGAAAACCATCTACTTTTTCCAGAACAGTATTATATTATTTATGTTTTGTTTAATCAAAATATAGGCCTACTACTAATAACGATTCAATTTTAGAAAATATAGCAGAAATACCACTACTAATATTCACTTAATATTAATTCCAAAATCTAACCTACCCATCATTCCATTGACGACTTTGAAAGGGTCCGTGAAAATACTGATCTATGGGAAGGGATTCTGCAGTTCAATAAGTTTGAAAACCACTGATCTAGACTGTATGTGTTTCAAATACATTTTTCTGAGAGTGTTTACTTATTGAATAGGATGATGTCACAGAAGTTAAATAAGTTGACATATTCCGCCTAGGTACAGTACTTGTTTTCTTTTGTGGGGAATTAGATCTACAGTACTACAAAAATAAATAAATAAAAATGTTACAGAACAATGACGATATAACAGAACTTTCTTTGATACAGAAATGTGCTAGAACGCAGTTATATGAAGTTTTGGCATGATTTGTATAGGTTAGAACCAACATTTTTAATGTATTGAATTGTTCTATTGAAAGCTTGGATGCGAGTTGCCTGCCAGTAAGTTGAAGGGTGACATCATGCATTGTTACTAGGGAATTAATGTTTCTGTTTTGGTTTTGTATAGTACAATCACTTCTGGATATGAGTAATTACTTTCAATACCGGTATGTGTTACATATACATTTAAATTTTACATGTTGCAAATATACTGTACACCTTTTCAATTTATATTTTCTAAAAAAGTACTTAAAGTACGGTAATAAAAATTATACATTCTCAAATTCATCAACTCTCGATGTGTTATCTTCTGCAGTGTCACTTCTGTGGTTTTTCATTCCAATATCTCAGAAGATACATCAAGTAATTTTATCGCTGAAAGAATATTGTTTTCGACAAGAATGCTCCTATAAATTATTTAATTAAATCCAACACCTTCGATGAATCTTATCAGACTTGTAAAACTAACTTGGAAATTAATGTATTTTTTAATTTTACTAACAATCTCTTTATGGCTGGCACATAAAAGTTGGCAGAACATCAAATTGGGTGATTTTTTTGGGGTGAAGTTATACTCTTTGCCGAAATACCAAATGTCCCTTGATATCTTTCAATATTCTTCAAACTGAACCGACATGTCATTTGCTTTGTTAGCTCTCTTTTGCACTGCCTATTTTTTTTTTTTTTTTTTGGTAACATATTGGTGAAAACCTTTCTTTTATCTTTTTGTCTTTCTTCATAAAATGAAGTGTATGAATAAAAAAAATAAGGTAAGATTGTAGTTTGTCCCAAATAATTTTCAACGTTACATTGAATATTAAATTTTCTGGCTCTGAAAATGTAATATTTTTCCTTCTAATTTTGAAGGAACAGGACGTAGGCCTATATTTGTAGTAATCACACAACTTCACAATAAACTAACGCAGGTAATGACACATAGAAACATCTCAACGCGATTTCAGTACAGATTATGCTGTGTAGTTCAGGCAGCATATTCGTAAACTAAAATGAAACATGCCTTGTTTTCTCGAAACTACGACCTTTGGAATGCAATAACAAGGCTAGCAGAGTTTGCACATTGGGTTTCAAGGTGAAGGACAAACTTAAAAATCGGTGGAATTACCTATACTTTGCTGTAAAAGTACAGTTTGTACAATTACAATAAAAATGAAAATACATTAACAGGTTGTGAAATTAAGTTCGAAAACAGTTAGCTATACAAAATGGGACTCAAAAGCAAAATGAAAACAACTGTTCTACAATAGAATCTGATCTAAAATTCTTTTTTTTTTATTTAGAACGCAATTACATTTGTCTATTGATAATAATTATGCAGGTCTAATGAATAATTTACTTCTAAAATTAAAAATTAATATAAAATCGATTACATCACAGATTTTATAATAGTGTCACTGCATTATATAAAACAACCCAATTGTATCTACAAATTAATATTGAGTATCATTCTTGAACTCTGTCCCTGATTAATGAGGCCTACAAGAAAAATTTACCGACTATCTATTTCCCTTCTCACTAGTTCCCCGTCTCTGCAAGCATCTGCCTAGATTGAGAACGAAGATGCATCTGCAGAACAATGTCTCTTAAAAACACAGAAGCTTATGATGGTCTGAGCAAGAAATAAAATATAAAAACAGCTAACCAGACAAATACACTGTAGTGCACCCAGTACTAAACAGCAAACGAACATTTGAAATAAAAAATAAATCATCCACCATATTTTGATAACTTCTGTGCAGTGTGGTTATGTGTTTTAAAATTATTTTATAATGTGTTTTAATTACCTTTTTCCTCAGTATCTCACATTAAGTGAGATAAATTTCTCGATTATAGCTATTTTTTAAAACTTAACTAACCATTCAATGACGTCAATTTGTCTGTCTTTAACAATTTCAATTTTCTTTATTTTGATACAAGCAACAATTTCGTTGATGGCTGTTATAAATCTCCAGCTTCCAAGGCAAACATAAAATATCGTAAGTTAATGTGTATACAGATATGACGAAATACCATGTGATCAAATATTTTCGGCCTTTCCCACCAGTCAATTTGAATAAATGACGTCATTGCTAGTTAGTGAGCCTTGCCTTGAAGGGTGCAGTGTGGAGGAGAGAGTACTTTGCAACCAAGCGGGTAGTTCAAGAACTAACACTACCAATATCGCCAGTCATTTTGTCCATTGCCAGCAAGATGGAAATCACCATCGGGCACCATATTTTCATGGTTGACGCTTATTTCTGATCTAAAAGGATAATCCAGGGAGAATATCATTATGATGTGGGTCACTGTGTGAATGAATTTCGCCTCTCTTACTCAGAATTTCAGCAGGTACCCAGAAAAAACATTACAAGGACAGTTAAGAGGTTAGTTGGATGTGTTGTAATCAGTTTGTAATTGTCATACTACTCGTAAATTCTTTCTTCATAATGACTTTTTTCAGTCCCCTTTTTAATGATCAAATTTCTCCCTTTCTTACGGTTTTAGCCTTTCCTTTACTCATTTACCAATCGGGCAGGTAGATATTACGTAGACCTAAGGTATTCATCTAGGTATTTTTATTGTTTGAACACAGTACCGTATTTTGCTTGTCATAGATAGAGCGCCCTCTTTTGCGCGACTGGCTCAGTAATCCAGAGAAATAAGAGGACTGGGCGCTCTAAACTTACAGACATTATCATGGACATAATACGAGGACGTATAACAGAGAGACCACGGACATCACTGTCAGCTCAGTCGAGAGATTGGGTTGTCATATGGCTCCTATCATACGGCAGTGAAGAAAGTAATGAAGCTCTACTGATACAAAATAATACGGCTTCATGTGTTGAGAGATCCTGATTTGCCAGCCTGCATCAACTTCTGTACTTATTTTTTGGAACAATTTGAGGCTGCGGACGAACAAGACATGTTTGAGACAACGCTTGCGGTTCAGTACGCCTCTCACAATGGTATGCCTACCATCTCACAGCACTTGTAAGACTAACTCCAAGTTACCCATCAACGAGGTGTTGAGACCTCAGTGCGTAGAAACACGACATTAATTAAAACTGACTGGCGGGAAAGGATGAAAATATTTGATCACATGGTACAATTCACAGGTTAAGATAAAATACTTTTCAAATTTATAAATAAGGTAACTTTTAACAAATAATGAATACATATAAAATAATTCGAGCTCAGATATGTACAATATGACTGTTGTACTTAATTCCACATGGTGATTATTATTGGTTTTTAAATAATTGCTGTAATAACAGTCTGTAACACTATCACAAATACAAATGTGGAACTTTCAACAATGGCAAGAATTACACTAGGTAGTAAATTAGAGTGTTATCAGGGGTCGAAAAATGTACCACTTCAAATAAAATGTTTTAGAAGTATTCATTATAATTATTATGTTTATGACAAACTGAAGGTTACAGTAACACTGAAAGTAAAAATTCTGCATAGTAAAAGAAAGAACTTGATTACACTACAAAAACTGAGAATAAGGCTCCATGTATTCATGTATTTACAAACGAGATCAGGTATCTACAATTGAATGTTATACTCGTATAAGAGCAATACATGAATTTCATAATTCTTAAGACAAAAATAAATTACAAAAATAATTATACGAATACTATACTACTGTGTAGCATATCTGCTCATCTGTATGTAAGTATAATAAAAATAATTACTAATTTAAAAAATTTGAGATTAATAAATTGTCTTATACATACATATTAATTAATTAAAAAAACTTATGAGCATCTTTTATTAAAACTCCATTTGAATCTCGTAATGTAGGCCTAGTTATAGTTAGAGCCTATATAATGCATTTCGCATATAACATTTTGAAACATACGAAAAATTATGTCTTGCTGGGCACTATTACATGCATTTGATCCGATCTTCGCTTTCTAAAGCTCACATTAGTAATATTATTTAGTAATCAATAACATCTTAATGGTAAAGTCTTAAGACACAGAACATTTTCAATGTACAAAGCATTCGAAGTGACATACATTTCGCCAAGGACAATCGGAATGACTTTCACTACTTACTGCAAGACCAGGGAACAAGGTAATTTATTATTATAAGATATCTTTATATGAATTAGAATTGCATATTAGCATGCTTATTTCTGAAATCTAGTTACAAGAGTGATCAATTTAAATGTGAAACATGTTTATCGTTTTTAATTTAGTATTACTATTTTCTGGAAATACAATGAAGTGTGTGTTCTATGTCCTCATTGAATGTTGACAATCGGTGTTCACACGACTGCCATAATAAGAGTACAACTGTTTCAAGACAATACCTTTACTATTGAAAATGTTAAAATACTGAAAATTTAATATCATGCATAATTTGTCATTTGGTGCAAGGATCTACTTAATAATAATTTATTGTGAATCTAGTCAAAATGTTTTAATTACCTTGTATAAAAAGTCATCGGCTTATTTATATGAACTTTCTTTTTCTTGTTTTACATTTAGGGGTTACATCTCATGCAACATAAATCTCCAGCCTAGGTACAGGACTAAAATTTTTAATCACAATGGCTCCCTAGGGAGATCGACATAATTTTATCTTTAATACTCCAAAATGATAAAGTTATCAAAAAGTTTACACCACAATTCAATCACCAGGTGAAATTTTTAAATAAAAGATTTTAACCTCTGCCTGCTTTACATGGTAATATTAATCCCATATGAGACAGATAACTAATTGATTTATTCCTACCTGCCAATTGATTGTAAGAGATCTTCATCTTAACAATGATGCACATTTTATAATTTATGTATTCATGAGGTTCTGTTTTTGTCATACCATAGGACATATAAAAGAATTTTTGTTTTCTCTCTTATTTCTAGCAGTAAAAGAAACGTAAATTATGAAATTAATGCATAATGTAATTTGTCAATGTTTTTTTTTTTATTTTATATGTATCAAAGCTGAAAATTGCGTATATACATGAATATAAATATTATTTCCCAATATTTAATATGTTAAAATAAAGACAGCAACGAAGAATTATAAGTACTTCCTCATTGTATATTTATACAGTAACTAACGGAGCATGTTTTGAAATTGTGTCAAATAGATGTCCAGAATTACAACTTGCTAATTTATTTCTGTCCGAAAATTCACGAACTGCAAATATTTATGGTCAAAATATGAAATTAGTCACCTTGCGAATTGACTGAGTCCTTAGACGTTGATGATTTCATTGGTCACATAGCGAAATTTCAATGAGAAAACTGGTCTGATCAGTCTCTGGCCAATCACAACGCAAATTGGATGTAAGTATGTGGTTAGAAGTTTGATATCAATTTTTGTTACATGTACAGACATGCTTCTTGTCATTTTTGTGAATTACTTGACGCATGTTTCTCAGTGCAATACAGGACATGGATTAATAACAATTACACAACATTTTCGGTATTATATAATTTTGACATCAATTTCTGCTACATATGCAGACACATTTCTTACTATTTTCGTGCATTAGACCTATTTGATATGTATTTCTCAATGCAATACAGACTATGGATTAATAATAGTATTATATAATAAAACTCCTGTGCATTCTGGGAATTAGTGCCTCATTCAGAATTTTGGTTTACAAAGAAAATAGCTAATATGAGTAGACTTTACAGTATAACTTCGAATTTCATATGAAGGAAAAATCTAGCGTCATTTTTGTTGATATTTTTACTTGTATAATTTATTTAGCCACTGTTCTTGGGTTTATGTTTTGTATGCTCTACTCGTGAATGTTATATTGCATAATGTATTCTTATGACTTATACCAGTATTATTTAAAATTCATACATAATGTGTTACAATTTATTTCTTAACTTGTCTATTTTAAAAAGGACTGAAGATACAAAATTAACTTAAATTCAGAATATGACCACTCGAACTAATGACCAAAGCTCGAAATGATTATAAAACCTCACGTATTTCGGACATTGTCCAATCCAATAGCCAACTCTGAAGTGGAGACACACACAGTTGATTTCAGACATTAGCTGAGCAACTGATTGCAAAACATGTTCAGGTTCCAATTTGTTAACTTTTGATCTTCTATCCTGCTGCCAAACTTAATGTTTATGTATTCAGAATTTATATTTACTGTTTACACAAATCTGTTTAAAATTGCAAAAAAAAAAACTTTCATACTACTATTGAAGGCAATTTCAATTCGTATAATACATTACAATGTGCTCTACCTGCAGAATTTGGTAATGCTGACTTCCTTCATTAAGAATCAACCCTTGCTAGTTACAATCTAACCTTGGATTTATCCCTGTATAGCCCTTTAGCATTCGAGTAGCTTTCTTTATAAGAAAATAAAACTACGAGGCGCATCCATAAAGTAACTTTCCCACTCATCCCACAGCTAGCAAACCATATGTTGCGCGAAGCGACTGCTTGCTCATGACGTTAGGCCCATAGACCTGGTACAGCTGACAATCAATTTCAATCGACGCTATGCCCTGTGCATTCAAAAACTTTATCACTGACTGCACTTCACACTCTGAGGGAGCTGGAATAGAAATGTCCATCTTCAACATTGCAATGAAGCTACTGAAAAAGAACTGATTCGGGAAGTTCCGCTAGCGCATGCACCATGCCAGGACATTACTCTATCACGTACACGCAGTTGCTTCGTGCAACATATGGTTTGCTAGCAGTGGGACGAGTGGGAAAGTTACTTTATGGACGCGCCTCGTATGTTAACTGGAATGGTAATATTCACTTCTCAGTATTGACAGTAAAGAAAATAATGACCACCAACTTTATGCAGAAATGAAAATACATCTACTGTCAGTGATGAATCTGAGAAGACAACTGGACAGTCATTTCGTGGTTTGTATAGATTTTGGGCTTTGACCATAACAAAATAGGACAGTACATTGAAATTGGCATACTATTTGTGGGATTACTATACCAAAGCTAAATAACCTATGTAATTGAAAGAAATCAACACTTGTACATTGGCTGGAGTATGAGAAGTTAATCTCCACCCACCATGAGGTAGTCAGCAATATGAAAAGGTACTACAAAGAAGATCTGCTAAAAGTTTCAGGCTGTATAAAATTATATACCGGTATCTAAACAAACATTTCTTAAATATATGATGAATATTCTTGTGCCATGTAATGAAAGAAATTGAGAAGGAAATAATTAACGCAGATTTAGAACAAACAACCATTTTGTGATGGTATCTTTCGAAAATTTCAAATGAATTCTTTTATCTGTTATTTAAAGACACTGTGTCAACTGCACAATTATCTAGACTCAGTGAAATTGATGCTAGTAAATGTTATTTTAGTGAGATGAGTCCGAGAATTTGCTATGCAATTACCTAACATTCGCCTTGCAGTTGGGAAAACTTCTAACAAAATCTAACCAGATAATCATTCCAAGCGAGATTTGGACTCATGCCCGAGTTCAGTCTTGAGGCATTAGTCCCATTCTTTATCTCCAAACCACGTCAGTGGGCCTTCAAATGAAGCATCTTTAATTCTCGAATACAATTTTTTTTAATTTTATGAACCTACTTCCCAACTGATTAATTCATGTATATTAATTATGACTATACTACTGTTCAATTTTGTAATGTACTTTGCTGTGCGAATGATGGTGGAAAATTAAATAAAACGTAATATATTTTTTAATTTTCCATTTTTTTTTATCTTATGTTATTTGTTATGCATTGATGTTGAGCAATGTCAATGTCAGACTTCTTACACTGCACTAGAAATAAAAATATGATGAGAAAATAAAACATATGTAATAAAAAATAATACCGGTAATAAAAGAACAAAAATGTAGCCTTATTAAATATTATTAATTAATAGGAATTTGTTTTGCAGTACAAGAGATCTTAATTACCCTCATTTTTTTACATGGAGCCTTTCTTCTCATAATCTACTATTTTTAGTGTTCTGCTAATTGCAGGAATATGTGACATTTGTATATTTAAAATATTTTTCGACCCATGTTTTCTACGAAATTCAATTTAAATACATCTATTCCAAAGCTGACTTCTTATTCTTATTAGGAAGAGCATAAATATTATGCTCAATACTTTACTTTTAAGGTCTAGAAGACCACGTACAATATTTTTCCCATTTCTAGACTAAAAATATTTTGATATATCATACAAACAATAAATTTCCTGTTTGTTTACTATTACTATTGCTGATATTATTATTACTACTAGTATTATTATTGAGAATATGGTTTCCACCATTCAAGTACCCATTGGATATGGGATACGAATTTTTCTGTTCTATCACAGAATGTTGTGGAGAGCTCGGATACACCACATACCCAGTCTTGTCCTGCCATGACTGTTGTGAGAATGGCAGTACAGTCTCCTTTTTCAGTGCTTCTCGGGCATCATACTTAGCCTGTTGTAAGATAAAAAATTTTAAATATGAACAGTTTTACAAATAAATTTCACTGTAAAAAACTGATGACTTATCATTCAATTTCGTTATTCCGAAACTGAATGCATAACATGCAATACATTTTACTGGGTTAAGAAATTACTTTACTGAATATTTTATTAGATTTAATAGAAGAAGACAATAATAGCTCATCCAAGAGATATATAGATTTGACTCTCTTCATTGCTGACGAAATATACATAGAACACTCATTTCTAAAACTCGATCTATTTTCGTCTTAAGGTGAAAATAGTTGAGAAATAAATGTAACTTTATTCGTCAGGGCCGTTGGAAATGATTAAATCCATTTGGTTTTTCATTTTACCATTTCTAATGGCTAGAACGAATAATATATAGAGTATTTCAAAAGTCAGTTCAAACATTAAACAGCTATAAATATTATAATATTTGAGATCGGGAAAAAACAAAAACATCACAGTGTTGGGCAAACAACGGGGTTTACAAAACATTGGGAAGATGTCTGCCGTTCTCTTGTTCAACATACAGCATTTTTTCTCCGACACCATGCACAGCATTTTGCAGATAATATCTTGGAATATTGGTAATTTCTTACGAGATGGCCTCTTTCAGCTGCCGTAGGATTGTTGGATGTGTCAGGAAAACTCGTTCTTTAAGGTAACCCACAACCAAAAGTCGGCCGCATTGAAATTTGGAGATCGTGGAGGCCACATTATTGGAAAGTGCCTACTGATGACTTTGGTCGGAAAACGAACCTCAATTACGCGTGTTAACTCCATCATTAAGTTTTAGTAGGTTATTTTACGACGCTTTATCAACATTTTAGGTTATTTAGAGTCTGAATGAGATGAAGGCAATAATGCCGGTGAAATGAGTCCGAGGTCCAGCACCGAAAGTTATCTAGCATTTGCTCATATTGGGTTGAGGTAAAACTCCTGAAAAAACCTCAACCAGGTAACTTGCCCCGGCCGGGAATCGAACTCAGGCTACCTTGTTTCCTGGCCAGACGCGCTAACCGTTACTCCACAGGTGTGGACAATAATGAAATAAGACAGACTGTTACAGTAAACGGGGAGCACTACGACAGCATGTTACAGAACTTCGTCATCTCTAGACTGAGGAATCACTATATGGAAAACATAATTTTCATGCAAGATGGCGCTCCGCCCCACATCTTTATTCATACAAAACCAATTAATTACGCAGATGTTTGACGATCGTGTCATCAGTAAGCACTTTCCAACAATGTGGCCTCCGCGATCTCCAGATTTCAATCCGGCCGACTTTTGGTTGTGGGGTTATCTTAAAGAACGAGTTTTTCTGACACATTCAACAACCCTACCGCAACTGAAAGATACCAGCTCGCAAGAAATTACCAATATTCCAAGACATTATCTGCAAACTGCTGTGCATGGTGTCGCAGACAGAATGCTGTGCGTTGAACAAGAGAACAGCAAACATCTTCCCAGTATTTTGTAAACCCCGTTGTTTGCCTAACACTGTGATGTTTTTGTTTTTCCTCTATCTCAAATATTATAGCATTTATAGCTGCTTAATGTTTGAACTGACTTTTGAAATACCCTATATATCATCAGCAATGAGAAAAGTCAAACTATACTATTCCTTAATATTTTGTTGTATTAGCTGAAACAAAATTTTTATAATGTATTTAAGATTTTATTACCTGAGAGATGATTATACTTAGCATTTAAGTAAGTAAAGCTGGAAATATAAATGAAATATTTGTACGTATTATGAACAGAAGAGAAGAGACTGTGATGAATCTTTCACCTTTAAGTGTATATCTGTATTGAATCTCAAAAAGCAAATGATAAATTGAATCTCTAATATAAATGTAGGAAAGAGTAATTCTATAATGATTATGATAAGATATGATATGATATTTATTTCTTCAGCTCTTACTTAATAATGGGTCACCACCACATCTCTGTATTCGTGCTCCCTGTTACCTTCTACTCGTAATTGCAATAACATATAATAAACTTTCATCAACGTGTGCAGTCATCTTATTTTACCTTTACTACTCCTATTACTATAATACATACCCTCAATTTACTATCTAACCTCTTACCTTGAAAACTTTCCCTTCTATCTAATGATCACCCCACCATTTTTATTATTTACTTATACTGAAGCACTTCCTATCTTTTAAAATTTCCCTAATTTGTTTACCATTTTCCACCAACACTACTTAATCATAACCGTCCACTTTCATCTCCAATTTACTAGTACAATCACTTCTACCTTTCCTCACTTCTGTCATCTCTCTTGTCCCCTATTTCTTCACTAGTCACTGAATCACATGTTTATTTGTTCACTTTCACCCCTGATAAATTTTTCATTAAACACTCTATAATGATTAAGTTTATGGACATGTTACCATGGACTTTGTGTATCCAGTGATGAAAGTAAATTTTATATATCATAATGAAATGAATTTGTATGATTTTTTTCCATTCTTAATTATGATAAGTTACTAACTAACATAAAAGTTACACAACAATAAAGAAACCACTCCTTTGATTCAATGATAACAAATTCCGTTATCAAAGTTCAACGAATGATTGTAGTCCTTTCAGTATTGTTGTAAGTCATGCAAATGAGGACAGTGTAGTATCTCATTCATGCAAAAACACGTAGACACTAAAGCCTACAATTATTATTACTATGTATCTAGAACATGTGAGCACAAGATTATTGTACATCTCGCATAAGGTTGTTTCTTATGTAAACAAATTCAATGTGCTGAAAAAGTTGTCTGTAAACATGTCACATTATTGATTGTAAGCAACAACAAGCACCTATTTGACATACTGGTACATTAAGTTTGTGAAGTGTGCTGAATAATAACAATGCTAGTGTTGGATAAATAGATCCAGATGTATTGTGCAACCATCATTAAAAAACCTACGCTGGAAGTGATGTTTCTATCAATTCATGTTCATTTCACGGACATATTAAGTTAGGCTGTAATGTTTTCTAATTACGAAGGATGCAGTACTTATTTAGCGTGTCATAGTCAACAACCATAAATGTTTTATACAGTATTCGTTAGTTATTCATGATGACGAAAACAAAAGTCACAAAATTAATTAAAATTACAACAGACCTATTAGCGTAATTAGGGTAATTAATCACATGGAAATGAAATGTAATTCTTATTTAATGAACTGATTCTTGTGAGTGAATACCAGACTGATACACACACATTGGTTTCTCTCCAGTCTGAAGTAGAATAAAGACAAAAGATGATCGTCTTTGTTTCCACTAGAAAAGGCTGATACGAGATTAAACTTAATTACAGATCTCATATTTTACCTCTGCCTCTGTGCAACGTCATCACATTTGTGGTGGGGTGGAGAGGAGATCGTAGAATGGTTGTAATGCTTTTTAATACACTGACGTCCACGGCTAAGATAAGCCATTTGAAATTTAACGATCACTGACTGGCAGAGATAAAATGTAAGATCTGCAAACAAATCGTATCCTAAAATCAACAGAATGATAAAAAAACGGTATGATTATTATGTTTATATTACGTACCTTATTGTATAAAAGAACTCCAAATATTGCTAGTGCCATTCCAAAGATGTTTGTTCCTGTAACTGGATTTCCTAACATAAATAGGGACACAGCAATAACAAATATTCGTTTTGAAGCACTTGCAACCGCGTATGTTAATGGTGTTACCAGAGACAGAACACTGAAAGCAACAATATTCTGGAGCCAGTTCAGAACACCATCAAGAAATAAAAGGGCCAGTACACGGTAGTCTTCACCAGATACCTGGAAAAATAAAAATACAAATGATAATTACACAAAATAACCACAATTAAAAATCTTTAGTAATACACTGTGATATTATCATCCTTTAAAAATTACTCATAATGCGTTTCAATGCCTCTAAATAGACTACAGTCAAATAAGATCTTCCTGGAATGAAGACTTATGAACTAGCAAATTCCAAAGATCTATCCACATTTCAAATGCTTCTAGGAGTTTTTCTACATTTCGTCATAATGTCCATGTTTCTGCGGAGATAATGGATTAGGGTGGCCAGTTCCTTTCCTCCTCTACTGCATATATCACTGGCTAGTAACAAATTACACTAATCAGACTTCAGATGTATACTAACAATATTGTTCTTCCTCTGACACATCGTCAAATGAGATGTGCTGCCTGATAATAGACGTACATATCAGCATTTAATTCCTTGACTTATGTGCAATTGTGGCTGCGATCTGGAAGGAGGTCTGCATGACGAAGAAGTAATCTTGGAAAAGAAGTGCAGTACAAGTCCATATAGAGTCTAGTCTGACCAAAGACATTTCAACAGTACCGGTACCCCCTAAAATTTGTTTCCAACTACAGCACTGTATAAGATATAGGGAAAATATCTGAATAAAATTTTTCAGAAAACAGAAATGACAAATTACCTGAAAAAAAATATATATATATTGTCATTAAACACGGTGGTCCATGAAAAAGTAGCCCAGCTCCACTGTACCATATGAAAGAATTCACTGTTAGGCTCCATTTACTCATTCCATTGTTGATGAAATATAAAGTAATTAACAAATTTACTCATTTTTGGGCTCGTATTGTCACATGTTCATTGTTCATTTTGACATTCAGTTTACATCTGCAATTCACGTCAGAAATAATATGTTCTCTGTGCAACAGCAAATAAGTAATAAAATTGTGGAAGGCTATGTGCAAAGCTGATTGATTATCACCGTGCAGCATGATTTTCTATGAATTGAAACTAAATAGCGTTGCTAATCGATTTTTGTGTGCTAATTATGAAAATGTACTTAGTTTTTGCCCATCACATCAGAATATTTCACAATTCGCAGTTTTATTTTCAGTAAAGAGACGTGGGGACTGAATTTTCAAACTTCCACATTTCTTCACAGATTTTCTTAAAATTTTTACTGTCAATTAACAGTATTAACAGTAACAATATTACCAAATTTAAATTTAATCGGACTAATAAGTAGTTAAGTTATTTTTTTTTATATTTTTATATGCAAATAATGCCAATTAACCAAATGTTCCCCACTGTTTTTTTAGATATAACATTAAATGTAATAATATTTCTTTTGAGTATGAATTACAATCATAGAAATACTTTTTTTTTAACTTGGTTATATAACGACGCTGTATCAACTACGAGGTTATTTAGCGTCGAAATTGATGATAGTGAGATGGTATTTTGCGATATGAGGCCGAGGATTCGCCATAGATTACCTGACATTTGTCTTACGGTTGAGAAAAACCTCGGAAAAAACCTAACCAGGTAATCAGCCCAAGCAGAAATCGAATCCGTGCCCGAGCGCAACTCTGGATCGACAGGCAAGCGCCTTAGTCAACTGAGCTACACCGGTGGCCTTGAAATACTTTTGCAGTGAGATATTTAGTACAACTGATTTTATTTAATTGCAATATTTTTAGGGGGGATTGTAGACCCTATCCCCACCATATAATTTTACCTACTTTAGGTACACTTTTCTCAGAAACTATTGCACAGTTATGAAACTTTGCACATTTATAGTTTGGATCTTTCTGAATTTTTGTGTATTTTTAAAGTGTGTTCGTACAAAAAGTAATATTTTTAATTATTTTGTTGACAATTTTTTTGCTGCAATTTTAAAGTAATCTCTCTGTATGTTGTTGGGTTAATGTGGATATGAATTAAATATTTCATGTTCTCACCGCTGTCGCATGCCTGGCCTGTGTTTGAATCATATGACAGTATAAAGATGGCACTGCAGAAAGTGGAATATTAAAATCGTATGTGGTCTGTTTGTGGTGATTTTAAAGTTATTGGTTTCTTATTAGGTCAACAAAGTGGTTTCACAAAATATCCCTATTTTTTGTGTGAATTGAACAACAGAGATAGGACTTCCCATTGAGAGAGGAAAGATTGGCCTAGGAGACAAACATTTACACCAGGAATGAAGAACATTATTGTGGAGCCATTACTTGACCCCACCAAAGTTTTGTTGCCACCCTTACATATTAAATTAGGTCTTATGAAGCAGTTTGTGAGAGCTTTGGACAAAAATAGACAGTGTTTTAAATACCTGTGTGAAAAATTTCCCTCACTCAGTTATGATAAAGTCAAGTCTGAAATTTTTGTGAGCCCCAGAAACGTAAATTGTTAGACAATTATTTTGATGCTGTTATGTGTAATTCAGATAGCTTCAAAATGGTTGTAAACAATTTCTTATGCAACTATAAAGACCTCAATTAAAAAAAAAATGGTTGAAACTATGTTGGATAACTTCAGAACCTTGGGCTGCAATATGAGTGTTAAAAGTTCATTTTTCTACATTCACATCTCAATTATTTTCCCGAGAACTTAGGCGCTTTTAGTGAGGAACATGGTGAAAGGTTTCATTAGAATCTAAAAGACATGGAAACTAGATGCCAAGGGAAGTGGAGTGTGAGTATGATGGCTGATTACTGCTGGATGCTTAAGAGAAAGAATTCTTCAGAAACGCCTTCCAGGAAGTCAAAAAAACGGAAATTTCAAGTGGAGTGAGATGCACATGGTCAAGGTAAGGTTACATGAGTGTAAATATTATGTTACTAGCTTTGTTATTCAGTTAATAGTTCTAATTTTGCCACAAGTTCTAATTTATTTGCATTTAACAAACATGAATGCGATATATTTGCCAGTAAGAATATTGTTTTTAGATATTTCGGTTTTTGTGATTTGTGAAAAATTATGATATGATGGGGCTATTTGGAGGTCAGTTTCGAATTCAGCACAAAAAAAACTGTTAAGAATCAGTTATCAGATCAAAATCATGGGGAAAAAAGTATTAAAATGCAGCACGGAGTTATGTTATCAAACCTTTAGAAAAAACAATTATTGTAATAATAATGCAGTTATACATTATAGGCCTACATTACCCGGTATCCACTTACACATTGCATCTGTCTGGGGTACTTCTTCGTGGCCCAATCTATGCAATTAACACTGTATAATTACCAATGTAGGATGCTGCAGAACATTTTGTAGATCAACTATGATCCATACTGGAAGAAACATGATGAGAGCAAGACGTCCCAATATGTGCAGCAAACGTAAATGGTGAATCCCTGTGTCATGCAACACCTGTCAACATAGCATCAAGTACCGGTAGCTGTTCATTATGCAAATTTGTATGGATTAATTTATAGCCTACAGTTGCCAACTTTTTTTTTTTTAAGAAAATACGGGAGACTAAGGAATCGACAAAATTTTGCATAGAAAATGGAGAAATTATCCAGTTCCATTACCGTAAAGTGGGGTGACTTTGAATGCCGAGGTGACTTTGAACAGTAATTTAGCACCTTTCTAAATTAAATGTTGTACCCAATTGCGATAAAACTGCTTAAGTTGTCAATAAACTAGTTCAGTTCTTTTACTTCACTTCAGTTCACTTTACGGTACTAGAAAACAACTTTATTCTATGCTTTGGCAACTAGACTTATTGAAGTCGACTGCAGTTTGCAGTTAGGATTTGATTAGATGCGTCGAGTTCCTGTATCGAACATTTGTCCAATTATTGTTCATGTGTTGAAAGATCCTCTTTGTATGAGCATTACTAACTACTGGGCATGTTTATTCTTACATTTCTAGGACTGTATTTGAAATCAATATTATTCTACAATACTTTGGAACAATTCTTAACTTGAACGTTTATAGAAATATAGAATTAAAATTTTATTTTACATGACCAGTGAAATTTACTTACTTTCTTTGAAAATATATTTTGAAGTGAAAATCCCATCGTTGCAATCAATGCACTAATTAAACCAATCATATCAAAGGATATTTCTGTTAAGGTAGCAATTGCAACACCAGTAATTATTGGTATGAGAGACAAATATACCTGAAAAAGTAAAACATGAAATACTCACTTTAAACAATGACAGCTGTCAATTATTAATTCCCGAATTCAACACTGAATGTCATTTATACTTACAGTAAGTGTTTGCTTTTCTCCTAGTATAATTCTTGACAAAACTACAGTAAACAGAGGCATTGTAGCTTTTACTGTAAACAAAATGAGAATATACACACTCCTGTTGACATTTGGTAGCACACAATATGCAATGATTTTCAAAGAATTTAAAGATACATATAATTATAACAATGTAATTTACCTGTATGGGCGTATGATACTGGTACTTTCCAAATACTAACATGAGAAGACACAGATGCAAGAAATTTACCTAATGCAAGAGGTACAATCACTTTCATATAGTAACTCCAACTGATATCAACAAATCTTCGCACGCCCCACATATTGAAAAAGGGGCCAGAATATAGAGTAATGGATGTCAATTGAACCATTGTCACTGTCATTGGGTATGGAAAGTCATTGAGTAACATCTTTCCAATAACATTGTTACTAGAACTGACAACATACCATAATATACAGAAAAATAATACTGTAAAGACCTCTCTCGCCTGCTTTGTGTCAGCCATGCTGGCATTATGACACTACAGCGAAAGCCGCTCTAATGTCATATCTAGGTCATGTTACGGATGTATACAAACGAAATGTCTTTATTGTTGTAGGAAAACAAGTAATGGGAAGAACATAGTGTCCACTGTAGTTTCTATTGTTTATACAATATGTAGAACATCATATGACTGACATATATATGTCATATTGGGAAGCATCGCTATTTATGTTCACAACCAAATGAAAATTCCATCACAGAACTAAAAAACGTAATCTGGAACGAATAAAATTATCCAGTTGCAGTGAAGGTCGAAGAATTTGTAAAATATTTCAGTGGTGTATTCTAAGTGGAAACATTTAATGACAAAGAAATGTGACATGATGTGTATGTTCATGTGCTGTACATATGTAGGAGCAAGTTATTTTATTGGGTATTCTACCAAAAACATATCTCTCAACATTCCATTCATAATCGATGTGTATTGGACAACAAAGCAATGACATTTTCGCTTCCGGTTTGTGACATTTAACCGGAAAGAACAAGCGGCATGTTTGTTGTACATTGGACGTTATTAAAGATTGTGTTGTAACACCGTGAAGCAAAGTTTGTTGCTGTGATTTACATATATGTTTCGTTTTATAGTCATATGTTTTTAAACGAATACTATGTGCTACATGTATCAGGATAGTGTGACTTTGCAAATGAAACTTACGTAACTACTGCTTTAGTGTCGGTTGTCTAATGGGTATAGTGTGTAATTCCAGTGTCTGTTATGTGCATGAAGAAGGATGGAATTTTGGGAAAAAGAATTTGAATATCACATACTGACATTAGGTAAATCACATACATTTATTCTTCCTTAGTTGAAGTGATTTCTTAGACTTCATACTTCATTGTAATTATGCACTGCTACAGTGCTTATGCTATCGGCCTTGCCTGTATTAAATTCAATATTTGAAATTTGATAAGTTTGGTTGTATGCTTTTCGATTGCCTACGTAAATTATAAATTACGCTGCAATGGCCAAGGTAGCCTAAAGATGACCGTCCATTAAAGAAACAGATCTTGTAACTTACCGGTACAGAGAAAGGACGCTCATTTTCCAAAACCACATAATCTACCTAACCTAATCTAGTTTAATATAGGTTAGTGTAGGTTTGGTGTGGGAGGTAGAGCAACTCAAATCATAATCAAGTAGAGGAAAATTCGGCAATTCTTCAGAAAAACTATACCAAAGAATTTTCTTTTGCTTCAATGGCTTCTATAAGACGTAGGCCTATAGGTATATAGTGATAAACACG